>NW_020884909.1:3376737-3976737 GCF_003945725.1 Corapipo altera | reverse complement strand
TCTCTACATTATCAACCCTGTGTTCTTCACAAAGCCAAAATATAATCCTATACTTTCTACTGCGAAGAAAATTAACTCTACCCCCGCCAAAACCAGCACAGTGTCTTCTATACAACAATCTTGCCCACTTTTGTTGAAAAGTGCATTAGTTAACCTTTTCTAAACAGTTTGCTTAGATATCCTGAACAAGTCCCAGAACCCAGCATGTAAGGTCATCTTTCTTCCATCCTCCTTGATTTTTCTCTTCTAGTGCCGTTTCTTCAGCCAAGAAGACACTAAAACTTTTCAAGATACATTTATAGTTTCAAGTGTTGTAATAGGCTGTTATTCAGCTGCTTGTGTACTCTGTCCCTGAAAATGGCCCATGCTTACAAGAAAAGAAGAAAGGCAGGGAGGAATGGGGTGATACTTCCTCAGTATGCATCTGGTCTAGCAGAAGTATGAATTTGGGCTTTTTGACTCTATTTAAACTTTTCTTTTCTTTTTTTTTTTTCTAGTGGCTTCGTCCAATTTCTTTTTGGATTTTAGTCCACCTCACTTATCCACAACATTTTGCGGCAGCAAATTCCTGAGAGAGGAAAGAGACCATGCAGCTTGTCACAGACACATGGATTTGCAGCCATGAATCCCAAAGAGGAGACAAGACCTCTCTCTAGTCTACGTTTAAATCTTTGACATTTCTTTCCAAGGGGGATTAGAGTCTCATTCCTTTCCTGGCACTTCCTCAGCACGTTTAAGCAGCAGATTGAATCAATATATTTTTTTCAATTAAGATAAATTTTTTAGGCTATAAATTCTCCCTATATATGACATAAAAGGAACAAAAGAGAAACTGAGTGGCAGACGTCTATGAGCTGGATATTAAAATGTCTAAATTCCACTTGCAAATCTAGCCTATAAATTTGAAATAAGACATTTTGTCTTACTGGTTTTAAGGTCTCTTCAGAGATATTGTAGACCTTCATAATTATACTTGTATCAAGCAACATGTTTATCTCCCCAGTACTCTTTTCCTCTATTTTCTAACAGATGATTTTTTTCCTGAACTTATATTATCCATCTTTATTGGAAATGTCATGTGTTACTATAAAAAAAAAGTTGAGTATTCCCTATTCCTCATAATAAGGAACCCTAAGGACATTAAATTAAACTACAAAGTGTCAGGTTTTAAAACTTTTTTAATACTGTGATGAACACAGTTTTTTAATTGTTTGTAAGAGGTATTTTTCCACCTACCTGACACACTTGTATCTTTGTATTTTGACTTGGGAGAGGTTAAGAAACAAATTAGAGGCTATAAATTGGCATGGCACCACTTCTGATCACATAGACTTTTGTATTCAAGAATTGCAAAAGACTGAAGCAACAATTAAGACTTTGTGAGCATTTAAGTGCAGTAGCCAAACTGTTGAAACAGCTCTGGGAAAGGTCCCGAAACCTCTTACATTTGTTTGAGATTAGCTTGTCCTCCCGTAAATGAAGAAGGTTAAATACTCAACTGATTGGTTTTGTAAAATTCTCAGATCTTCTTGTCCCTGGAGACATTGCCACTGGTATCTAAACTATACTCCAAAGTTTTCTTCTGAGTTTGGCCTTTATATACTTTGTCCATTCATGTCACTGCTTTCACTGAGCCACGGTTTTTCCATTGGCTCATTTGCTTTCAGACCTTGCAACTGTGAATTTATAGGGTCTCAATCTGCAGCTAAAAGATAACCAGAACTGGCTAGAAAATGTAAAACGTGTCCTAGAGACCCAAGATCCTGGAGTCTCTGTAATGCATCATCTTCAGGCAGAAGCTAGGCCAGCTTACATGCAAGGTTTGACACAACCCAGTGTGCTGCAAACTACTGCTGCAGATTGCTAAAAATCCTTACACCTAGAAACTGTAATCACAGAAAGAAAGGATAGTGTGTATGCAAACTGCTAAACTTCGCTTCCCTGCTGCAGGTTTGGTGGTCCAGTCCTGTGGTTGCTGCTGAGTTTGGCCTTGGGTCAGCTCCATGTGTTGGACAGTCGTTCTGTTGTTGTGTGGGTGGTGTGGAAACAAAATCTGTACGACAAGCTGCTGGTTTTTCCAATTTTATTTTTTTTTCTTTTTTTTTTTTTTTTTTTAAGTCTATGTGAATCCATTTATTTGCTAGGATCCAACACCTGTAATACAGAAGGTAGATGGTATTATCCTGTGATCAATTTTGTTTTGTTAAATGTTAGGGCTTTGGAGTAGGGCCTGTGTTCATCTGTGTTTTGTAAATCCCCATGTATGTTCACAGTGATGTAGAAATACTTATTCTTACTGGAAGAAGAAACTGTAAAAAAGGGCCAGGAGAAGATTTATGCACCTGAAAGCACTAAATCTGGTGCAAAAATTCCCGAAAGCTCCCAAGAGCATTAACATTTCTAATATCTAGAGTTAATGTTCTTGCTCAACACGGGTTTCAGCTGATATTTTCCACTGCTTGCATTCCAAAATCAACATCCTTTGGGTATTAAAAACAACACTTTTTTGTTTCCAAGGAGAGATCGAAAAATCTCAAAAAAACAATTTTACACACAGAAATAAATCTGGTTTTAGATGGGTATGGATCAGTTTCATTTTCTCTGTTTTATGTGTTTCTTACTTTCTGCAACTGCAAAGATGATGGTCTGCTACAAAGGAGCTTGAATTTTGATGATCTTAAAACATATTATAATGGTAAACAAAAAGCTGTATGCTTTGGAAACCTGCAATTAGCCAAAGCTTTACTGTGCTTAAAAGGCACACGTTTGTCTAGTCTGAGGAAGGCTGCCCTTCCCCTCTCCTTGTCTTCCAAGAAAAGGTGCATCTACTGGAAAAAATAGTGACAACATCTGCTGCTTCAGCTAGATACGAAGTGTGATTGACACGTGAACTGTGGAGCTGTAGTGTTGATTACACCTTCCCGTAGATCAGAATTCCTTTAGAGGCCTTTAGGAAACGCTGTGCAGTCTGGCTTTCTCTCTACCTGAAAATTAATTATCCTTTATTTGGGCTGGTAGAAGGAGAAAGCTGATGGCGTGCATGTGCTTTGGAGACACGTGGCGGCCTCTGGGACTGAGTGTAAATTTGTGGGGACTAGAGCTGTGGTGAAATACTGAAGAACAATACTCGTTCGATCATGCTGAAAGATCTCTGTAAAATAAACTTCTTGTCTTAGACAGGGTGCCACAGAACTATGTATGATAGGTAAAAAAATACTTGGTTGGAAGGCTCTACGTTTTGACACCACTCTGTAGACCTAATGTCATATGAGGGATGACATTTATTTAGGCTGTCTTTGATCTCATTGATGTTGGGTTTTTTTCATAGCCAAAGACAAAATATCTTCTAGTATATTTTTCTGTTGCATTTAGTCTCTAAGCATTGTCTTTCCTCTGGCCTATGTATACTGAACTTCTAGGCTTACAATTTGCAAAGCAGGAAGTTCTCCCTGCTGAAAGAATCCCTTATGTAATGGTAAACACAGTATTACTAGCATATAATTATATATAAATCCAAAAGCTTTGATGGCAAAACTTTCATTGATTTTGATGTTAGTGAGCTGAGTTCCTTTGTGAAGACCTCAGTAGTGGAGTGTTTTTATGTTGAGTTGGGATCAAAATCCAGTTGTCAATGGTGAATACCAACTGAGATAATAAAACAAAATGCCTTTAACAATAACATTGGGTAAAACATGAAATTATTTTAAACTTTTATTTTGTATTTACTCTTCTTGCTTTCAAGTCGCAGTGACTTACCTACTGTTGTCTGTGAAACCTAGGATGAAGTTCAGAGGTGTCTGTGGACTAGTACATTAACCTCAACCATTGAAGTGTGAATGTAAGAATAATTGGTAGTTCTTTAACTTAGTAAGAGTCAGAAATTTGTATGCATCCTGTGTTACAGAATCACCTTTCCTGCTGATTTTATTTATAGTTCTGATTTCTCCTGCTTCAGCAGGAGCTCAACAACGTATTTGATCTGCATCAGAACTCCTGCAGATCTTGTGGTTGCTTCCACAAGTTGCTTGAATTCTTGTTTGTTAAGGGATTGCTTTGTTTTCTAGGCACTAAAGTGATAAACCCAGGAGCTGTGAATGGGTTCAACAACAAAGAAAACTACGTGATTTTTTTAATCAGTGAAACTGTGCTTATGCTTGTAAACATATTTTAAGCTAATTTTATAAAGATAATTGTAATAATGACTAAATCAACATCTATCTGGTAGCTAATGATGTGGTTTTGCCTTAATGTTAGGGCCTCTTTTTATTGTTATGTTTTCTTGGCAGATAGGAAACAAATCTTGCTGAAGTTTACCTGGAGCAATCTTTTACTGTCTTTAGGCTAACATTTTAATGCTACTTCAATGCTGAGGTCACTGGATCAATGCAATGTTGGGCAGTGAAACAATAGACCATGCAGACTCTTCAAGGGGTATTTAATATTTGGCTATATTTAAGTATTAATTTTAGCAATTTCTTTAAGGTCTGCCACAAGAGGCATAGACTTGACCTTTGCCTTTAGGTATTTGTTTCTAAAGGTTAGATGAATGTAAGCCAAGAGATACAAAGGGTAATGATAACTTAAGGCATTTAAAATACATTTTAGAATGAATACCACACTGTAGCTTTGTTGTTTTAATACTCTAAATGTTCCTTTGCACTAAATTAATTCTATGAAATAGATTTCTAATGTAATCTTCATTATGAAAGATGACTTTCTTTTGTTACTGTTCATGATAGTTTTTCTGTATGTGTTGGTAAAACAAGTGCATACATGCTGGTTTTGCTAAGATTACATCTTCTAGAACAAAGTTTAGCAGGATAATTGGGTGGATAAAATTGATTGATCATATAAGCAAATATCAAAACAGAGCTACTTTTGATACAGATGTGTCATTGTACAAGAACTAGCTCAAGGGCAAATTTGCAAGCCTTAAGCAAGTTTTTGAAATTCCCAATATCTTTAAAAGCATATGGGAATAAGAAAGAATGCAATTCCTCATTGGTTTTATGTCAAAGTTTTAACAAGTATCAAGCCTAAAGTGAAATTTCACCCACAAACAGTTAAATATGATTTATAGCATTTCTCTACAAAGCCTTTATATGATACAGAAGAATTCACATGGTTGGAATTAATTTACCATATATGGTCTTGTTTCATTGGCCTATAATTAAAGTTGAAATATCTCCTTTGTAAATTTGGCCTCTTTTCACGTTACACTGGAATGTGCTGAAGTCAAGAATCACATTCATGAAGTAATTACGAAAACTTCTGGGAAGATAGAAGTGTGGCACTTTGCATTTTCCTTTCTAATTTTAGTTATCTCTTCATATGGACTGCAGGGTGCTTCTAAGCAAACCTTAGTAACTGTGGATCATATTATTTTGTTCGCCATTTATCTTTCTTTTTTCAGTTGTACAACAGGCCTCTGTAACTATGACAGCTGTTCAGACACAGCAGTGTTAGACTAGTACTGGCATGCTGAAGTCATGTGTTGCTTTAGTCTCTTCTGAAAATTATAAATCTTACTGTCTACTTCTTTTCCACCAAGTCCCCTTGCCCCTCTGTTGGGTTTTACACCTATTAACAACAAAAAGAGGTACAATCATGTGATCAGCCAACACTTTAGTAATAAATGTTTGGCTAACACTCAGTGGTCTACAGAGCAGGACTGACTTGCCCCAAAATATTTGTTCCTCTGGAACAAAAAAACCTGAAAATCCCTAAACTCAAATGTCTCCGAGAAAGGAAAAAGATTGGAGTTCCATTACTCTTACTTGCCTTTTTTCCTTTAGCCTTCATAATAAATCCCATTAAAAGTGGCCTGTTTACTGTTACTGGTTGTTTAAGAACCCTGCATTCCAAATAAAATTTAGAGTTATATTATTGGAAAGGGAATAAATGAAAGAGATTGCTAGAAAGCAGATAAATGTGGTATCTGTGTTGTCTTGGTCAACTCTGAGGCTCATGATCTGATGTGGGTCTGATTAGAGAAAGAAAACAGTCTTGGAGAGAGATTGGTGGCATAAAAAAGTCACGTTTAATCCAAATTTATTGTATATTACCTCTCCACTGCAGCCAAAAACTGCTTAGTTGACCTCCCTTTCAATTGAAGTGGAAAAGTTCCATTGCATCACTGACAATATTGACAGCTCTTCTCCCTTTGCTGATGAGGTACTTTCTTCCAATAAAAATGTATGTGTAATCCAGTCTTTGAAAGGCATTGAATGTTTTCCTTTCCTAAGGTTATAGCTATGAGCTAAAACTTTTTTTTTTTTAATAGCTTTAATTGGAACCTTAAAAAAGCGTGGTGCTTGAACACTGTAAAATAATTTAACCTTTTGTGTTCTATGATAATATCAACCATAAAGCATAATTTTGACAAACATAACTGTTCCATATGCAGTCATAAAACTAAATTTTAAAATTAAAATTATTCAGAAGAATACTCATTTCTGAATGGAGGGGAAGGAGACAAATATGTTCTTTCCCCTCGCAAAGCCTTATATTGGTGTGGATAATGCGTTTTTATGATTACTTCTGATTTGCAACATAAGGATAATTACGATTCACAGTGGTTTCCTTGTCATGCTGTGACAATAGGCACATTATATGGAGTGTCTCACCTTCGCAGTCCAATTGGTGATATTTTTGGAATTTAGTACTTATGATTACTGCGGTGACTTAGAAAATACAGGGGCTAAATTTTGCCCAATCAGTTTTTCCGCTGCAAACGCAAAGATCCAGCTGTGAATGCATGAGTAAGCTTTTGCCATTTCACCTTCTTAGGAGGTTAAGCAGCCAAAACACCTGTGTGTTATTAATGCATTTCCAGCTATCAGTGCAAAGCGTAGCACTGTGAGGGCTGCTGTGGGGAAAATTAACTCCATCTCTGCCAGACCCAACACAGTATATTGGGTAGAAAAAAAGAAATATATCTTATCCTTGTATTATTTTTTTCCTTTGTTTTTGGCAGACTATGTTTTCAAGTGTTTTGACAGTTTTTTATAAAATAAAGAAGCCTTATCAATCCATCCTTCATCTGTATGCCCAAGAATAAACTTTTTGCAGTGAAAGACATTGAGAGGGTCCCCATATGTATGGAATTCCTGGTCAGAATGAATGGTCATGTCCAACTTACATATTACAGTTGCTCTAATACTGTAGTTTAAAAAGCTCACAGGGTTATTATTATCTGTTCTATTTTTTCAGTTTGCACAGTTTCCTCTTTAAAAAGCTGATCAAAACAATCAGAGAGACTTGCTTTTTAAATAACTGTATTTTCAGTGGGGTGATGCTGAAATGGGAAAGGTTATGTTCTTTATATATTTATGTAGCAATGAGGTAACAAGCTCCTATGTTGGGTTTCTTTGACTTTTCTCACCAAATTGTGTAAATTTTGAATGATAGGGCAAGTAGAATCACACTTTTTTGTAATCTTCAAATTAAAAAACAACGAAAGATGTTTTGCAGCATGGTCTGAAATATCACATTTTCTGTAACTTGACTCTTGAGACATTGTGTTGACTGGCTTATCAAAAAGATTTTCTTCTGTGTACATGCTTCCTTTGAAATTACTCATTCACCACACAGTTTTAATGCAAAATGCAGCTGAAATTCAATATGTAATCATAGACGCAACCAAGTCTATGCTGACTTTCTGTATGGCAAAATTTGAGAACCTATGACTTGAGAACAAAAAAAACATTTGTGAATTCACCAAATTTTACTGTTCCATTTTTCTCATACCAGTCCCAACCCAACCTTCCCACCAGCTTCCCCACCCTCTTATGGTGCACACTGTCTTACCAAACTAAGTTAGGACCTGTCTGTTTCCATCCTTCTTCACACCATACTCTCCATTCCCTTGCAGAGCATCCCTGTGCTTACTGACCCCATATATCCCAGAACTGGGAAGCACAGAGTCTGATATCCATTCCTGTAAGTGTGGTCATATCAAGGCTGAATCAGCCTCTGTACGAAACATGACAAAAGCCAATTCCCAATATCTGTGAACGTGCACTTAACAGGAGCTGGAAGGCAGTTATAAATATCCCTCCCTCTTTCTTTCAGGTGAGAAGTGTGACCCCCTCCAGCCAGGGAGCTTCCTAAGCTCTAGATGAACTTACAGCATAACAACTTCCTCACTATTTCCCATCCAGACTACTTTTCTCTTCCTTCAAAATTTTCTACTATGGGTGTTTCATATGCACTTTTTCCACACATTTCCAAAGATGTTGTAGGGCATTAGAGTATGAACTTGGGAAACACAGCAGAGAATATGTAGTGGTTTGAGTGTCTGAAATAGCACTGGTTCAAGAAAGAGAGTAAGTCCTGACTCGGATGTTAATGATTTTTCAAGGCAGTAAGATTCCCTCTCTGACTGAAAATTCAATAATGGTCTGGAAATAGCGCTCAAGACTTTCTAAAAAATGACTGTTGAATCCTGAGGTTTCTTGTAGGATTTGTCGTGAAAAACATCTCTGGGACTCTCTTGGTAGCCACTGGGATAGAACTGCAGCTGGTACTTTGGAACTGATGCTTCTTGAGCTTATGACACAACAGTGAGCTGTGATCATGATGATACTTAAGTGAGAATAAGTTGCCTTTATGGTTTTGTAGTGAAGTTTTGAAGCTGATCAGGCCAATGTGTGTTGGTTTTGACTGTTTTAGAATGACAAACTCTCTCAGAGACCTCTCTTCAATGCAAGATGTTGGAAGAATAAAAGGAAATATACTTTACTGTTGAAAATAGCTTCAATCAGCATCTGCTTGTTGTAAACTGAGCATAACAGATTTTTTTTTTTTTTTTTTGCTGAAAGAGACTTTAGCAAAAGTTCACAAAGTGTCAGTTTTTACGTATTGAACAAACTCAGGCAACTATAGGAAGGAAAGGCCTCAAGAGAGGGCAAAGAAAGTAAGTGGCTGTTGTAGCAGAGGTCCCAAACATCAGAGGGAGAATATGGTCCTGTTTTTGGCAGATGTGAGAGTACTCTTGCAAAAGGGATGTTGCCTTTTTTGGATGATGGATGAAGGAACATCACCTTTCAAGAAGATCCTGTGCAGCCTGGAGCTAAACTTACAGAAAGATAACTCTGCCTTTTGAATTGCTACAGAACTGAAACAGGATCGTATTTCTGCAGCACCTTTAAGGAGTTGATGTTTCTTCTTCCCACTGCTGTTGCTGGAGAAAAACTTGTGTGCTGTCCAGAGTTTCCTGTTTTTGATGAATGGAACTTCAGCCTGCTCCCCTATTAACTAGAAGGGGGATATCAAAATTGCTGTCTCCAGTGGGACATTTTCTGTCGGTTGTCGGTGGAGGACTAATTTGATCATTCTCTTTTTTTACTTTCTGGCTGCCAAATGCCCACAGGAGTTAACGCTACTTAAATACTCTTCTAACACCACTTTCCTACATACAAGACCGGCAATTGTTTGGGTGGTGTCTGTATACAGGGATTGTCCAGCTCTGAAAAAGAAGGGAAGCAGTCACCAGGGAATTTCTCCATTAAGAACTGCTTCTCTTCACTAACACAGGGTGTTATGGCAGATCTTGTTTCAGTCCAATACTTGGTATTTAGAAAATTTTAAAATCACCCTTTTCCCCCTCTTCCTAGATCTCTAATAGAGGAGCTATAGAGAACATTCTGATTTCAGTCCTTCCCCTTGCACACAGCAATAATTATGAGTAAACTGCAGTTGTAGTCTGTATGATCTGTACTGAAGAATATAAAAGATTGCAGCTACAAAATGCATTTTTACTGAACCTCTAAACAAATAATGACTTCAAAACTCAGATACCGTAATGGAAAGCCTGCCTTCTGTCCCAGAGAGCAAAATCTCTGATGCACCTATGTAAAGTCTCAGGAACACAGTTAGAAAGACTAGCTGCTTAAAATATTCACAAACTGTTGTTAAGTACTTGGACTTTACTTCTGGCTTTATTATTTAAGACACGAATAAGTGCACTTCGAACAATCTGAAAGAAATCCGGCAAAGAATGAAGACTTGTGTATTCGCTGACGTGCTGCCACACGAACAGGCATGCAATTTCCAAACACCCCTCCAGATGGCTCTTGGAGCAGGTTGGAGCAAGCAGTTTGCTGTTGGGAGCCTGTGAACTGCTGCCTGATCGATAACGATGAGATCAACTCAGACCTACTAAACTATGCTCAGGTGCTGGGGTGTTGAAACAGACGCATGACAGAGCTCGCAAACTTAAAGTAGCTCAGTGCTGCAAAAGGAGATGAGGGCAATGAGTTTCTATCAGCACTTAACTAGTGCAGCAGTTAGTGTGATGCCATTGCTCGGGTCCAATGAAGAAAACAGCGAGTTTACCACTGTTGGGTAAATTTTTGATCCCGGTGGAGTTCACAGACCTTTCTGTGGCCAGAACGTTCCTGTATTTTATTTTTTTTTTTTTGCAAAACTTCTATTAATCTCTACACAGTTGTAAATCAGCAAGTCATTTGATTGGAGAATTGTTCTCTTCCTTCTTGATTTTTACCATCTTTTGGGAGTATTTATTTCTGAGTTTGTCCTGGAATGTTTTGGGGATATGTGATTTTTCCTTGGGCAGAGTTTGTATTAATCTTCTAAAGCGTTTTGGAATTGAAAAGGGCATCACAGGAGCATAAAAGAATAATTAATGATAATATCATGTTGTGGAAGAATTAATTAGGACAAGAACTAGCAGTTTTTCTTTTGCTATTTCTGAAGTATTGCAGTAAGAACTTACCTGTAGTAAGAATGCCCAAGGAATGAAAGCCCTGACAGAAATGCTTGCCCATGAGCATTCCTGCTGGTGTAATACCTCTGACAACTACCGTGTGCAAATTTTGCACAGCCTGTAATTATCTGTGCAGATGGAATAGCCTGGCACTGGTCTGAATCTTGATCTTAGGCTTTCAGGTTTATGAATAAGATGATCGTTATCATGTTAGCTTTGGCAAGGTATTTTTCTGCTATGGGATTACTTTATACTAACAACACAAACTGCTGTTTTAAGAATTGGTGGTTTTTCATAAAGAGAAAATATCTTTTAAGGCTTTGCAAAGATACTGTGAATCTATGTACATTTTAAGCACATGTGCTGTGAGCAAAGAGGTACTTAAAAGGTATTTATTTGGAAATGTGAAGGTTTTAGCAGTTTTTAACTGACTCTTGCTGTTTTAATTTTTCTCTGAATATAGCACACACATGCTGAGGCACTGCTGCCATCAGAGCCAATCTGAGTCTAGGTTTCATATGACAACTGGTCACATCAATACTGTAAATGCCTGAACACCTTAATATATTCTGCTGGGGCTGTAAATATCGCTCAAACGAGTAACCATGTACTTAGTTTTCTCTGCTGGACACTTACTTGCTGAATGTGGACAGCATAAATACCTGCTCCAAAGAGCAGCTGGTTAGAAAAACTGAAATGGCCTTGAGTGACAGAGGAGGGGTGGAAAGGCCTTTTGTCTGCTTTTGTCTTTATCTCCTCTACAGGCAGCACTCAGGGCACTTGATATGCCCCTCCTTACTCATTTGATGGGCTGCAGCCATATAGTTCTGTTCTCTCTCCCATTCCACTTTGGTCTTTCTGGGCTGATCATGGTCTTCTCAGCAATGTAAGTCTGATTCTGAGCAAACCAAGAACCAAGACCTAACAACAAAAAAGCTGCCTCAAAACAAGTATCTGGGACAAATGGCCGTGTGAGAGCTCAGAAACTAGGCTTACTGCTTCTGGTGCTGCTGAGGAGGATGTGAAAGGTAGCTCTTACTTTTGAGAGAGACTATGATCTCATCCACCTTGATCCTTCTCATGAATGTAGAGACAGCAGCAGCAGCTCTAACCAAGCCCTCTGTATTTAGCTGTGCAGGCAGCATGCTGAGAAGGAGGTTAAGTGCAGTACACTCGTCTTGTTATGCCTGAAAAGACAAAAATCCAACTGGCTAAGGTAGGTAAAGAAGTAGTTTAAGTGAGTTTTAATTTCCCTGTGCCTAAAGGTATTTTGGAGCTCTGCTGCAGTTTAGCAAATATAGAATCAATCTCTTTCAAGTTGTTGGCATCCTCTTTTACAGATCCCTGAAGTGTACCCACTCTTAGTAATGACTAAGGTAATTTTTTTCTTTTTCTGACTCCAGTGTCAAGTAGCTCATTTAGGACTTTTGAAAGTTAATGTAGAATTGTTGATGTTCTGCATAGTAAGATGATAATGCAGGTGTATTGGTTGGATTGTATGTTGTGCCAGAAGCTCCAGCAGACACCTGTATGTAGGCAGAGTTGGCATAGAACTGCAAAAATCAGGTTTTGGTGTGGGCACACAAATTCCTTGTTTTGAGCATATGTTGATTGAAGTATCATAAATATTAAATGACAGTGTTCAGTAATCTGTCTTATGGAAGGTGGATTCACTTAGTGGATAATGAGCAAGGACTTAATCTTAAAAACATCCACTCCTCCAGCCAAAAATAGCAGAATGTTCTTTTTCATTCACAGACTGGGTGTATTAGGTGTTGGGAAAAGACAAAATATATGTTCCTATGAGGGTGTGAATACTTCCTCATATCTCTCTAGATCCCATTGAAAAATTAGCATTTGATAGAAAACAGCAGGAGGCATCACCAGGACCATTCTTGCAGTGCAAATCTGTCAAGGATTTATAACTCACACCATTGCCTCCTGCACATGTGTGGCCAAACTAGGAAATCCAGACTACCTTCAAAATCATTTTCCTGAGTGAGAAAATTTGTATTCAGTTCTTGAGCTATTAAAAATGATCATGTAAAGGTTTGAGAGTCACATTTGCATTAAGGCCACATTGTATTACTTAAACGCCAAAGTCAGTATAACTGTAATTGATTTACTATGTATAAGTGCATAAATGAGAGCAAAAGGCACAGGTCTGTCGTTTAGGTTTAGTCTTCTTTCCATTTTGGCCTTCTGTAGGCATGGCATTGTGCTATGCTTTCACCTGTATGCATTTCAAGTCCTGCTAACTTTCAGCATTTTTAGATATAACTGGTTCTATTCTACCTAAATGGAGTCTTTTCTGGCTATTTGCTATTACTTAGAATATTTTCTGATCATCCTCTGCCCTTTTCTGAATAATGTGCTTGAGTCAGGTTTGTTCATATGGAGGCATTGTTTTGCAGAACAACGTTAATGTGTCCTTTTAAGGTGTTAATGCTGATGATGCTGAATGTCTTTACATGTACTTGTGAGTGTGTGTGTGGCTCTTGGCACTATCCAGAGTCAGCAATTTGAGCAGTTGCTAGGGTTTCAGATAAACTCCTTTGGTTGCACTGCATAAAGGAATGCAGCCAGGAGCAGGTTGGCTACCTGCACCAGATCTCCCCACCCTCCTCTGACCCCCTCCAGCAGAGAGACAGATGAATGATCCATGAGTCAGCTCTGGAAGTGCTGCACTCGGAGTGCAGCATGTTACAGGCTTTGATCCAGTTGCTGTGGCTCTATGGAGTGCTGGACTGTGAAGCTCAGAGGCTGAGGTGTGAGCTCTTGGGCAGTACCTGCAGGTAGAGCTGCCAGCTGCTGCTGTTGACCTGGCACACCCACCCAATGTGCATCCAGAGCTCTTACATCATGTGCTTCACATTCACCTTGTTCACATGAGCCCCTGTCCCTCACAGATTTCCCATCTGGATATCTAAAATGGATGGAGAACAGTGCCATCTTGTTTTCTCGTTTTGCTCTTAATTAGCATGTACTATCAGTACCTTTGGGAACACCAGATATAGACATCAACATTTTCTAAGGATGTTTCTCATACCTTGCCCTTGGCTTCCTCCTGTGATTCTTTTCTGCATTAAGATGCTGAGGCACAAGTTACACTCTTACAGCATGATTGCTTTAGGTCCTAACATCCTTTTGAAGTAATGTGAAACGAGACAATACCTCACCTGCTTTCTGAATAGGTATTTTGCTATAAGAGGTGAAAAAAAGACTTTATTTCTAGCTCAAATTCTGCTGTTCATTGAAAAGATAATTTAACTGCATTAATAGCACCATTTTTTCAGCTGAAATCTGCCCATATAGATGCAGGAGGCAGAAGAAGGAAATTATGCTGAGTCCAGGAAAAGTACTGAAAATATCATTTGAAAAAATCACAAAAGTTTTAACCAGGATGCTCCAATACTTAATGCTTACTCTTTGTGAAGTGCTCTTCATTTAATGAACAGGATATTTTCCCTGTGCATTAAGTGAAACAGCAAAGTGCATGGACCTGAACCTCTAAGGCTTTCAGTCATTTTGATTTAAAGGCTTGCATAGGACATTGAGAGCTCTCAAGCTAGAGGCATTCTCTGTTCCAATTTATATTTCCTTCCATCTGCTGGTGATGTTGTGTCTATTACAGGAAATGGCAATGAAATGATTTGGTGTATAGCTTATACAGTCTGGTTTTGCATTTTCTTGCCATTTAGTCAGGACACATGATACCTAAAATGTGCTAATTTTTAGTTAATACATCCTGCAAAATTTCAGGATTCCTTTCAGATTACAACTTAGGTAAGGCATAGATAAGAATGTAAATAAAATCAGTGTTATGATTTATAAAAGGCCTATTCCTAATATGAGTATTTACACAACAGCAGATGAAAAAAATATGAATTGTAATGATTTTTGAATTCTCAAACAGGGCTAATCTGGCTGTATATTGTAAAATAATAGAATCATAGAATGGTTTGGGGCGTAAGGGAGTTTAAAGATCGTCTGGTTCCAACATACCTACCATGGTCTCAAAGAACCATCCAACCTGACTTCAAACACTTCCAGGCATGGGGCATTCACAACTCTCAGCAACCAGTTTCCGTGTCTTACTACCCTCATAGTAACTAATTTCTCAGTAATATCTAATCTAAAGCCTACCTTCTGTCAGCTTAAAGCTATCCCCGCTTGTCCCATCACTATAAGCCCCTGTGAAAAGTCCCTCTCCAGCTCTCTTGTAGGCCCCCTTCAGGTGCTGGAAGGCTGCTGTAAGGTCATCCCAGAGGCTGAAGAACCCCAGCTCTCTCAGCCTGTCATCAAAGGAGAGGTGCTTCAGCCCTCTGATCATCTTTGTAGCCTCTTCTGGACTCACTCCAACAGGTCCATGCCCTTCTTATGTTGAGGGTCCCATAGCTCGACATATTACTCCAGATGGGGTCTCCTGAGGAGGGACTAGAGAGCGAGAGTCACCTCCCTCAACCTACTGGTCACATCTCTTGATTCACCGACACATCCAAGTCCTTCTTCTCAGCGTTGCTCTCAGTCCGCTCTCCACCCAGACTGTATTTGTGTTTGGAATTGCCCTGACCCAGGTGCAGGACCTTGCACTTGGCCTGTCCAGGTGTTGCAACACTTTCCTCCAGCATTCTGACTGCAGTGCACAGCTTGGTGTCATCGTCAAACTTACTGAGAGTGCTCTCGATCCCACTGTCCATTTCCCTTCAAACAGCCCTGGCCTCAGTACTGACCCCTGCAGAATGCCACTCATCACTGGTCTCCACTTGGAAATTGAGCCCGTTGCCTTTGAATCTTCAGGACTTTCAGCTTTTTGTAGATTTTAATGCAGCTGTGCAGTAAATATGGATTTTTAGTATAGCTGTGTAGTTTCTCACACTTTAGAATAGCAGTTGACACTTATCAAACCATATTCTCACACTCCATATCGAATTTTCTAAATTATTTAAGCTTGTTTAGGTGCTTTTTCAAGGAAACACATCCTGTTTGAGAACATATCCACCCTAGGCTGTAACAAAAATATATCTTGTGCCCAAAGCAAACTTGAAGGCCTGGAACCTTGGAGGAGCTCCAGAGATAATGTGTGCCAGAAGGAGGAGGAGGAAGATGAGGAAGAAAGATGTGTTGAGACCTCGACTCAATTCCAGGGAGGTGTGCCAGGGAGGCAATTCTGGGAAGGTGCTGAGGGTGGACAGTTCTCGGACTGGATGGATGGTACTATAAAATTTTGGAAGACCTGGAGCCAGGGGCATGCACCTTTGTACTCCTTGCCCCAGAAAACCTTCATGGAAGACCCACTCTATATCTCGTCTACACTAATATTGCCTGGTGAGTTTTTTCTCCAGATTTTGAGGCATCAAGTTGTTGACTGCAGCTCTCTGCGTGCATCTGTTCAGGCCAATTCCTTATCCACCAAGTGGTCCATGCATTGAATCCATGTCATTCCATTTTAGAGTCAGGAATTTTGTGTGAGACAGTGTTAAATGCTTTGCAAAGGTCCAGGCAGATCATGTCAGTTGCTCTCCCTTATCCGCAAAGCGCAACTCCATCAAAGAAGGCCACCAAATCAGTAAGGCACAATGTGTCCTTAGTGAAGTCATCTTGGCTGTCACCAACCACCTTATTATTTTCCGTAGCATAGTTTCCAGAAGGATCTGCTCCATGATCTTGCTGGGCACATAGGTGGGTCTGATGGGGTCATATTCTACCCCTTACTCTATATGGAATTTTGTTGTGAGGACTGGGGGATTGTTGAGGTGTGTTGTAATATTAAGGGCTTGTTAACCAGCACTTTTGAGAAGTTTGTTGTGGGAACTTGAGGAAGTGTGTTGTAGAAGTTAAGGGCTTGTTAGCCAACACTTTTGAGACTAAATAATGTGCTAATTGCTGGAGTTAAGGCGACTATATGACAAAAGCACAAGAGTTCCCTGACAGGTGGACTGGTGTCTTTGATCAGCATGATGAGAGTTTGTAATGAACATCACAACCCCTACTGATGTACTGAGACACTGGAGCACCTGCCAGTGAAGACTGAGGGAAAAAAAAGTCTTTGAGTACCTCAACATTCTCCATATCCTGGATAAACAGGTCTTCTGTTTTCTTCTGGAGAGGGCTCACATTTTCCCTAGTCTTCCTTTTGTCACTGATGTACTTGCAGATTCTTTTCTTGTTGCCTTTGATGTCCATAGCCAGGTTTAATTCTATCAGGGCTTTAACTTTCCTAACCTGATCCCTGGCTGCTCAGACAAACTATCTGTACTCCTCCCAAGCTACCTGTCTTTTTTTCTACCCTCTATGTCCTTCCTTTTTGTGTTTGAGGTTGTCCAGGATCTCTTTGTTCATGCATCCAGGCCTCCCAGAGTTTTTACCTGACTTCTTGTCGGGATGAATTGCTCTTGAGCTTGAAAGAGGAGATCCTTGAATATCAACCAGCTTTCTTGGGCCCTTCCCTCCAGGGTTTTATCCTGCAGTACTCTATCAAGCAGATTCCCGAAGAGACCGAAACCTGCTCTCCTGAACTCCAGAGTAGGGAGCTTGTGCGGTTTTTTCACTGCCCTAAGGATCTTGAACTCCACAGCTTCATGGTCACTGCAGCCAAGGCTGCACTTGAGGTTCATATTCCCCACAAATCCCTCCTTGTTGGTGAAAACAAGGTCCAGCACAGCATCTCTCCCTGTTGGCTTCTCTATCACTTGGAGAAGGAAGTTGTCACCAATGCATTCCAGGAGCCCTCTGGTTTGCTTATGCCTTTCTGTCTTGTCCCTCCAGCAGATACCAGGGTGGCTGAAGTTCTCCATGAGGATGGGGGCTTTTGAATGTCAGGCTACTCCTGTGTGTCTATAGGGGTCCTCATCTGCTTATTCTCCCTGGATAATTCCCTGTCATTGGAAGCTGTATGACAATTTTTGTTAGGCAGCAGAATTAGCAGCTGTCTCCAAAGACACAAAAGAGAATAGATAAACAACAGGCCATGACCTCCTCCTACACTGCTGTAGACAGGAATCATGATCTACAAAGTGAGTGTCTAAGGCAACAGAGTCCTTCAGGACTGCAGATAAAAACTGTGATAGCACTTTGAGATCTGTGGTTATTATCTCTAAGTCTAGGGAAGCTCCTAGACATTTATGGGTATTAGTCTCTGGTATGGATCAGCTGTTGCATGAACAGATATTTTGAATTCTGTTTATTATTTGGTGTATTATGAATATGGTATAAAAAGATTTTGTGTGTAACATAATAGCTGGTGTGAGATAGACTTTGGAAAGCAATGAATGTGAAAGGAGGTTAAATTGTTCCTTGCTCACGCACAGACTAGGGAAGTGGGAAGAGGTTTACATTTAAGCTGTAGCCAAAATGTCAGCTGTGGGAGGTAGGTTTTGCAGAGCATTCTTCTGGTGTATGAAGCAGAGATATGCAGTTCATACCAAAAGGGAATTATGGCTTTATGATGGGATACACAAGCATCTTAGAGGTAAAGCAAAGGTCGATATTGCTTTTAGCACTTGAGCTGAGTTTTTGTGATTATCTCTTTTATTGTGAATAGCTCCGCTCTGCTGGAATGTTAGTTGAATGTTGAATACTTTATTTTTCCAAAATATGTTTCTTTTATCTGATCCATCTCAATAAGCTTTCTCCAGTAAATAATTGTGTATGTATTTTCAAGTTAATCTTAACAGTAGAAAAGCTTAATCCTATGCTGTTTTCCTAACCGGATTCAGTGCTGATGTTTCAGATAATGAGTCAACTACCAAACCATGCTTCATTTTTGTTTTATAAAATGTAGATTGTTCCAGAAAAATACTTTAAGTATGACTTCTAAATTTAGTCACTGGTTCTGTAACAAAACACATGTTAGAGCTGAAGTGGGATATCCAAGTCAAGATAACATAGGAAGTCTTCTACCAACTTAGGCACTGTCCTGTGATGTTCACATATCGAGTAGTTTTATGCATGTATAAAATAGGATTGCTTCTGCATGTGAAAAACTTAAGATAGTGAAGAACCCCTTAACCATGATGACTTAAGAAAACATACCTACAGCATAACTTGAAATGGGTGTCACTTATGATTTATGAAAAGTCGTTCAAAAATATGGTATCATTCAGAAACAGAAAAATAGAGAAAAAATAACATAAGATCTGGCTGTTGTCTGCTAGAAAAATCTGTGTTCTTTTTTGCTTATCTCATATCTGAGTGAACTGCTTTTAATTCCTGAAGTTTGCGTGACACCAGGAACATTTTTGTATTTTACCTATCACTGTAAAGAAGTTATTTTCTGAGCTCCTTAGTATTTCTTCTAGAGGATCCATAGCTCTCATTTCACGTTTTCAGAACAATTCAGATACAGAAGTGCATCCCCTCTCATGTCATATTATTAATAAGTAAAAGTTGACCATAATTTTGGACTTGAAGAAATGTTGAAAAACATACACCTGATTTTGTTGAAGTCTTGGGACTAATTAATGCCTCGTATCACTGCATTATTTCTGTAAGAGGATCTTGCTTTTGAAAGGGAAAGGGCTTAACTTTTAGAGAGAACTATGTGTAAAAAGTGCTGCTTGGATTGGGCAGCCTTTTGGATAGACTTTCATACATATTTTGAATGTCAAATTGACTTCATAATGATCAAGGAAGCAGAAGATCAGGATCCATTGTGAAGTGTAAAAGAAAATATTACTTTACACGTGAAAATAACTTTGAACTATTCAACTGGATAAAATGAGTGTATTTTCATATTTGTTTACCATGTTACCTTAAAGCTAGACTTAGAGAAATGTGGAGAAGTTCTGGTTTAGCAGAATCCTTGCTGCTCTTGGTCTCCAGCCTGACACTTTTTTTCATATAGAAGGTTATTAGACTGGTAATGCAGATAATTATTACACTGTAATCCTGCCACTTCCTTTCTCCTCAGCTGCCAACCCTTTTTCCTGACACCTGCTTTGGGAGTGCCGTAACTTTGATGTTTTGTAGATGTAAAAAGCATGGAACAGAATAAAATGTAGACTCATTGAGGTTGGAAGTACCTCCGGAAATTGCCTACGACAATCCTCCATCAAAAGGAAAAGGTCAACTGAGGCAGGTTGCCCTGGTTGTCTCCAGCTCAGTATTCATTATCTTCAAGGATGGCGATTCCACATCCTCTCTGGGCAATATGGGACAGTGTTTGATCACCCTTATAATAAAAAAAGGGGGGTTTATTACATTTATGGGGAATTTCCTGAATTTCAGATTGTTCTCATTGCTTCTCATCCTGTCACAGGGCACTGCTGAGAAGATTTTAGCTTTATCAGGCTTACACCCTCCTGTGAAGCATTTTTACAAATGTGAGAGATCTTCCTGAGCTTTCTCTTCTCCATGCTGAAGAAGATCCAGATCTTTCAGCCTCACCTTCTGTGAAAGATACTGCAGTCTTTCAGTGTCTCTGTGATCCTGCTGTGGACTCTCTCCAGTATTGCCACATCTGTTGGGGAGCCCAGGTCTGGACCCAGGACTACAGACGTATCTTACCAGTTCTGTGAAAAGAGGAGGAACCATTCGCTTGACCTGATGGCAAACCTTTCCCTAGTGCAGCCCAGAAAGATGCTACCTATCTTTTGCCATCAGGGTACATTGCTTGGCTAATTTTTAACTTTTAACTGAGGTCCTTCTCTGCAAAGCTGCCTTCCATCTGGCCAGCCTCCAGCACATACTGCTGCCTGCAGTTATTCCTGTTGAGGTACAGGACTTTGAATTTCCTTTTGTTGCACTCCATGAGGTTTCTGTTTACCCATTTGTCCACCTTGTAAAGTCCCTCTGGATGGCAGCACACATAGGCATATTAACTATTTCTCACAGTCTTCTATCACCTGCAAACCTGCTGAGAGTGCAGTCATTTAAAATCATCATTATTGATGATTTTAAATAGTGTTAATCCCAGTATCAGTGTCTGCACTACAGTACTGACAACTGGCCTTCAGCTGGTCTTTGTGACACAATCACAGCTCTTTGAGCCTGGCAGTTTCATCAGTTTTCAATCCACCTTGTTGTTCGCTTATTCTGTACTTCATCAGTTTGTCTGCAAAGGTGTGATGGAAGACAGTGTGGAACACTTCACTAAAATTAAGATGAAACAACTCCACCTGCTCTCCTATCATACACCAGGCCACTCACCTCATCACAGAAGGCTATCAGGTTGTTCAGGAATGATTTCCCCTCCATAAATCCATGCTGACTACTCCAAATAACCTTCCAGTCCTTTTTATGTTTGGATAGTTTTGTCCGTCATCTTCCCAGGAGTAACAGTGAAGCTGATCAGCGGGTAGTTCCCCAGATCCTCCTTCTTCCTTTTCTCGTAGATAGGAGGGATGTTGCTTTCTTTCAGTGCCTAAGAACACCCTTTTCACCTCCAATTGCTGTGATTTTTCAAAGGTGATTGGGAGAGTCTCACAGGGGCATTGGCCAGTTCCCTCAGCACCACTTAGTGGATCCTATCAGTACCCATAGACCTGTGAATGTCTGCGTTGTTGAAATGTTCCCTATCCTGGTCCTCCTCTAGGAGGGCTGTTTTCTTGCTCTGCACTTTCCCACTGGTCTCCCTACAACCTGCAGCCTGACAGGTTACCACAATGTAGTAAAACAGCTTGTTCCAGTCCCAGGAAAATTTTGTGTGGGGTACTTGACTGGCCACGGTATGAGGGCTACGTATCTCATTGTGAAACTAGGAGCGTGCGTGCAGCTTCTCCACAGCTAATGACAAAGTGGTTGGCATGGCTCTGTGTGTGTGTGTGTGTACACCCAGCACATGATCAGGAGGGCTACATTTTGGCTACATCACTGGTTCGTGTGATTTGGAGGGTTGTTAGGGCATGTGACTATCTTTCCTGACATCATAAGGGGTAGTGTTTGTAATGGGTAAAAGGATGTTACTTCTTGATGTGAACAAGAAGTCAATACATTGTTCCAAGTACTAGAGCTTGGGGTTTTTTTCAAGTCCTCCCCTATTAGTGAAACGCAACAGTACTGGGTTTGTCCCTAGTGCAGAAATTTAATTTTTGTTTGTGAGTGGGAAAAAGGTGCTTACAAAAATGGGGGAACATGTCTTGGAAGAAAGCTTAGGAGATTTATATGTTAAGAAAAAGTGGGGTTTTAGGACCTCAATTTTGAGCAAAATTATTTCCAGTGGCATCCTTTCATAGGACTTGTTGTGCTGCCTGTTTCCCTCCAGCAAACCGGTGTTTTTATCACAGGTGAGAAATCTGGCATTGAGTTGACCACCCAGAGATTACAAGGACTCTGCATTGGCAAAGGGACCACCCAAATACTGACATTCCACTGTGCTCAAATCAGCAGTCAGAAACTTCAGTGGCATGCACTCAGAAATGCATGCTGAGGATAAGGATCCTTCAGGAGAAGGAGGAGGGCTCACAGTTTGTAGAAGAAATCTGGTAAAAATACGTGGCCACTGACTAATGTACGGCACACAATACTGTACACATGGGAGTGAATGAATGAAGTGGAAGCCAGGACAGCACACAAAGGTTGTACACCAGAGAGCTGCCAGTTCCTCTGCTTCTAAAGGCACTATGAGAAGATGAAAAAATGAGTTCTTTGAAGAATAGTCATACAGTGCAAAGCAGGGACAGCTGCTATGGTAGCTCTGGCACAGGCCAAAAGGGGCTGCTTCCTGCTTGAAATGCAGTTTGTTTGTCTGGAGCTCAGCACACTTGATTCATTCAAGAATTCAGAATGTTGTTTTCTTGTTCAACCCCCATACCTCCGTGTTTTAGATGTTTCCACCTCCAGTTAGTCTGATGTGGATACCCATCCCACTGAGGTTATTGGGTTCATCTGTGTAGAAGACTGAGACTTTGAAATCTTAAAGCCAGACCACTGTGGGTAGATGATCATAATGAAATTTTGTCACTGAAATTTTATCGTGGCTGCTAAGAAACAGTAAATGCTATATCTCTGAAGGTTTTAAGTAAATTTTGACATTTAATTGACTCACAGAAAGAGCAGACTACTTAATAGCAGAGTTCTCCTTCCTCTTTGCCAATCCCTCTTTTTATTATATAAGAAACTTTAACAGTTTACTGTAAGTTTACTGTATCCCTGCTGTCAAAGATGGTGAAATACTCAGCTCTGAAATCTTTAAATCTTTTAATTGAGAGTTTAATTGGTCTCAAAAGCTTTACTGAAAAAAAGTGCTGCCTGGGACTTAGAAGAAACAGATATTCTGCAGAACATGGGAAATGTATCAGTATCCTGCTAATTGCAGTGACTGTTTGTGGTGTGTTTTTGAGGATTTGGACTTTGAATATTTCCCAGATATTTCGCAAATATTTCCCAGCCTTGTGGCACTAAGTGAGGAACGTTGCCCAAGTGGTGCTGAGTTTCTGCAAGTGTTTGTGTGAAAACTGTGTGGTATTTTTGCAGTTTTGATCATGACTGGTCCATACTGCATGTACTGTGACAAACAATATGAAGACAAGTAAATTAATTTTCACAAATTTATGAAGGTTCACCTTATTCTTCCCTGCATTAGCGACTTGTCTGCATTAAGAACATTCTTAAGATAGTTTTTCCTATTGTCCTGTCTTGGGGCATCATAGCTGCCTTTAGGACTTCTTTTTCCTCAAGGACATATGGTGGTGGCAGTCAGCACAGAGCATGGAACGGATCTAGACCTGTGCTCACAGCCTGTAGCAGATATCAGTAAGAGCCTCTAGCCTGTGGCACTGGTGAACTCACACATATAAGACTTTGGAGTGTCTAGGAGTGCATGTGGGAATGCATTCCAGAGCTCTCAGCCTCTGGGTTTCACTCCTGTTTGCTACCAAACGTAGTTATGTTTGTTTGTGCCATGTGAGACTTACAGGCACATGTACAAATGTTTGTAGTCTCTTTGGGTTTCCCCCTTCTTGTAAGTCAAGATGAAGACTTCAGTGCCTCTGAAAATGTACTATAACATGGGTAAAATTAGGCATAGCTTTGTATTTTACTGGTTTGGCTTCTTACAGGATCTATCCTTAGTTGTCATAGGGTCAACCAGTGAACTTTTTTGGCTCCAGCACTGACCTAAACAGAAGAATGGAAACTTTTATTTGATTGGTGAAAGGCAGTTTGTTACTTTGATCGTTAATACAGAACAGAAGCCATTCACTGTGTGAGAATGACTGTGAAAGTCAGGCAGAATACCTTTTGGAATCTGAAGGAAATTAAGATTACATGATGCAGTCCTGCATCTCTCGGATCAAATGTGAGCAGAGTATACAGGAGAACTACTGTCCCACCATTCCTCACAGGTTCTCTGAGTGGGGAGGTTGAGAACCACATGGAAGGATGGCCACCTTGTCTCTGTCCTGTGGCCACGTGTGTTTCTCCTCATCAGTTGGTTTAACCCAGCTTCATCAATATTTTTATCAGCATAATTCTTGGTGAAGAGTTATTTTTTCACTTACATGTGGGCGTATTTGATCTCCCTCTCTCTCTGTATCGGAGGAACCAGGAGTATTGAATCCAAGGGAGGAGACTTCTGCCTGAGGTCTCCACCCCTCCAAATTGTCTCAAACCGAGACAGCATGGGAAGAAATAATTCACACAGAGATTTCCTGTGGTATTTTAGTCTGCATTGTTTGTAAGCATAAGTAGAAACCTTGTTGGCCAGCTGAGGTACTGAACAGTTGACGTTCTTTGCACTCGAAATCCCCCAGTCTTTCACTGGAGTCCTCAGGTCTCTTGGCAGCGAGCTGAGGATTTACCACTGCAGCAATGGGAGTGGCTTTACGGCGATACTGAAAGCTGCCACTCTCCATTCTGACCAGAGATGAGTCTCAGCTCTATGGAAGATTTGAATCAAACCCAAATCTGGTTCAAATTTCTGTCTTATCTGTAGGGTATGTCGTATGAATAAACACTGAAACAAAGCTATACCACGACTTTCTGGTTGTCCACTGAAGTCTGCACACACTGTCTGACACTTTCCTATATGTACTGTGTGTCCTGTAGGAGAAGTGGCAGATTCCTTGTTACAGTTCTACACCAATGTGCAGCATTTTCCGTTTCTCTGACTCAAAAGGCAGATACCTTGGCTCCTACAGAGGTACTTTCAAGAAGAAGGATCTAAGAGACCTACAGATTGTTCCATACTGTATTTCTGCTTTCCAACAGAACAAAACAGTCATTTCAAAATTTTTAGTTCTAGCCCTGCAAAACAATGTCATAACAGAAATCAAGATTTCTGTATATTGAAGACCCATTTCTTCTTCAGAACTGTGCCATGCATCTCTCTGGCACCCGTAAATGATGGGAATTTTTTAAATTTTCTTCTGTTATGCAAGTAATATTTCATATTTGATTAAAAAAAAAGACAACTACATGTAGTTTCTTAGAGCTTTAAAAAGCTGAATCTACTATATGAGGAGAGTGACACATACAATAATCTTTTCCTTTTGTCTGTGCAAGGATTTTACCTCCAAATCCCATTTATTAAAAGAAGAAAAAAAAAAGGCGATAGGACACTGGAATTCTTTTAAAACTTGCACATATTTTTTATATACAGACTTGAAATTTTAAAGCTACACCATCTAGATAGCACTATGTAGCACTATGAAGAGTTACAACCTGGGTGCGTGCCTACAGGACAAGTTTTATATGGCCAGGATTGTATTCATCTTTTAAGTATTTTAGTATATGTATATACATGTATGCATCAGTTTATAAATATATATGTGTACTTATATACATATTTGCACATATATATGCAACATTTATTTATTCTTGAACTGTAAAGATAGCAAGCTATACAGCTGTAGAGAACAAATTACAACTACATTGATATCCTATTTACACAGATGCACTGCAGAAGGCACAAGAGAATGTTCCTTCCTGCACCTTCTGAGTAAGCATCCATTCACTAATGCATCTCTAAACAAAGTTCGTGAATTCATGGACTCTTATTAGAACTCCCTCTGCTTGATACTGCTTCCATTTCTGTTGGAAGCTGGGCTCCTTGTTGGTGTTTCAGGGGTTTTTTTTAGAATGAACAGGCTGAGTGGATCACAGTGCTGCTTGTGAAAGAAGCCTGGCTGAGTACTGGCTTTTATCTTTGATCTCAGATGAAGGCTTTCCAAACGTGGCTCAGCAGGTAGTTGACTACCCCTCCTGCTCACTTTAAATTTTAAGTGTGTCTTATCTCCCACGATGATTTGTCTTTCCTTTGCGACAGAGTCTCTTTACCGAATCCACAAGAGAAGAAATTCCTGGATGGAGCTGGAAAATTAGGGCATCTTTTCCTCGGGGTAATGTACAGTTTTCACCTTTGTGAGACCAGCAATTCTGTAAAGCGTCAGTATTCCTGCAAGAAGAATAGAAAAACTCAAGGCAAAGGAGCTCAATGTTGTGCTCCACTCTTTGTGGAGCCAAGCAAAAGAAAAACTTCTGCCCCTGACACAAAGTTTATACCTGCTTCGAGTGATACTTTATCTTCAGGAAAGTCATTGGTAGAAAATGTATTACTGCAGATATACTGCTAAGGTGTTATTAAAGCAAATGATATTGGGAGAGTTGTACCAAATAAATGTTTGTTGTTATTTTTTATTTTTTATTTTTTTTTAAGAACTGTTAATCTGATTGCAATCCTGTGGACTGCAAGTATTTCCAAATTGAAAATAATTGTGTGTGCTTTTTAAAATAGCAGTATCTGTCAGTTTCCTTGACTATGAGAGTTGAAACCTGAAATCAGACTCTTAACTTGAGTAAAAATTCCTTAATGTGCACTTTCTTTGCTTGGCAAACTTGCTGCTGATAAGCAAGCAGACAGCACAGTAGGGTGAGACTAGGAATGTTGTATAACACACTTGTTCTTTTTCTCCCTATTTTGCTTTTTCTTTTCCTCATCCTCCAGCAAGTGTGCTCTCAGGCACTCTTGAAAAGCTGCCAGTCCAGAAATCTAAACCTGAAATCTAAATCTGAAATTCTTCCCAGCCTTAGATTTCTGATACCCTTTTCGTGGCATAGGCAGATTAAAAAGGATCCCCAAAGTAATTTCTGTGGAGAATGGCACTGGAGAAGGGAAGGCAAGGTCAGTCTGAAGATCCCCAGAGACATGAAAGTCCCAACATAAAAAAGCTAATGCTGTTTGTACCTTGTCTGAGTACTCTTGATATTTAAAACTGTTTAAGAGACAGAGAACAATGGCAATCATTCTTCTAATAAGTGTTTACACCCTCTTTACTATGTCTCTTCTGTGCTTTGGTGGGTTTTCACATAATGCTTCTCATATGTTTGACGTTATCAGCTATTAGTAAAAGTCATCTACTTAAGCACACATAATTTAGATTGTATGAAGATTAAGGAACTATAAGGTCTGTTGGGTGTTGTGGATGTTAATGGGCTGCAAGGCTGAGGGGATGCTAAAAATTTTTGCAGCACTGACATCTACATTCATGCTGATCTGTTAGGTTGCTCCCAAAGGATCAGCTCAGCAGAAAATCACCTTGTTTGTATCCATACGCTGAGGGTTACTCCAGACACACCTTATGGCACAATGCACAGTAATAAGCAAATAGATAATATCTATCCCCTGGGGCCTTGGCTAAGTACCCTTGTTCTGCCCCAAACTGCCTGCTTTTGGCCCATCTGTGGGGGGCAGACTGATCTGTGCCACAAATCCACCTTCTAGCAAGAGCAAGGGGTGAAAAGTGAACCTGACATCCCTGGGAAAGAGGGCCTAGGTCACTGTGCTGGAACTGTGAGGATAAAGCCCATCAGGGATCCATGGTGTGGCAATTCAGATTGCTCCCCAGAGCACCTGAGCAAGAGGCAAAACACATGTAAAAGTGATACACACCTAATCTGTGCCAGAAAAAAATTCTGTTAGTTTGCAGGAAAAAAATAAATTTTATTTTCCCATTTGCAGGTATTGTGAGCAGAGAAGAGGATACCTTAGAGTCCTACAATCATGTAGAAGTTCCTATTTTAGCAGGTAATCCAGTTTTGGCCCTCAAGTGGTGATCTAAGGGCCATCTGCCCAGGCAGCTGTTCTTTCTGAGTGACACAAAGCAACCCCAATGCGCTTTGCCTTTGACCCCACAAGTCAGCCCTCAGTTTTCATTTGCTTAGAGATGAACTCATGTGAGACCTGGATTTTGAAGTGTTTCAATATGGGTCTGGGTTAGTCTTTACTCACACAGAAGCCTGTGGGCTCTCCCTCTCACCACTTAAACCATTGCCACCGATGGGGGCTGGGGTGGCTGCCCTGGACTTTGGGCAATGGATGCCAACACAGTAGCCAAGGAATGGTGACCCAGGCATCTGGTTAATATGGAGATTTGACTGTGAGTCAATTATCTTACTCCATAAACAGGGGGCAACCCAGGGCCCATTAGCTTTCCTACATGGCAGCAAGCTGCATGCCAGGATTTCCCCTTGAGTAGGGACACCTCTTGAGGTTACTCCTCATAGCTGAGCTATTCGTTACTGTGACAGATTTTTGGTGGGTGATACTAGCATGTTTAACTTAGAAATCTTAGCTAAGTGATATAAAGAATTGATTGTGCACAGATAATCTGTTACACATAAGCCTTTAATCAAGTCTAAGTCTGGATCCAGCCAAACCTAAACTCCCTTCAGAAAAGAGTTTAGAGTGCTAGGGGGTCCTTTCTGTACAGGAGGTTCTCACTGAGAGTTTTGTCTGACCCTGTCCTCTATACAGTAAATAGTCAAGTGTGCCTTGCCATTCAAATCTTGTTAAACCACCATTTAATTTACCATTGCAATTTGTTAACTTACAGTTTTATATCAATAAAGTTTATTGTTGCTTCTCTTTTATGAGTGAAGTGCGTAACTCAATCAGTGACAAGGCCTTTGCTAAATACAGGGAATCGTCACCACATGCACTCAGGACATCCTGATCCAAGAGAGAATATTATCCAAATTATTTTAAAGATAAAGGGAAATTTTGTCTCTTTCCTACAGACATGTCTTATAGCAGTATCACTTGACTGCTATATGAGCGCTTTGGAGATGTCCCTAGGCAAGAATGGGTAACTTTTGATACAGCAGTAATTTGGATTAGGCAAGGATTTAGCTGGCCCTGTTTGCGGTATGTGGTGGTGATTATCATAGAATTACAGAATCACAGAATCATAGAATCAACCAGGTTGGAAAAGACCTTCAACATCATCAAGTCCAACCCTTGATCCAACCCCACTGTGGTTCCCAGACCATGGCACTGATGCCACATCCAGTCTCATCTTAAAAACCTCCAGGGACGGTGACTCCACTCCCTCCCTGGGCAGCCCATTCCAATGGCTGATGACTCTGTAAAAAATTTCGTCCTAATATCCAACCTAAACCTCCCCTGGCAGAGCTTAAGGCTGAGCCCTCTTGTCCTACTGCTGGTTCCTGGGAGAATAGACCAACTCCCACCTGGCTACAACCTCCTGTCAGGGAGCTGTAGAGAGTGATGAGGTCTCCCCTGAGCCTCCTCTTCTCCAGCCTGAACAGCACCAGCTCCCTCAGCCTCTCCTCATAGGACTTGTGCTCAAGTCCCTTCCCCAGCCTCGTGACCTTTCTCTGGACCTGCTCCAGCCCCTCAAAGTCCTTCCTGAACTGAGGGGCCCAGAACTGGACACAGCACTCCAGGGGTGGCCTCACCAGTGCTGAGTCTAGGGCAAGAATCACTTCCCTGCTCCTGCTGCCACACTGTTCCTGATCCAGGCCAGGATCCATTGGCCTTCTTGGCCACCTGGGCACACTACTGGCTCATGTTCAGTTTCCTGTCCATCCACACTCCCAGGTCCCTCTCTGCCTGGCTGCTCTCCAGCCACTCTGTCCCAGCCCGTGGGGCTGCAGGGGGTTGTTGTGACCAAAGTGCAGGACCCGGCACTTGGCCTGGTTGAACCTCATCCCGTTGGAATCAGCCCAACTCTCCAGCCTGTCCAGGTCCCTCTGCAGAGCCCTCCTGCCTTCCAGCTGATCGACACTCCCCCCAACTTAGTGTCATCTGCAAATTTGCTGATGATGGACTCAATCCCCTCATCCAGATCATCAGTAAAGATATTAAACAGGACTGGGCCCAACACTGATCCCTGGGGACACCACCAGTGACTGGATCCCAACTGGATGCAGCACCATTCACCACCACTCTCTGGGCCCGGCCCTCCAGCCAGTTCCTGACCCTGCACAAAGTGCCCCTGTCCAAGCCATGGGCTGCCAGCTTTTCCAGGAGAATGCTGTGGGAGACAGTGTCAGTATCCACTATGAAATGGATAAGAGAGAGACATTCTCCATGCAAGGGTGGTACCAAGCCTGTGCCTCCCTTCCTTCCCTTCTGTCTGCTTTCATCTGGGAGATACAGTGCAAGCCAGCCCTTGGCCCCAAGAAGCCATCTCCCATGAGAGTGTCCTGTCTATCCAGTAGTACTGGCTAGTGGACTTTGGATGATGGAGATGGACAAACACCATCTCCAAACACCAAACACAGGTGAGACTGCAAGGAGCATGTGGCATAGATATGGACTCCATGTGTTTGTCCATGAAGTGGATATGGATATGAAGAGGAACACTGAAGGTGACAGATCCTATGGACATACTACCCTTACTTTTGAGTACTGAAAGAAGAATTTTGTGACCCTATAGCACTGTCTATTTGGTCTCATTACTCAACAACATGAGCTGCAGGGTAAGAATGATCTACCTTAATAATTCTCATAGCCTGGTTGGAGCACTGTTTTCCCACATACCCAGTGAGCTCCAGGGCTATGACAACATGAGTGAGGATTTGGCCTTGAGACTACCAAATAACTGCCTAGAGTGCAGAGGCTGCATGACACAGACACAGCTGTATGGGTCCCAGTGCTAGGTAAGGGTCATTTGGGCTCTGGCAGCTCCACCTAGCCTTTGGAAAACTATTTGGAGCTCACTGTATAATGTAGAAGAGGGAGTGGGTGAGTTCAGGTTCATTTCAGCAGTTCCTTCAGAGCAGACTCTTAGGAGTGTTTATTCCACTGGTAAAAACATAGAAATGGACTAAGATTTTGTTCTCTAAATGCAGACCTGTGAATTAAAAATGCATTTTGGAGTTAATTTGCCTTTATTACCTAAACTCTTACTAGTTTCATGAGGAAACATGTCACCTCCAGCTGGCAGTGAGTATCCTGTTGCTTCAGAATTGTGGTTTCCTATTTTGTCTCTGTCCCCTTGCTGGGTGAACTGGTGATCCCATCACCTTGTCTCATGTCACAGTGAACAGTGGCACTACTCAGCTGTCAGCTCTTCATGGGGCAGCTGCAGGCAGAGAGAGGATAAGGCAACATGCTTACTGATTTTTTTTTTTTTTTGCCAGACTTACAGCTGGTTTGGGGTACATTTGTATTTTGGTAATTGGGAGATCTAATTAGATACCCTGGAGTACTAATTAAGTGGCTTTTATGGTTATAAGATATTTTGAGAACAATCATCTGTGAAGACTTGAGACCCATGTTCCCTTTGCATGTGCAATTTCTATGACTGTGCAAATAAGTGCTGTAATTGCCTGTAGAAATTTAGAGTCTTTGCCTAAATGGAAGAAATTACAGATATTTCCTAGCATTCAGTTTTTTAAGTCTCTGATTTTAGAATTAGGGAGAAAGCTGGCAGAAAATACTATACTTGAATAGACATGCAAGAGCAGAAATGACACTCTGTTAACATAAACTGGGGGGTTTTTTGTGACTTGTGTATAATTGGTGCAAAGTTAAAATTTTTCAGCAATTTTAACACCTGGTTAACCACCACAGAATGTCCTTGGTAATGACTGAGTATGTACTATGGTATGGAATATATGCTAATGATGTTCTGATTAAACAGTATTCACTACAATTACATCTTATTAGGTAAATAATTTCTGAGGGAGATATAGTAATTAAGTGTTTTTACTCATTATGTATTTCATGATTAAGAGGAGTGTACTATATTTACAGTGTGTAACTAAAGCTATTTAGAACTAAGCATGCCAATATTTACAAAACATACAGATATTGCTTATGCTTCTGTTGTTGCTAATTATGAAGAGTATGTTAGGTTTCCTTAGAGGTGCTTTCCCTCCTTTAGTAAATAAAGTGCTCCCTAAGTTGGTAGAGTGTTTCAAGATCCTCTGGAACAGAAATGATTTCATAAATAATTTTTTTACATGCCATTGTTATTCAGTTCTCTGAGCTACCTGCTTCTGTCTAGCAGCAGATTTGCTTATTTAAAATGATTGTAAGTCATCTGTTTTAGCATTGTAATGGCATGTGTGTACAGGGTTGACCCTAACTGGATGCCAGATGCCCACCAAAGCCACCCTGTCTCTTTCCTCCTCAACTGGACAGGGATCACATACCAATTACCATCATGGGCAAAACAGACTCGACTTGGGGAAATTAGTTGATTTTATTGCCGATCAAATCAGAGCAGGATAATGAGAAATACAACCAAGTTTTAAAGCACCTTCCCCTTCCCCCTCTTTTTTTCCTGGGCTCAACTCATGGTTTTCCTGACCTCCTCCCACACAGTGGTGCAGGTGAACAGGCAGTGGGGGTTGTGGTCAGTTCATCACATGTTGTCTCTGCTGCTCTTCCCTCCTCAGGGGGAGGACTCCTCACACCCTTCCTCTGCTCTATCCTGGGGCCCGTCCAGTGGGAGACAGTCCTCCATGAACTTCTCCAACATAAGCCCTTCCCTCTGACTTCAATTCTTCACAAGCATGGGTCCCTACAGGGTCCCAAGTCCTGCCAGCAAACCTGCTCCAGTGTGGGCTCCTCTCCCGTGTGGGACCACAGGTCCTGACAGGAATGTGCTCCAGCATGGGCTTTCCACAGGGTCACAGCCTCCTTCAGGCATCCTCCTGCTGTGGTGTGGGGTCCTTCACAGGCTGCAAGGGAATCTCTGCTCTGGCACCTAGAGCACTTCCTGCCCCTCCTTCTTCACTGACCTTGGTCTCTAGGGATTTCATGTGTTCTTACCCCTCTCTTTGGCTGTGATTGCTGCTGCACGGGTTTTTTTTCCCCCTCCCTTCTTAAATACATTATCCTGGAGGTGATACCACCATTGCTGATGGCTACATCTTGGCCATGGTAGCTCTGTCTTGAGGCCAGCTGGCTCTGTTGGACACAGGGGAAGCTTCTGGCAGCTTCTCTCAGAACCCGCCTCTGTAGCCCCCCCCAATACAAAAAATTTGCCAGGCAGACCTGCTGATGGGAGATGCAGCTCACCAGGTCACGGGTTGCCAGGAGTGCCTGATGTCTCTTAGCAAGGCTGGGGCTGTCAGTTATTTTGCAGACGTGCTGTGGCTGAAGAGCTGAGTCACCAGGCGAGGGAGCTACAGGAAGAAGCAGACAGGCTGTGTAGTATTAGAGTGGACGAGCAAGAGAGACAGATTATTTTCAGAGACACCACAGTCTCAAGGCTCTTGGGAGTCTCAAACCTGCATGTAGTGGAGAAGCAGGTGGGCTCGGAACCCTGCAAGGCAATCAGTCAGAGGACTGTTGGTCAAGGGTCTGTTAAAGATGAAGGCTGGAAGGGGGTCACTGCATGTGCCAGAAGGAAGGTTCCTCCTCCTCAAAATGAGAGGTAGGACTGGAACCTTCTACAACACCTATGAGGCTCTGGAATTAGAGAGCCAGACAACTGATGAGGTGGGTGAAGGTCCTTCTGTGAAGGGCCTCCTAAAACAACACCAGCTGTACAACCCATCAAGACCTCCTCTAAGAGGAAAAGAAAGGTAGTTATAATAGGAGACTCCCTTCTAAAGGGAATGGAGGGTCCGATGTGCAGACTGGACCCAACTCACAGGGCAGTCTGCTGTCTCCCAGGGGCTCGGGTGAGGGACATTACTGGAAAACTCCCCAGTCTAACAAGACCCTCTGATTACTTAGCACTATTGGTTGTTCAAACTGGCAGCAATGAAATAACAAAGAGAAGTCCAAGGGCAATCAAAGGAGACTTCAGAGCCTGGAAAAATTGGTAGAGGGATCAAGAGCACAGGTAATGATTCCCTTGATCCTTCTGTTAACAAGGAATAATATTGATAGGAATAGGCTGGTCCACCAAGTGATGTATAGAAATGTTGTTCCTGGTTTTAGCTAACAATAGTGCTGAAAGTTTTAATTTTAAAATAGAAATATTATAAACTGGGAACTTTAGAGTTAAGCCTCCTTCCTAATTTTAGTTGAATTGAAGGAGTCGAATCTCTGGTTACAAAGTCACTTGTGCACTTTATTTCTACTTCTGCCTAAGCTCAGAGAGCCCTCTTTTTCCAGTTATGACACTAAGCTAATACTTCACGAGTACAGCACGTCTGTAAGGTTTCACTGCTCAGGAGAGTGTGCCTTTTTTAGATTTATGAGTCTCCAACCAACATCAGGGTTCCCTTGTAATAGAGAACACTCAGGGTTTCAGGAATTTTCACTAAACAAACAAGGCAGAGTGTGGCTCAAACCAGGCAGCACACCAAGGTGCAGGGCAGCTCAGGGGCTTGCTGGAGCTCACACAGGAATTGAGCTGAGCTGGGCAGAACAGAGCTCAGGTTTTTCACAGTGCTAAACCACAAGTTTAACTGCAAAACTTCAAAGTACCATTGTAAAATTTTGATTCTGCTGAAGCCCAATACAAACCCTGACGTTGATTAGGCTTTAAACCTAGGCCTGAATACTAGCCAAGGTAAAATCCAACAATATATCTGAGGCCTGCTTCCTCTTTTTATATCCCTTCAAATATCTCTGTGGTGGCTCAGATGGTTTAGTGAGGCTAATGAAAACACAACGTTGCAGATTCCTGAGGCTGTTCATATGTCTTCTCATCTGGTCTTTAGTCCTCTGTGCTTTTTGCTGGTTGTAGGGCAGAAATATTGATGCTTGCAAGAAAAGTAATAAATTTCTTGCAATTAGAATAGAAAATTAAGATTTCATTTTCTTGCAAAGTGAGACCAAAGGCAGAAACACAGAGGAAGCTTTGTGAGCAATTTAAAAGTGAGCTGAGGACAGCTAAGCTGTTAGATGAAATGATGCAAAGGAATGTGCAGTCAGGTACCTCTGCGACGTGTAGCTGAGAAAAGCTACAACTGAAGCATCATCCATTAGTGAGTTTTAATACTAGGGTTGTCAAATTGCTCAAAGAGTATTCTGAATGGAGAACTCAGTGACACAGAGAAAGCTGCTACCTAATATTCATATTTTGTCATTGACTCCCAGTTTAAATTCATCACATTGTATTTACTTTTGCGAAGTACCTTTTGATTTGTTTGTTTTTAAGGTGGGGTAAGTCTAATAAAAGTGTTAATGAGCAACAGCTTGTATTTCTTTAAAATTTATAAATATTTTGAGGTTTACTTTACCCTCTGCATATCCTATACTGTTATACAGCATACTTTTCTGGAGGAAAACAAAATTTTTATTAAAAAAAAAAAGAAAATTTCTACCATATTACAGGTGATCTGAACCATTTTTGTTAGGCAGAATGACAGTGCAGGAAGGTCATTTGGTTGTTATTGCCTCACAGAGCTGTGGGCTGTTCCTCAACTGTTCGGGTGAGCAAGGAAACCTCTTTTCCTCTTCTGTGCTGCCAGAGCAGGACATAATGGGGAGCATGCTTTATGAAGACTCAGGGTGAGTGTTTTGCAGACGTATGCTCTGAGGAGATTCTGTCATACAAATAACAAACAAAAAGCTTCTTCCGAGGGCTGACTCCAAATTCTGTACCGTCCACAGCAAAATTCTGTTCCCTGTTTGTCTTCCTTCACAAGCACTTTTTGGACTGTTTATCTTACAGTTACAGCCAAATAATAGTACTGTTAGAAGCAACTCTAATAGCAGTAACTAAAATAACAATCATATTAGTTATAGTAAAAATCACAGTTAATGTTGTTACCCAGACAAAAAATGCCAATCGCTTTTCTGTGCCTTGAGGATAAAACTTCTAGATGTTCAAAAGACCTATGGTATTATAAAATCAAGTAATAAGAGAGGGAATGAAGTCTTTAGGATCTAATACCTATAAGGAGTATTTATGGAAACCTTCTGACCTTTTAACAAATGACACTTGGGTGTATTAAGCTGAAGCTACCTAGAGTGGGTGAGGCTAGCTCCTGTTATGACTAATATGTATTCACAGAAGCTTAATTTAGCCACAGAAATAGGAAAAAAAGGTACACAAAGGAGTTAGAAGAATAATGTATTAGGAATTGTTCAAAAAACACCTCTGGCTTGTTTGCTTTTACATCTACATTTTTAAAATGAAAGATGTATTGTGAATCAAATGAGGTAAAACTGAGAAGGGAACTCTCAATTTTTCCAGGCTGCCAGGAATTTTTCAGTCTCATTGACCCAAATCCAAGGCTCTATATGTAATTTCTTCCTCAGCCTGAATGTAAAAATGGCAAAAGTGAGCACAGAAAATAAATAACTTTGCAAAAACACACGAAATTATTTTTTACAAGTATATATATGGGGATACATAATTTTAAACTTCTTACTTTTTAGATTATAATTTTCTTCCTCCATATTAATCTCTAAGGAGAACCTGTTGCTTCTCGTCTTGTGAATCCTTTGGGTTTGCACAGTCCTTCTGAGTCAGTGGCTGTAGCAGGAAGATAGCTAGTAATTCTTATTTTATCAGTTCTGATCTTATTTGGCTGCTTGAGGATAAGAGAGCATAGGGATGGCTGAAATGCAGTATCTGCCCTAAGGCTGTAGCTGAAGAATGATGATCTAATTTCTATTGACTCTACTTATGATGGTCAAAATCATTATTCAAAGAATAGCAAACATGGCTCTTTGTGCCTTAAAGCCAACATGCCTGATTAAAGTGGGAGGCCCCAAGGAAAAGTTATGCAATGGGTACTCTAATCTGTTTAATTTCTTAGCCACAGAAACTACAGAATGACTGGGCTGTGATCCACTTCAGAATTTAGAAGAGTGTACAAACAAAAATAAGGCCATCAACAATTGCATGTTGTTTTGTGTTACAGGCTATGTTTTGTCCAGACAATTTCAATTCAGGGTTTAAGCTTCAACAGAGTATTCCTTGTCTTAAATGAGTTTGTGCTAGCTCCTAGTTTCAGTGGGAGGCTTACTCAGTCCATCAGACTCATAACCAATGACTACTTCCACTGTTCCCCCTCAACCAGAGATGAATCACTACCAAAAGTTGTCATCAATTAGGATATTTTATTTTTCCTTTTTTCTCCTTACTTTTAAAATATTTTTTAAAATAATTTTGCATAAAAGCAAGTTATAAATAAAATATATTAAATAGCAGATATACCGTCTGTTATTAGAAAGTGCATTTGCTTATGGCTGATCAACACCTGTTGCTCAGTGAATATGACAGTAAACAGATTATCATAACCAGTATCTGCAAAATAAGTATTGATCCATGGCCATCTTCTGAAAAATAGTAATAACTGTGTTTGCCTGTATGAAGAATTATCAATATGTAATCCAGAAGATAGAGCCCTGTAAGCTCTTGTGAACAGTAATCAATAAGTCTTCATGTCATGCAGATTAGCAGCGTTGGTATTTTCCTTCTGTTTTTGATTTAAGGAATAATCAGTGCTGTTGATTTTTGGTATCCACTGGAGGTCACTACCTATATAGCTTCACGGGGATCTCTATATACCTTAAAAATCAGTTATTGCTGACATTACTGCAGTGCCTGGCCGAAGTCAAATCTCAACCAAACTGTCATTTTACATATATGTAGAAAAAGTATTCCAGAGGATTTTTGTAATCTGCATTAGTGAAATAAAGAAAGAGAATCAGTGTTGTGAAGGGTATTGATCAGTACAGTTCGGTTGTTGTCGGAATCTGATCTCCTCAGTTCTTGCCAAGGTGACTTAGTTGACACGCTATAAATGATTTGTTGGATGCTTGAGATTTCTTTTCATTATTTTGCATCCAGCATGTCCCTTTTAAAGAACAGATAGAAGATTTGTGTTTGGTAGTTCACTGCCATGAAAAGTTTGCAAGTCAGCAGTGCCTTCTCTATACCTTGAACTTTGTCATGACATGACATTGTATATGAAGAACACTGCTGCAAATTGTCTTGATACAGGAGTAAATAATAATCTGTCTCAGGAAGGATTTATGCATTACAAGTTTCAAAACTCTGGTTTTTTTCCATACAAAAGGGTTTTTATTCTGGAGGGGAAGGGGGAGGTGGATTGGGAATTAGATTATGATGAAATATTTACTGAGGAATGAAGTTTTGAAGAGGCTGGTATCTCAAAGTAATGCTATGCTTTATATGTTCACATACCAAATGACCCTGAGAGATACAAATTATAAATCTCATTACAGACTAATGACACAGCATGCAATTTGTAGTAACTATATGGGCAAAGGGAATAAAAGCAGATGTCTTAAACATCTACTTAACCAACCCATGCTCCTGTTTTCTTCAAGAATACATTTCTTTTATAGTATTTTATTATTAAATTTCTTAATTGAAGAAATTGACCTAAGGGATTAGAAAATAGCTAAATACTTGCAAATAAATGAAATCAATTACAGGCACAGAACTGTAGTCGAGTTAATTTCTGGGGCCACAAGAGATTATCTGTGTAGCACAAATGATCACAGTGACAGAAAAGAAGGCTGTAAATGACTAGAAGTGTTCATCTACTCCAGACAGGTATTTGTCTAATTTGTTCTTTAAAAAGCTTTAGTTTTTTTTAGTTAGAAATCCTATGTCCTTTTGATATCTGTCACAACATTTCCTTACCTTGAGCTTCATAGAGTTTTTTCGTGAAATCTAAGTTCAGTCTCTCTTATTGCACCCCAAACCTGCTTTTGTTTGTTGTAGCCGCCATAGGCAACAGTGTATATGATTTCTTTGAGGAAGCATCTCACATATTTAAAGACTGTCATAATTTTCCCTCCAGCTGTTTCCGTCTCCACCCCTCTGCACCCCCAGCTCACGTAATCTGTTCATCTTTAGACTAAACAAATCCAACTATTTAAGTCTTTCTTCGTAACTTGTATTTTGTAGATGCTTCATCATTCTCTTTTCTCTACTCTGGGCTGTTTCCAATTTGATACACATGATTTTTTTAAGTGCAGTGCCTAAAACTTGACACTATACTTCAACTCCAGTCTTAGTAATGCTGAGTAGAATGGAAAAATTCTGGTGTCTGATAATGTTTTTGCCATTTAAATGTTTGTGTAACGTTTGACTTATTTTATTTTTCTCCTAATAGCATCTCACTGCTCATTCATCTGCTATTTGTAGTCTGCTTTGGTTCCTGAGGTCTATGCTGAAGACCCATTACCTTGTCAGTCCTTTGCCATCTGGTATTTCCTGTTTGTGAAACTGATTGTTCCCCTCAAAGTGCAGAGCTGCACAACCAGCTAACTCAAATTGCATCCTCTTTTTCTTTCTTTCTTCGGACCATGTTTTTAGTGTGCCAAGGTCACTTCGAGTTCAGACTTTGTCCTCTATCAGACTTGTAGAGATGCCACCTTAACATCATCTTGGAAAGCAGCATTCTTTCAAAGACCTGTGTTTCTAATGCCTGGTGGAGTGATGTCTTCTTGGCCAGGAGCAAGACTTAGGACTGCAGCATATGGACTCTGATGATTCATTGATAGCTAGGGAAATAATGCTGTGCTGAATTAATCTGTTGGTTGGTTACTGAGGATATGTTTTTCTTAAACATACTGCTTGGAATCTGTGTGGTTTTCACTTTTAGTTATTTCGTTTCAGGATCAAATGTTGTGGATTCATAATGTTCACCTGGAAGCTCCACCAAAAGAAGCTTATACCTTGGGACAGGGTAGAAGCTGCCTGGCAGAGGAGGGCCACATCTGCAGTGAATTGTAACAATATACTAATTGCTTAGTAGTGCCACAAAAAAGTCAGCATTCCGATCTTGCTCTCCACTGACAAATTTTATAAAACTTGATATTCTTTTGGGGTTATTTTTCTAGTTGATTGCCTTATGGATCTAACCAACCTGGAAAAGGTTTCAAACAGCATATTGTTTCCAGTAGTGTTATTTCAGTGTTTGATATTTATGGGTTGGTTAAGAATTAGTCAGTGGAGGAATTTATGAATCATTCTGAATAATGAATAAATTTATGCTCTGATTGAAAACAGTTTGTGAAAAGGAACAAAGGGAGAAATAAATTTTAAAAATGATAATTCAATCAATTCCCATAGGGCTTTTAGCCATGTTTGAGACCTGTATAGACACGGGAACAAAAAACGAATGTGAAGACTTAATGCAGAGTCCAGAGAAAGTCAAAGGTAGACTCAGGATTAGACTTCTCAGCATTTATTTTTTGGTTTGATGGTGACTCTAGTTTTGTTTCCACATTAGTTTATGTCTGTAGAGTTCTTGAGCATAGGGGTATGAATGCAGGGCCTTAGAGAGTTGTGCAAATTTCAAATTGAAATACCAACAGGCTTACCAATGAAGGGGAAAAGGAAAACAGTGACAAGAACAGCAGCCATGGCAGGTCAAGACTTAGAGTGGAACACTTGAAGTTGCTTTGCAACTTGCTTTCACTGTGTGGTTAGACACAATTACAATCCTGTTGTGCTGACTGCTAATTCCAGAACACTGCGTGCCCACAATGCAGCATAGATTTGGCACTACAAAATGAATATAAAATGCAAAATATAAAGCACTAAGCACCTTGTAAGAAAATCAAAAGTCTGAGAACATTATGAGCTAGTATGTTTATTTTGGACCACTGGCTTAAAACTTAAATGATAATTCTTTGTGTAGATCTACCAGTAGGAAATGCCAAAAGTATGTAAGAAGGAAGATTATCCACAACACAAATATTGGGCGCAAACACAGAAAATCAAATTAAGAGAGTAAGCTTTAGAAGTATGAAAGACGAACTTGAAGAAAAGGACTAGGAAAGCTGAACACTAATAGTCTTTACATTCAGCTAAAGGTCTGATTACATCAGCTGTCTCAAAAGCATAGATTGGCAACAAGCAAATCTCTAGTACAAGGGACTGAAAAAGGTCCACAATAAAGTTTTCAAATTAAAATAAAAATAATAGCAGTAGGGTCATGAACGATAGTAGAAAATAGACCCCAAAACACACTCCACCAAACCACAAGATTCTTCATGTAAGAGGAGCAGAGAAATAAGCAGCAATTATATGTTGCTGGGAGTTAATACTGCTGAGTTGCTAATACTCTAACACAGAGTGGTTGTGGCAGCAATTTTTCCATTCACTTTGTTTTAGAACAGCAGCATTAGGAAATTCTGTAAGTATTGGTTTACCAGTGCATGCTCACTTTTTGCTTTTGCCTTCTTCCCATTGTTTCTGTCAGTAAATGATATTATGAAGGAAAGATAGCTTTAGAAGAAAGGAGATTTTTGATTTTACTGAGTGGTTTGGTGCTTTCTACTGAACTGATCAGAACCCTCTGTGTCTTCTGTGTGCACTTCTATGCCTATTTGTGACTTGATGGTAGGCTGCAATCTGAAAGTGTGTTCTGTTGCTCAGTTGTATTTTAACTTGAAATATTATGTGCATTGCCAAAGTGCTGTGACTAGGCTAGTTGCCATGGAAAACTTAATTCAATAGCATTTGCTTTTTGTTATTAGTGATGGTTTCTTTCAGATTACTTATTCAGTCACAGCTCTCATCATTATGACTCACCAAAAATCCTGCTTTGCCTGACTGGAGTGCTAGACAGTTTGGGCAAAAACATTCCCAGCTCCTTCCTGAAGGCTGAGCCTGTGGTTTTGCCTTTCTTTTGTGTGACCATGGAAAGCTCACGGGCCACAGACGATGTAAAGATCTCAATCCCAAAGTCCTCGTGAGATTTACTGCTGCATGAACGTCAGCTACGTGGCACAGAGTCGGCCAAGCTGAGACCTCCCACAAGTGCTGACTGTATGAGCAGGGTTTATGGGGTTGAACAGAAATATTTTCCTTGGAAATCAGAAACTGTAAAAATCAACACTAAAAATAAGCAAACTCCAATTTAGACAAATCCAGATTTTTTTTTTTTTTTTCACTGAGCAAAGACTCCTGTCATGGTGGACTGTGAAAGCTGGAGTACACTCAGAGCTGATTTGAGCGACCTGTCTGAACAACAGGGTTTCATAAGCTGTTGTCCTTCTAATTTGAGATAGCATTTGCAAGTTCAAATGCATCTATTCCAAATTCTTTATACTTCTTTATTGATAAATTGCAGGTTTCTGTAACAGGAAGAGATTGAAAACCAGGTGGTTTATGGGTGGAGTCACTCACACATGAAGTTTGGTTCTGCCATGCTTATTCCAAGCAACAACCTGTCCTGGACTGCAAAAATTATGAGGCACAGAAAGACCCAAGCACCTACCCCGCTTTAATTGCTTAAGTTCTCAGTAAATCCACCTTTCTCTGCAGTTTCTAGCCAGATTTTCTGTACAAGGGTATGCTTTCAAGATATTTGCATGAAACTCAGTGTCTTTCTGAACCAAATTTTAAAACACAGAGCTTCCCATATTCTAGGAAAAGCAGTTGCTATCCATGATTCAGAGCAACTGTCTCCCCATACCTGCCAAAAACACTTTTTCAGTGCTGTTCCACTTGGCTTGTTGGTTTGAGTTTTTTTCTTTCTACTTATGAATTCTAATCTCTACTCATTTGAACTACTTTCAGTGAAAATAGGCATATTCTTTGCAAACTCATTAGACAATTCAAAAACTTGAACCTTAATCTCTAAGAGTCCCACTTGATATAGCACACACAGAGACTCTCCCGCAGCAATAAAAGACTCCAAGCCTCTCCTACAACAATCTAAGGTATTTTTCATGCATTTGAAAATGTCTAGAAGACAATTCAGTATTTTTTATCTGAAATCATCCCACCTTGTTTCCTCTTACCCCAGACTTTCATTGTCACAGGGCTAAAAAAATAGATGTCTGGCATAGCTCAGGTGTGTTTGGGCAATGGCATGGAAATAATTAGAGTGTTTCAATGCAACACCAACTGTGATGGGTTTGTCATCTGAATATGGGTGCAGTTGTATTGAGGATCTGGTATGAAAACACCAGTCCAAGTCCTGTGCTCATGCTCTCCATTCTGTGCTTTAAAGCATCTTGTCCAAATTTCAGTCTGTGACTAGATTTGCTATCTGGGTTCTTTTTTTTTTTTTTTTTTTTTTTTATTACCACAGATGAAACACCAAGCAGCAGCTTTGTTGCCAGTTGCTGATATTTATCGCCCCTGAGCCAACAGGAGCTGCTGGTGCTTTTGCTAAGCTTATCTCTGCTGCAACTTGCTTTTCACACAGCTGTGTGTCTTGCAGCATGCCTGCATCTTCTCAGCTACTTAAAAATAAGGCACCGTGAGTAAGAAAGGTGGATCGAGGTGGTTGAAGCTTGTGAAGGTTTTGTTACATCTGCTTTTGAATTTGCAGTTGACAGATCTGAGGATTAGTTTTTTTCATTTTAAAAAATAGTAAATTAGAAGCCTACACCACTTCTTTACCATCACTGACTACATTGTGATTATTTTGTCCTGAACTCATTTCAATGGCTTTTAGAAGACTAACATAATATATTGTTAGCAAAGGGAATGAGTTCAACAAACATGATCAACTAAAATCAAATGGAAAAGGAGTCTGATAAAAAAAGGCTGCTTTCAGCCTGCCTGTGAAAAGAAGCTGCTACCTTGACCCCTCTGATCCACAGTTTTCAGCTCAGCAGCAGCGTCTCACCTATGTAGTGATGCTCAGCTGCTGCACTGTGCTATTATTTTCACCTTTTACTGTTTGGATGTGTTCTTTATTCTCAGCAGGTATTCGCATTTTATTGCACGCATTTATATATTCATTGAAAATAGCACAACTATGAAAAAAAGTTGACTGAAGAGATTTACAAGGTTATTTTTAGTTCCCGAGAAACATTCTTCAGACTTTCTCTGAAGTCTCTGATCCCCAAATCACCTCAACATACATTTCACACTGCTGTCCATCATACAGTCCACAGTGGTGCACAGTTCTCTCTGTGCATGCTTAATAATAGGGAGTTGAAAAGATGTCCTTTTGTCTCCCTTCTTTCCTTACTGAATTACTGCTTTCTTTTTTTCATACATAAGCTTACAGAATTTTCCTTTCCCATGCTTTTTCTCAGTGTTTTCGTTTTATATGAAAATATAAAATGCAGCTGTGAACACCACTTTGACACCAGGCTATTTCTTTTTTTAGTATTTAGTTATTACCTGCTTCCTACTGTCTCTTTTTTCCTAACAGCTGCCTCCCAAAATAACAATATCCTTTATTCAGCTACTTGTGCATGCTCTGTATGATAGCTGGTTTTCAATTTCCGTAACTATAATATGCCTGACTGGTGCCTTCCTAATCTTCACAGCATTAGTTTTCATGAAATTATTTTTCTATTATGTGTAAAATGTTTGAAGGTTTCCTTCTGAGGACATTTAATTTGTAATTGTGTTTTCTGTTTAGTGTGATACTTTCTCCAGAAGTTATCTCTGTTCCATTTCCTGCAATCAACAACATGAATTGAAGATGTGTTTCTTTGTGTCTTAGGTTGTCCCTGAAAAGTTAACTATTGAAAAAGTGTGGAGGTTTTTGGTTTTTTGTTTGTTTGTTTGTCAAAGCATTTTTAAGTATCTGAAAAATTATAGATGACAGAGAAGGAAAAGATGGTGTAGGCAATGTCATTTGATTGGTAATTCCGTGTTTATCTCCAATGCCTTTCAATCCATTTATCATTAAAAGATGATGTCAGCAGTATGCTGAAAAAAGAATGGTATACATCTGATTAGATAGTAGGACCAAAAGTGCTTTTGAGACTTTAAATTAAGTTATTTCTAAAAGTGAAATTCATATAGATTTGCCATCATTTTACAGAAATCATATAGTTGAAGGTTTCAGCTGGGAACCCAGCTTCAATTCTGAATATATCAGTAAAGCCTAGGGGGTGGATGTAGGTACCTAACAGCAGTGTTTGGGATCTGGACTTTTTGATTTCCTTTTCTTGTATCAGTTTCAACTTTTTTTTCTACCAGTACTCATTCTCATTCTCCATAAGTCACACCATACCTTCTTCTGTGGGGCCAGAAAAGATCCCAAAGAGCTGTCATGCACTTTTCCATGAGATGTTTCTGGCACTTGATTGGCAGCAGCTTTTAAAATTTTTTGACAGCCACGCTGAAAACTCACTTGCCAATGCTAAATGTCTCTAGATTTAGCACCAAAAGAGAGGTGTATCTTGCCTGCTGGGAGCATATGGTTAACTTGATGATAATCTAAAGCAAACCAGAGCATCCATTCCAAGTTTTATGTCATTTTAAAGATGCAGCATGGAGTAGAGAACATGAGTGGTCATTCTTTCCTCCTCTTTGTTGCATGGGGCTTATATATTTACTACCCCAAATTATGCCTTAGCTTTTCATTTTGAAATCACAGGTTTCTGCTGTCTAATCCCAGATGTCAAGACTCTGCTGTTGGATATTTTATTTTTTCGTAAATTTCATCTAAACAGAATTAATTTTCTTACTTTCCAGTAATACCACTCACCCCTCCCTATGTATTTCCATCAATATTTTATCTATCCTGATTTCTATAAAGTTTCAGATCTGTAAAGTTTATTCAGTTCTCAGTAGTATTTGTTGTTTCATCACCTCAACTAGGACTATATAGTGTAATCTAAAACCTTGGAATTTATTGTAAGTACCATGTTGCATCTATGGGCTCATTCACAAAAATGAATTGAAAATAAATGTATTTATGGTCATGATTCCTTTCTTTGAATCATAGAATAGCCCTCAAAGGATTATCTGATCCAACTTTCAATGGGGAAGGAAGCCTAGATGAGCTTACACAGCATCCTGTCCAATTGCATCTTGAAAATTTACAGTGATGGAGACTGCCACATCCCTGGGGATATTGTTCCCTGGAGTGAATGATTGCTCTCAATGCAAAAAAATTATTTCTTATGTTGAAATGAAGCTTCTCCTGATGCAACTTGTACCTATTGCCCCTTATCTTCTCCACATGCTCCTTGTGAAGAGAAAGCCTATACTCTCTTTCTAACTTCCTTTAAATACTGGAAAACTCTGATGAGGTTCCCCCTCAGTTTCCTCTTCTCCAGGGAGAGGAGGCCTGAATCCTTCAGTCTTTCTTCACAGGTCAGGTTATCGAGTCCTTTGCTCATCTTTGTGGCCCTCCTTTGGACCCTCTCCAGTCTGTACACACCTTCCCTGAATTTTGGGTGCCAGAATAAAACACTACACCCCAGATGCAGCATGACAAGGGATAAGATTGGAATGATCACATCTCTATCTCTGCTAATAATACCCCTGCAGATTCAGCCCAGGATCCAATTTGCCTTTGTTGCCACAGCACCACTCTGCTTACTCATGTTCAGCTTGTTGCCCACCAGGAACCCCAGTCCCCTGGGGATGTCTTCTTTTGCTCCCCACTCACGCAGTCCTAGTCTGTGCTGGGCTCTTTAGTCATTCTGACCCAGCTGCAGGACTTTCACAGAATCACGGAGTATGCTGAGTGAGTTGGAAGGGACCCATCAGGATCATCAAGTCCAACCCTTAGCCTTGCACAGGACCATCCCCAAGAGTCACACCATGTGCCTGAGAGTATCATCCAAACACTTCTTGAACTCTGTCAGGCTTGGTGCTGTGCCCACTGCCCTGGGGAGCCTGTTCAGTGCCCAACCACCCTCTGGGGGAAGAACCTTTTTCTAATATCCAACCTAAACCCGCCCTGACACCACTTCAGGCCATTTCCTGAGGTCCTGTCACTGGTCACAAGAGTGAAGAAATGAGTATCTGTCCCTCCTCTTCCCCTCCCAAGGAAGCTGTAACTGCAATGAGGTCTCCACTCAGTCTCCTCCAGCTGAACACACCAAGTGACCTCAGCTGCTACTCACAAGGCTTCAAATCAAGGTCCCTCACCAGTCTTGTTGCCCTCCTTTGGACACTCTCTAACAGCTTCATATCTTTCTTACATCACTCTGTCCAAAACTGCCCCAATGTTCCAGGTGAGGCCACCCCAGGTCAGAGCAGAGCAGGACAATCCCCTCCCTTGACTGGCTGTTGATGCTTTTCCTGATGCCCCCAGGACTTATGTCTTTGTTAAACTTCACACAGTCCTGTTCTTGCTGGCCCACTCTTCAAGCCCATCCAGACTTCTCTGTAAGACGTCTCTCCTTCTGACATGTCTGCTTCACTATCCAGTTTGGCATCATTATCAGACCTCGTGAGGTCATCCAAGTCATTCAGGAAGTTGTTGAACAGCACAGGACCCAGTATCGATCCCTGGGGCACCTCACTTATGAGAGGCTCCCAGCCTGAGAAAAAAACCTGTATTGTTTCTCAACCTATACTTCTGAAAAGTCAATACCTAGAGGGGTTGGTGTTGTTGTGTTTTTTTTTTTTCTTTCTGTTGTTTTGTTTGGTTTGGTTTGATTTCATTTGTGTGGGTTTTTTTTGTTTGGGTTTGCGGTTTTTTGTTTGTTTGTTTCATTTTGTTTTGCTGTGTTTTCTTTTCCCCCTAGTATAATCTAAGCATAGTCAGTAAGTAAAATAGAGTGTAGCTTTAGCTGGTGGAAGGGGAGAGGGGGAAGGACAGATCTGTCCCTATTATCTCTCAGGAATTTGAAGGCAGGAATAGCTAGGACGATTAAAACTCAGGAGTATTGGTTTTTTTCAGTTATTGGCTGGATAGAGATCTTGATGTTAGAAGAGCTGGAGCTGAGAAATTGTCCAACTAAGTGGTTGGTTTTTCCTAGATTATATTGGGACTTACGGTGTTACATGGCATCTTTTATTTGATTTTCTGAGAAAAGAAGGGAAGGTTTGATTTATACTTCTGAATTATTAGGTAATTTATTTTTTCTGCAGGTCTCACTGTACAGGAGTTCTCAACTGAGATCACATCCTGTCTGGCAGGTCAAAATAAAAAATGCATTGTCACGACTGCAGTGCCAGTGGTGTTACAGACTAAATAGCCTGGTGATGTCAAATGGCTTACCTAAGGACAGAGAGCAGGTCAATGGCAGAGGTGTACACAGAGCTTCCACCTCAGTCTTTACTACCTGCTGTCCCACACTGTCTATTGAAAGTGGCTGATACTAAAAAAGGGAATCTGCAGTCCCAGTCTGCAGATGTGGAGGAGATTTCACTGGATGTAATGGTGGGAACTCCCCTGGTTTGTATCCTGCACTGGCATATGGTGTGTTTTTGTAGTCCCCAGCTGCACCTGTTTCCCACAGGTAGCATTGCTTACATGTGCAAACATATCCACAAATCCCGAAGCTATGTACAGTAAGTTAAACTTCTTCCTTCTGGAGCTTTATTCCTACGGCTCTGGTCTTGCCCAAGTTTTGGAGAACAGTTTTCTGTGGCTGCCAGCAGTGGGCTTCTGAGTACATGACCTCAAACTGCAGTGTATAAGCCTGATGGCTGCACATTTTCTTGTAAAAGACACTGCTGTTTGTCTAACAAAATATATTTCCTGTGGGAGAACCACAAATGCCATGCTTCCTTTTTTAAAATTTTATTGTGTTTATGTTTGTGTTTGTGTTATTTATTTCTGTGCCAGACATTCTTCTGTACAGGTTGATGAAATATATTTCACAGCCATAATCCTCAGTCACATGGTTCTCTAATTCCCTACTCCATTTAAAAATCCGGGCATTACTGTATTAACTGATGAAGCACTTATTTAAGGGATCAGCTCTGAGATCGTAGCTTCCTTGGTGTGTTTAATAAAGAAGATTATTTACCATAATAATAAGGGATTTCTTGTGCTCTATTTCAGTTTTCTTTGAAGCCATTGGCCAAAGGCCACTGACCTTTCAGGATACTTTTAGGACCCTTTTTTAGCATCAGGCAAATGATGATAATCTTCCCCTCTTGTCAGAGCAGTGAAAAAACAGGAAGTGCTACATTCTGACACTTTTATGACTTGTTTCATTCCTGGGCTAACAGAGCTATACAGACTATTAACCTCTCCCTTTATAGGTCTTCCACTGTAATCAGAGTCTACTTTTGTCTTTTTTCCTAAAAAGGAAAAATTAAGATCAAGAAAATGTAATGTGATTTCCCAATAAATCTCTGTGAAGAGAATGGGAATTTCATTTGGCTGCTGTATTATCTTACTTTATTTTCCAGGCCAATGTGAGGACACAAACTCAAGTTATAAAAATTCTTGGGCCAAATCATTCAGTTGAAAGAGAAATGGGGAGTCCCTCTGCTCTCCTGGCAGGTCTTAAGCTCTGCCAGGGGAGGTTTAGGTTGGATATTCAGAAGAAATTCTTTACAGAAAGGGTGATCAGACACTGGAATGGGCTGCCCAGGGAGGTCGTGGATTTTCCATCCCGGGAGGTGTTTAAGATGAGACTGGATGTGGCATCAGTGCCAAGTTCTGGGAACCATGGAAGGGCTGGATCAAGGGTTGGACTTGATGATCTCAGAGGTCTTTTTCATGCTTGTTGATTCTATGATTCTATGATTCCCCTTCCCTGCCCAGATACCCTATGTGCCCAGGAGGGGCTAGGAGAAGGAGGGGACCACAAGGCTTTTAAACAAGCAGGAAGGTGACATTCTCAGAGGTAGCCTGGCATCATGGCAGTGTACCTGGGAGAGATATCAGGGAGCAGGGAAATGCTTCAGAGGCTCTGTTGCTTTGTCTGTGAGGACCCCTGGGTAACTCACAAACTGGGTATCTCATTATGAGCTGGAAGGCAACATTGCCAATGTAGCAGTTCCTTCAGCATCTTGACTTCTGCCAGTTGAGGGGAATAATGAACTACTTCATTCTTCATTCTCTACCATCAGGTATTTATAGAATTATAGAATAGTTTAAGTTGGAAAGGTCCCTTAAATGTCCTTTAAGGTCGTCTAGTCCACCACTAAACCACGCCACTCAGTGCCACATCTCTATGTCTTTTAAATACCTTCAGGGGTGGTGACTCAACCACTTCCCTGGGCATCCTGTTCCAGTGCTTGATAATCCCTTCATTGAAGAATTTTTTCCTAATATCCAACCTAAAACTCCCCTGGTGCACCTTGAGGCCATTTCCCCTCATCCTATCACTTGTTTTCTGGGAGAAGAGGCTGACCCCCACCTTGCTACAGCCTCCTTTCAAGCAGTTGTAGAGAGTGATGAAGTCTCCCCTAAGCCTCCTTTTCTCCAGGCTAAAGAGTCCCAGCTACCTCAACTGCTCCCCACAGAACTTGTGCTCCAGATTCAATGCCCGTTGATAAGATCCCCTGGAGCCTTCCCTTTTCCTGGCTGAACAGCCCCAGCTCTCTCAGTCTCTCCTCAGATGAGAGATGCTCTGGTTCTACAACCATCTAAGGGCTCTGCACTGGACTTCCTTCCATATGTCCATCTTCCTCTTGTACAGGGGGGGCCAGAACTGGACACAGCACTCCAGATATGACCTCACCAGTGCTGAGTAGAGGGATAGGGTCACTCCTGAACTGTTGGTGATGCTTTTCCTAATCTACTGACCAATAAGGCTATTGGTCTCTTTTGCTCTTGGGTGCATTAGAATTGTTGTTTTGTAACTTGAAAATCAGCAGCAGCCTGAGCACAGGGTCCTACTCAGTGCTCAGTCCTCTGACTAGCTGTCGAGAAAGCTGTTCCATGGATTTGAAAGCATACTCTGCACCATGAGCTGATTTCCAAATGTATTAGGGCTTACACTCATTCATCTTGCTGTCAGGACTCTCCACACTGCACAGAAAGAAGCTCAGCAAGCAGAATATAAGCCCCAGGTGGCAAACCCTGAGAAATGAGTTAAATATAACTTCATGAAATAGCTCTAATGGTCATGGCAAATAGGACTCTTACATTAGCCTGGGAGATTATTATGTTTGGGTTTTTTACTTCTTCTTTTTTTTTTTTTTTATGAGACAAAATATATATTCTTCATTTTAAAATGTAAAGAAGGAGAACAACACACTTGGAAGCAGATAGCTTTTCCTGGCAACTAACAAACTTAGAATTCTCCTTCTCTGCAACTGAACCGTGCATACACTTACAAATACGTTGTCATTACTTATTTTTGCATCTTTCTGTCGCCAGTTGTAGATATGGAAGTGTTACTGTATGAATGTCTCTGCCCTCAGACACTTCCCTGGGATCAGAATTGAAAATCTTTAAACATTGCTACTTATTTGGGAAGAGCAAAATATACTCGAAAGTAAAATCCTCTAATATAAAAGATAACAGAGTAAAACATACTAACTTTTTCTGTTCTTAAAAATTATTTCACCCTTTAAATCCTGAAGATGACCATCTGGCACCCTTTGCAACACTATTGATGGAGGGTGAGCATTCTGCAATTTCAGAGGACCACTGCCAAGTGCAACTTTAGAGAAACCTCACTTATCTGTGTAATACTTTTGTTTCTGTTAATTTTTTCAAGTTAATGGTTTTTTTTTTTATATTTTTAAAAATATTTTTTCACGTTAATACATGGTGTTTTGTCACCAGCAGGCAAAGATCACAGCAAGATTTTTGGAGGCTTTTGGAATAAAGTATGACCTGAGGATTTTATAAAATGAATAGCAATTTCATTTTTTTTAGATAACTTGGAGCTGAAGCCACTGTAACTCAAGATATAACTAATCTTTTCTCTGTTGCTACCTGTGGTAATTAAGATACATACAGGAATTAAAAAATTTCTCAGATCTTAACTTGGTTAGATTACTGAGTAGCAGGAAGGGTGTAGTAGAATTTTTAGGTTTTGTTTTAGCATAAATAATATTTAATAGAAATACTGAGAAAAAAAATTAAGCAAAAAAAAAAATGTAGAAAAAAAAAGGTAAAGACTGTCATAATAGAGGCCCTGACAACAAAGCTAAAAATAATTTTTGCTGGTGAGATTATGGTTGTGTAAGAACTTGATTTGTCCTAATGTGTTCTAACCTTCTCTGAGCAACTAAAAGCATGATGCCATTATATGAAAATGTGGGTAAATACAGAGCCTTTTTTCAAAGGCTTAGTTTCTGTTAAAGCGTTATAAAAACAATTGAGGTTTTCCTCGTGAACTGACTGAGTAGCCTTAAAATGTTATCCTTTAACTCAGTTCTTGGCTCAGAGGGACTGATTTATGATGAGGGGTGGATCTGTTCTTGGAAGATATGAAGAGCCCACCATGGGAAAAGCCTTTCAGAGCACTGGCCAGGAAAGGGCAAACCAGACAACTGCAGGATTTAGAATCAGCTGTCAGCTTACTGATGAGAGCATATGGGGAATAGTTTGATGTTAATAACATGGAGCTGAAACATAACCTTCAACAAAGTCTGGTCTCCTCTCAGCTTCAGAGTTTAAGTGGTGAGTACATGGGTTGTCTATGGACAAAAATAGATGCTTTAGACTTTAAATCTGAGAAGAATTTTCTCCTGAATTAAAGGAATTTGGAAGCTCAGTTCTAAGGAAAAGTGTGATTGTTAAAACCTGTATGTTTACATTTGAGTTTTAACCCTAGAGAGTCCATGCCAGAGCTATTCTTCCTTATCTGTGAGATATGTAAACAAATTTCACATTGTTTCTTCAACACCAAGGAAAGTTGAACTGATGAAAGTGGGAGAAGAGAGCTGGTTACAGATTGCTATGAAGGGATAGATTTGGGAGATCACATCCCAGATGTAAAAGTGAAGGAGGCTCAGTAGTTCCCCTGATGTTAAGAACCATGTTTGTGGAAGAAACATATGACCAAGCATTACAAATTTTGTCTAAACTGTGTGTGTCGTTTATTTATATCTGTTAGATTCCCCACAGGACACAAGGAGTGTTTATGTTTTCTCTATGCCAGTTTTATGCTGGCTTTGACAAAATATATGATGCCTGTTGGCGTAGGGCATATTGGTTGAAAACACCTTGAATAAATAGAAAATAGCAGAATGAATTAGAATGGTGCAGTGCTTTTAGCTCTGTATCGACAGGCTGAAAGTTATTCGTAGTGCTCTAAAGCTCTGGTCTGGGAGCAGATGCAGATTGGCACAGGGAGCTGAGTGACAGGGCACACGTTGGGATACTTGGCAACTTAAGCCCAGTGACAGCCAGCTGACCAGAAGCAGAAAAATATAAGTGCATGACATGCAAAGTGAAAAGTTAGTCATAAAGAGAGGACTAATTATAGGGCTAATGATGTTAAATGAAGGGGGAAACAGTAATATTAATGAAGATAGGTTTTGCACTTTGGCTCTAGCTGTTAGAACAGTTTGAAAACCTATGTGTGGCAAGCTGATCCTAGTGGACAGCCAAGCCCCCACCTAGTTGCTCACTCACTCCTCTGCTGCAGGACTGTGGAGGGAATCAGAAAGGTAAAGGCAGGAAGACTTGTGGGTCAAGATAAAGACACATTTGTAAATTTAGAGAAAAGAAACCAAAAACCCAGTGTAATGCAAAGGTAATCACAGAATACTGATATCCAACCAGTCTCTGAACAACAGCTGCCTTGGAAAAGCTATCCCCAGCTTTATTGCTGAGCATGTCGCATGGTGTGGAATCTCTCTTTGGTCAGTTTGAGGCAGCTGTCCCAGCTGTGTCTCCTTGCAGGCTCATTTCCACCCTGACCTACTCACAGAGGGAGCAGAGTGAGCAGCAGAGAAGGCCTTGATGCTGTGCAAGCCCTGTCCATCAACAGCCAAAACATTACTGTATTATCAACACTGCTTTGGTTGCAAAGCTAAAGCACAACACAATAGGGACTGGTGTGAAGAAAATTAATTCCAACCCAGTCAGACCCAATAGACTCATTATACAGACTATCGGTTGAAAACAACACTCAAGACAGAGGAAAGGGCTTGCCATTCTAATACAGCATGGCTAGAAGGAAATTCTGTGCTCTGTGGCACAGCTTGGGTGTGCCAAAAACTGAAGTTCTGCCGTAAATTCATTTAGAACAGTAAATTTTTTTCCCTACGTTATTTCACTTACAGTGAGTTTCATGCTTACACAACAGCTTGTGGAACACAGCCTTTCTCTACATTTTTTCCCTAACATTTGAGTCCAGAAAAGATGTGTTTTTGAAAGTTTTTACTGATGGAAAAATTGCTCCACTGGTTAATGTAAAAGTTACTACTCTTAATCATGTTGAATGAAGGTTTAAGTACAGTAAGGAACCCACTGTAGCTGTGTAATTTTTTGGTTTCCTTGTAGATTTAATAAGAAGTTCAATTGACTGCCCATTCCACATTTATACGTTGGTCACAAGGGCAGACTGGATACTTTTTCACCCAATCCTCAGGGGCCCTGAAACCCTTCCCTACACTAGTAGCTGGATTCATGCCATGAAAGTGTAGTTTCCCAATGCAGGCAATTTAATCCTTCGGGAGCAACAGAAATTGATCCTGGTGGCCAGATAGTTGGTGTAGTATAAGAGCAAGAAGAAGCAGAGGATATTCAATAAAAAACAAGTGCTTCCAGTGAAGAAGCAGCCTCTGTCTCTTGGTTGGGGACAAATTGGAACAGTGTTTCTGACTCAAGGAGTTGGCAATACAAGGCCTGAATGCCTTTTGGGAGCTATGGATAAAGTATTTTAGTTAGGAGGGACGATATGGACAGAGCAAGGGAAGAGTCAAGCAGGTCATGAAACACAAGGCTGGACAGCTGATCATGAAAAGCCTATTTTGAGGTACCTCAGAATGTAATAATTATGCTTTCTTTTACTGCTGGAGTTTGACACTTCTGAACTTGGATATCAAAGAGAAATTTCTAGGATGATTGAAGTCTGAGGTCTCTGACATACTTCTATGTGTGATTTTTCTAACAAGAATTCATTGTTTAGCCTTTGCAATAATAGCAGTGAATTAATTCCATTCAAATTTAGAGAAAAGAGTGTAGTGATCATCATACCAACAAAGTATTCTAAAAGAAAATCGATAAAATAGAGTGAAAACTTTTTATTTCATTTAAATGAATAACCCATCTGTGTGTGATGAAAATTGCCCTTATCTTACACAAAATGAAAAACATATTGCTGAAGGTAAACTGTAAGACACAAGAGTTTAGTTTAAGAACTGTTTTGTAGACTGAGGACTTTGAAAGTCAACAGATATCTCTCTGCTCTGCAGAGGAATTTAGATTTCCCTAGACTTCTATGTCCTTTGAATTCTACAATGATGCAGACATATACATATGTTTTAGTTTGCCTGCTAGCCACGGTAAAACATGACAGAGGATTCTATAATTTGTAGAGTTATACCATTTATACAGTGTTTTCTACCACTCTACTTTCTTTATTATCAGAAAATGAACTCACCTTGAAATATCTGAGTTGGATAGATAGATAGATGCTGTACAGGAAATAATTTGGTTTTGTCCTTTGAGGACATGGGACCACACATATGTTTAAAATCAAGTATGGCTCCTGCCTTTAAGGTGAAGGGATGAGTTTTTACCTAAGGGTTTTCCTGGGCTCTCTAGCTGATTTTATTCTCTCCAAACATGCCTTAAATCTTTTTATCTATACTTCACCATCATAAGGCAGGCCATCAGCACAGGCTCTACTGACTTCTAAACACTGATCAGTACAAGACTCACATCAAAGGTGCCACCTGCTAATAGTGGCAGATCTGCTTATAGTGCTTTATGGGTTGTAACTAGACAAGAATTCAGTAGAAACGAGGGCTCTGTTTCAAACATTTTCACTAAAAAGTGTCTGTATGTTTAATTAAAAGCAAAAAGAATTCTGGGGGGATACACAAGATGTGATACTTGTGTGCTGGTTTCTCTGAATGAGTGAATGAAGTTCTTCCCCCTTTCATGCTTTTAAAACACACATTATTTCAGTAGTATTGTTATCTATGCTTTAGTGATATGTGACAAACTCTGGTGAGTGTCCTTAAAGTGAGATTTTGATAGCTTGTGTAACAAGACTTTCCTAATGAAAACAGGAATAAATAAAGCAAATGTTGTGACATTGGTCTGACTATATAAACACTCATTCACTTTCCGTGGGATATTAAGGAAAGTTATCTCCCTGAATAGTTAGATCTTTCAGTTTGTAAAATTCCTAATAAGAATGCAGGTGGAATTGTTCTTTTGCACAAGACACCCCCTGTTTCCACTGGAAAAAAAATTATTATCAATTATTATAAAGTTATTTAAATCAATCTTTTGAAACCCTGTTGTACACATAGCAATGAAAAACAGGATAACAGTACTATGTAGCACACTTTGAAAAAAATTTATTTTGACATGAACTCTCTTTCCTTCTTTAAAAGCCTACTTAACCTGAATATATAAGCAAGACAGAAAACCCCAAAGAAAATTATACAATAAGAAGAAAATAAATCAAATTATTTTGAAAAGCAGATCTCATTACTATCTTTATCTTTCATCTCTCAGATTCTCTGTGACTTAACCTCATATCTCAAATTCTGATTCATCTAATTCTTGCCTGACATTGGAATGGAGAGGACGGAGTGTATGTCAAATATCAACACTAACTTCAGCAGTACTATATGTAAGAAAGGGTCTTCTAGTAGGAGACCTACAGAAGCTTGGCTGTAGCTCAGACATAATACCCACAGCTCCAAAGAGAGTCTCAGGCTTTATATTGCCAACTCCTTGAGGCAGAAACATTGTCCCAGTTTGTTCTCACCCAAAGAGTGGCAGAGGCTCCTTCTGTACTGGGACCAGTTTGAGGAGTTTGTTTTTGCTGGGTGAAACAAAGGTTCCCTTACTATAGCAATGCTTACTAGTCTCAGTAATCTGTTGCAATGCTTTTGGGAAGTTGCATGTTATTTCTGTAAAACCCTTTTTGCCAAAGTGCCTATTTTCTCACCCAATTAAAAGAAATCTCTTAGAGAAAAATGTGTAGTTTTCCTCTGGATGTGAACTCAAAGTATTAAAGAATCAAAGGGTTCGCAAGGGTGAAATTTCTTGAAGTCTAAAAGTATAAGTCTAAAATTAAGGTGTACAACCAGCAAAAGCATGGATCTTCTGGACTAGGGTATAACATCTTCATGCCATGTACCTGCCCACCTGCACAGAACTGAGGGAATTGCATTTTAGCCTCAGCATACCGCAGTATTTTCAGTTTATGTGCCCTGTATCTTCAACAAGTTTCTACCTTGTCCTGATGTCTTGTGATCACAAAAAAAAAAAAAAATCCATATTTTACAGAAAAGGAAAGAACTAAAAATCCTTTAATTTTTCAAGAATGCACAATCTCCTACTGAATCCCAAAAGAAAGTGAAAGACAATCCAAATTAAAATTAATGGAGTTACCAAAAAATATGAATTATTTTTGATTCCATTGTTCTTCATTAACATTTTCCTCAAGCTACAAACCACTGTGCAACTCAGAAAGCTCTGGTGGGTGTTCAGTCATCTCCCTTTCTGCTCTTTCTAACAGGTAGCCAGGCAGGTTGGTCAAGATCGACTGCCAGAAAGAAGCTGCAATTCTCACAACCTTGTGAAAAGGGCAAGGAGAGGGTGACATTGTATTACAGGACAGAGGAGAGCAGCTGAGGATAACAGGCAATGATCAACACGGGTTGAAGTTTGAAAGGAAAGGGCACAGCAGCAGGCAGCAGTCTCAGAAGAATTTACAACCTTTAAGCAGACCCTTTTCAGACAGCACTAAATGAATTGATGTTTCATGTCCTGCATGATTTATTTGTTCTAAGTTCCTTTATAGCTTAGCAATTACAAGACATTTAATCAGTTGTTTGCTACATCATTAGACCTCACTTCAAATCACCAAGTACAGAAATAAAACATTAGCTTCATTTTACATTTCTGACATGTAAGTAGAAGTGGTGTCACTCTACAAAGGATATGACCCCTGTGCAATTATCGTATGTCCTTCAAAAAATTGTTTGAAGTCTCAAAACTTTTGTCAGATATCTTCAGGAGAGTAAAAATAAGTTTTAAAAATTGGTGCAAAACTAAGGAAGGGTTTGCAAACGTGGTAGTAAAAGCTCAGTTTTGTCTTTGCTAAAGGTTAATAGCAGGACACCCCCTGGCTGTTATTTATTGTGTCTATAGATCATACTAGTAAGCTCAGTCAGCTGAAGATTACAGCATGGGGGCTAGTGTGGTCAAGTGCCAAGTTCTGAGGAATTAAATCCCTCTCTGTGCACAAGCCAGCAAGCATCCTGCACTAGCAAAGCAGCGAACAGAAGCATCCCTCAGGTCTGGGCAAATGCCACAGCAGCAGCAGATGAAAGCTGCTACTTCAGAAGCTTTGCAAAGGCTTGGGTGGGGGGGAAAAAAAAAGGTCAAAACTGGGTCACTGGTGTGAACCAGCCACATTTTTGGAAACCAGTACTAAAATAAGTGGAAGTATTCCCTGTGGGTATAAAATAAGTAATGGTGCAAAGATAAAATGCAGTAGAAGCTGCAAAACAAGACATAAGATTGTTAAGCCTTGGTGCTTTTAAAGATGACTGTGACTTCAGTTTTGAAGGCAAGACAGCTTTTTGCAGCTCTGTTTTCCACATGGATTTTACATAAGAAATGAAATGAAAGAGGAACTAGTCAGGCTGCAAGAAACTTTTCAAATGTCTGCTTCCATTGAAAAAGGGAGGGGGGGGAACCTCTGAGATATTCACAGTCAAAGCAACTGGGTTTTTTTTTAAAGATCACTGAAAATTAACTGTTCCTATGTGTACCATATGTACTGGTGCCTTTCTTCTCCTGCTCTTACATATGTGAATGCTGCAGCTATCCCCATGAAATCCATCCAGTGCGATACCTGCCCTTGCAATCACTAATGATGTCAGCAGTAACACTATGGAGAACAGTGAGTAATTTCCCACACAGGGTTCATAAAGGTGAGCTTCTGGACAACTCAGACACTTCCTCTCTCTCAAATGCGTTTCAACAACCTAAAAAAACAAGTGAACAAGCACTTTCAGGGATGTCAGGCAGTCATTATAGATATCTTAGGCAGTCAACTCCATATTTTGCCTCTGCATTATTTAATTTAATCTGCCCAACAATGTCCTTCACCATATCCTTTGTCTTTTTTGAATGTTACAGTTTGCACACTTCAGGGCTTTTACTTCATGAGGAGTAAAGCCCAGCACGTTCATGTAGGGTGTTTGCTGCTCCTCTAATGGTTAGCCCTGTCAAATCCAGTTTTTCACCCAACAAATCACATCCATCTGCAGCCTCTGGTTCTTCTTTGTGGGATCATTAAGTGCCTTGGTGATAATCAACTTTGAGGCTAGGCACATCTGAGCCTTAAGGAGTTCTTCTGTGGTGGCTGTTGCACAACCTGTGCAGTGAAATGTATTCTTAAAACTCACCAAAACACCTGAAAATGTCCTGTTGTTTTAAAACAGGAGTCTGTTGCTAGCGCTCTGGCCTTTCAGAAGTGTGGACACTAGTATAGTATTTGAAAACAGAAATACACATTAAATATGTAATTATAAAACATGTACATTTGTACCAAATATATAAATAGTAGCAAGGACTTGAATTCTGAGCTGCAACTCATCCTGGTTACCTTTTGATTGCATCAAAGACATGTAAACTTAAGATGTCATTGACTAATCACAGTTAAATAATTTTAAATGTGTCCTTTTCAGGGGATATTGCATGATAAGTTATATAGTACTAGATGAAGCACGAGAAACATATACAGTGGTAATTTAACACAAAAGAGACAATCTTTCCTGCTTGATTTATCATCCTGGACCTTTGTTTAGACTTTTTTTACAGCAGAAATTTAAAACAGTTATGACTTTAACTAGTAAACAGTCTTTAGTACATTAACAATTTCCAGGCGACTTATATATTAAAAGCGAACTCTGAGAAATGTAGCTGAAAATATCTGAAACTAAGATTCAAAAAGAGATGTCTTAGCTGTGAGGCGCCTGTGTGGGAGTATGTGTGTGTGTTTGTGAGAGTCTGCTAGCACAAATGATTCAGGCTCATTTAAGAATGTACAAAATAATAAGAACAAAGAAAGGACAGAGGAAGGATTTGTCAGTGATGATAAAATCAGAAGTTTGTGTTCTCCTTCATCTTTCATGAAAGGAAATAATTAAAAACGTCAAGAACTGACCTCCAGCTTTTAGTCCAAAACTAAAGAAATGGTCTTAAAATATCAGCAGAAGGAAATGTAATTATAAAGAACCACAGCAGATGCTACAGAGCTTTTTGCAGAGTGTTGAACACTCCCCAGGCAGAGAAAATATTCACATCAGAAGAAAATGAGATGAGAGATGGAGAGAAAGTGAGTACGTGCCTTGCAAAACGGGTCCCTGTTGGCTGCTATGCAAATGTAAGGCAGTAGATAAAAACCATGGTAATTTTGATCTCTCCTCTTTCTTGGAATCATTTATTTGTTTACTGAAATGAATTTTTGGCTCTTAATTCTTCTGAAATTTCAGTAGCAGAACTGTTTTTTAATTCCTTTTAGACAAAGCCTTGAAAGGCCTTCAAACAGAGCTTCTTGCCTCAAAGCGATGTACAGCAGTCCTCCAAAGAGGTGGGTTGCCAGCTGTCATCATACAGCAGAATAGAAGCATAATAAATATTCACTGGTAGACTGTTGAAGTAGAGAATAAGTTTTATCCATGTTTAAAATTCCAAAATCTTTGTGTTAGTAAAAAAAGTTGTTTCCATTAGTTGTGTATTTCGGCACATGCTTTGGTTCTTAGGACAATGAAGTAGGAGAGGCATAACTTAGGGCTTAAAAGGGCAGCAGTGCTCTGTGTTACTTTACTGTATATCCCTGAGTAAGTCACCTGGGGCTTGACTCTAGAAAATGTCTGCCAAAAGTTTGGGACAGAGCTCCATTTTGGAAAAGGAATAATGCAGAAATGGGAAATCTGCTCTTATGCAGGCAAGCCTCAGAATGGCATCCTCAAATGGTGCCTAGCTTTGGGAAGCCTTTTAAAAATGAAAAAAATGGGAAAAAAAAGCGTTTCCACAATTGCTGTGCTGTGGAGAGGTATTAAGTGCTCTGTGCCACCACACTCTTAGCAAGAGATATTTCCTTCTGTTTGATTGCAGTAATTTTAATTCTTGGCCTTTACAAGAGAACCACACAGCAGGAAGCAGATGAGAACTGGCAGAAAGCACTCCTTTGGACAGTTCACTGAGGTCAGGAAATCACTAAGGTGTTTTGATGAGCAGTTTGAAATTACTGGCATAGTAAGCTGTAGAACCAAAACATTGACTCCGGTAGGATTATAATAAACTGAGCTTGAGAAGATGGGTGTTCTTAACCTCCTCAGTGTTTGTGTCAAAAGCAGGAGCCTTATGGGATCTGTATGATATGGATTACATCTATAGTTCCTTCTCCTTACTGTTGCTGCATGTCCATCCATGTTATTCCTCACCTTCAACACCTTGCTCTGCAGCAGTTCGAGTGCAGGACATGCTGCAGAGTACACTGGTATTTATCCTAAATTTCGGACCAGGATCTCATTAATCAAAGTGTCAATTCATTGCTTCCTAAGATAGATAGGACAATAACTGCAGAAATACAGCCTTTCTACGAGCTACTTTCAAACTGAAATTAAAGGTCTTTCAGATGTGACGGTGCCTCTTTTAAAAGCTGGAGGTGTGTGGCAGGCAGATAGGAAGGGAATGGAGGAAGACCATGAGGTGTGGCACCACAAGAAATCTACCATGTTCTGTGGGATCTCCTGTTTTGTCTGTGTACACACATGGTACAGTTTCTCATTGTCCATTGTAAACCTTTCAGAGTGGCCGAGAGCAGGGAAAACCCCACAAAACCTGGTCCTGGTTTTGCATTTCCTTGCATTGTCCCTGTTCTACGTTTAGAGTCGTGAGGCTGTCTCTGTTTTTCCTTTAGTCAGCAGCTGGTCTATTTTCATAGAATCATAGAATATCTTGAACTGGAAGAGACTCACAAGGATCAGAGAGTCCTGGTGAGTTTTGGGCTTCCTTGTGCTGGGAATCTCAGAATATTTCATGTTTGTCTCTGTTTACTGATGGATTTGAAGGAAGATGGGATTAGGGGGTATTTGTAGTCTTGTTCAGTAGTGGTGGGAAAATCTGATGGCAAGGCAGGCCCATTACTGCTCTTATAATTTGCCTTTTTTTAGAAAGATATTTTACCCACACCAGAATGAGCCTTCTATCTGAACTCTGGTATGATCCATATCATTTGAGACTTCATCCTGCTAGGAAGTCCTGGAAATAAAAAAAGTCTCTTATTTTCTTTGTCTCTGTCCATAGCTGTGCTTCATGGTCTTCCTTTAGGCTTTCTTCACCACTTGTAGTCTCAATGTTTTAAGCAAAATAATTGATGCCACTGGTCAGAAATGTAAAGTTCCTCTTCTTACTCTTTTCTGACTCTTATGATCTCCGTTTCTCTTATGTTGTTCAAAGGCTACAGCAGAAACAAGTTCAGAGTTGATTTGGTTGTTTCCTAGGTGTCTGAGACAACACAATAAAGCTAAATGCTCTGACACCTTCAGCATAATCACTGTTTCGGTATGTATATAGGAAACCTGTGTAAGAAGGGCTTCCATATGAGTGAGTGCCTTTATAAATACATCTACAGTACATCTGTCCTTCAAGAAAGACTTCTGCCATCCAGGATCTTGTTTGGTTTCAGAAGGAAAACATGGAGTGAAGACCAAATTCGGTTTTTTCCCTTCTTTTTTTTCCGAAAAAGTCAACTGTTTATTTGTGTAAAACTTGTATCAAATGTACACTGGACTCTTCCAGACTGCTTCATGTCTCACTGGGAGACAGAGCTTGTGCCTCAGACTTCTTCCCAATTCTTTCATGCTCTTTGAAGCATTAGAAAACAGGATTAAAAAAGAAATTGATATCGCTGGGTTTTTTAAATGTTCTTTAAAGTAAACAAAGCTATAAACAGGAGCAAGTGTAAGAGCAAACATATAAAGTAGAATATAAACATAGTGTGAATAACAGAATAGTAAACATAACTCTAAACCTACACTAAAATCCAAAATGAAATAATAAGTGAATTGAGGTCTGGTAATTTTGTGGACCTCTTCAGCATTTAAGTCAGAAGAGAATTCAACTGATGAAGTGCAGCACAAACATAAGACATGACTTATTAGGTGGAATTTTACAAACCCTAGTAAAACATAATCTTCACTTTAAGGAGATTGATTTAGAGCTAGAAATATTCAAGTATGGGTGCAGAGAAAAAAGTACCACTTCAGCTGTTTTAATTACAACCATGTTTCTTTCTCAGGATTGTTATTTAAACACTGCTTTGAGATCTGTAATGCTAAACTGAAAGTCTGAGTGTTCATCTAGTGATGCCATAATGAGTTTTCAGTGAAAAGGTGAGTATATCAGTATACATGTAGGTTTTCAAACTGTTGAGGTAATACACTAGTCAGATCTTTTTAAAGAAAGAACCATGTAATTGATTATTTTCTTTGCAGAAAATGACATACGTATGCTTAGTATAGACAACATTAACACTGCACTGAGATAAGGCACAAAAAAATTATGTTACAGTGAGAATCACTGAGAATACACAGGGAAGAGATGTCGAAATGCCACATTAGAAAAGAAGGATGGTGGAATTACTGCTTGTGGTTCTCAGTTTATTCTTTTACACACCTTCCTGCTCAGCTAATCCTAACTTCACGGTTTACAGTGCTGGTAGTTGTAATACTTGTGCTGTGTCACAGCCTCTGCATATTCATGAGCCTGGAAGTCCTTTTAGCTCAGTTGAGGGACTGAGGTGACATGGGAGGTGTTTTCATGCTGCCTGGGGGCATGAGGCATTATTTTCAGCCTCTCTGGTGTGATAAGGCTGCTGATTAGAAACCGTGAAGAATTTGCTCAAAGGAGCTGTAGGAATAATAAGCAGGGGGAAATCTCAGGCTGAGATGTGTCAGGTGCTATTGGGGGACTCAAAGTAAAATGAGTTAGCAAGCACTTAGTAGTAAACATGTGCCCAGGGCCCAACAACCTTCAAATTTAAGGATGTATTTAGGGACTACTGTCTACATCAATAACAAAAAAAGAATTTTAAACAATGTCCAGAATGTGTTAGTAAGGTGTGATTGTTCCAGGGTCTGCCTTACCCTTGATGAAAGTTATTTTTTGAGTGCCTTCCCATTTCATTGGGGCAGATTTAGTCAAGGGTTTTCCTGAACCTCTGGAATTGTCAACAGGCAAGATCTGGGTGAAATACTTCTTTTGCTCCTGTGAGAAACATGTTGTGCTGATGGCATATCTTGCCATCACAGGGAGAAAACATGAAATCATTTATCCTCTGATATGGTGAACTACTTCAATCACTGGAAATCAGAGGTTCTAGCCATGGTTGAGAGGTGGTTTGGATGATGAAGCAGGTGCTGTCTACTGTGAAAACACTTCAAATAGGAGCAAACTTTTATGCTCAGTCAGTCCTTGGGCTTGATTCAACTGTAAAGAGAGAAAAGGAGAAGTTTTTCCATGGCTACACTGGAAGCAAGATCAGTACTCTGCTCTTTCCAGACCTTTCAATTTTTGCTCTTTCCTTTCAACTTCCCTCCCCCCACCTTTCCTTTCTTATAAGGTGCATATAAAAGCGAATTTTGGGATACTTCGGTGAAGAAATCTTAGAGCCACACAGAGCAAAGCTGGTTCCAGTGTTCATTTATCCCTATAGATGAACAGCCTCATTTATAATCAGCAAGCAATCTTCCTGTGTGAGGCAATTCAAGAGCTGAGGATTATTCTGGTAGAGGGGGTTCTTTCCTTTCAAGTCTACTGCACTGTTTTTCTCATCAATTGTTTTAGCCTTTAATCGATTGACTTTTGATTTAATTGATACTGACTGTAATCCTTTTACTCTTTGCTCTGCTGCAGTTGTAGCTCAAACACACTTATTGTGGGCCCATTTCTTTGTTTCTCGGGGATGCAAAATCTTATCCAAAGCTCTTAAGTTTTCTTTGTCATCTCTCATTGAGTATTATGTTGGAGTTGAAAACCCAGGGGCATTAGTTTCACGGCCAGCAGATTATTTGTTTAATTTAAAAAAGAGTAAATATCTTATATTTGTGCTACTCCATCTGCTAGCTATGGATATGAGAATATTTAATATTTAAACCAGTTGTGAAAATGAGTCTAATTAATTTTAAGTATTAATCTGTGACTAGTGTCTCAAAAGTCTCAATGAAGAGAAAAAGTGCCTTTCTACTGTTATGCTGCTTAAGAAAGTAAGGTAAAGTGCAGCATTGTAAGCTGTTTCAATTTAAAAATATATTGTAATCTATTTTATCCTGACTTTGAAAATGACCAAAGCAGCATTTGGCTGTACCATGGGAACGTGCTGTGCAACTCTAACAGTGCCTTAGCATTAAAGCCCTTCTGACAAATACCCAAGTCTCTTACCCAGCGCATTGAGATTCTGCTATTTGAGTCATACTTTAACTTATTGCCGAGCATCTGTGGCTTTCAAAGCTGTTAAGGCTGAAAATTGATAATAGTAATACTGAGCTCTTGTACTTTTCATAAAAAGTGTTTCTTCAGTTCATTGATAAAGAACGCGAACCACTGAGAGACTAAATCACTTATCTACCCAGTATAACCTGAGAAGTCACTAGCAGAGCCAAACATAAAAGAGGCTCATATCACTTTTTCTAACCACCAGACTGCACTTGACTCCCTACCTCTATAGCCATCCATCACTGTGTCCAACTTCCATCAGTATGGTAAAAGAATCCTTGAAAACATAAATAAGTATTCAGAAGCAGCATCGGGAAACTGCTCTGTGCCTTTGCCATGCTTTTTTTCCTAGACTTTTCATTTTTGTTAGTGAAGTCAAAGGTTATTAACAGGAAGTAAATATTGTTCCTCTGGATTTTTTTTTTTCCTCAGATGTTTTGTTCCTCTTGTGCAGGATACCTTTAGTGCTTTTGATGTCAAACTTTTCCATGCGAGCCAATTAAGAAGCTGTCACCTTTGTTGCCTGACAGGATAAAATAGCAGTTGATGTTCCTCAGCATGGTACCCCATCCAAAATTATATCCTGGGGATGTTTACTTTCTATCAAGTTTGAATGAGAGTAAAATTCATCTCAATTTTGAGTTTTACAAGAGAATTATCAGAGATTATGGTTATACCTCCTTTTCAGCGTCTTTTCTTTCCCCCAACTTTCCTTTTCATCCCCTAACTTGACATTCTTCCCTCTGAGAGCCTGTGTGGGGTGGCTTTCCACAATGACATTTTAGTACAGCTCTTGTATTTGTCCAGCTGGTGTTTTTGCTCCAGGTGCTTCTGAGCAAAGGGTTAAACATTAGCATGTTCTGTTATTTGCTGTCTGTCCTGCTACACCAGAGCCTTCAAGGAAGCCTGCAAGTCTGCATCTCCGCTGGAGAAGGCAATGGAAACTAGGTTTGAAAAGAGAGACAGGCATTTTTGGGGACTTTTAAGGACCTTGTATGAGTTATAGAACTCATACAAGTCTCCACTGACTCTCAGGGTTCCATAAAACCCACTGCCAACTTTTTGTACTAGATCTACTTTGATACAGAGGAGACTTGTGTATGGTGTTACATGATGGGTATATCCAGGCACTTCCCTGATATGTATGAGAGTGTATTTTGTGTCATGCAGCAAGGAGATACCACAGTGCTGCCCTAGTGCCAGGTAGATCATGTCATCTCACAGAGCATGCTGCAAGATAACACATTTTGACTTTGCCAGAATTGTTGTGTGATACCAGAGTTTTGAAATGTAACAAGAACTAACAGTTTTTGCAGCAAAATATACCACAGAAAATTACTGTGCCTTGATTTAAAGAAAGCAGCCAAGCAAGGTGAAGAAACATTTTTATATTTGATTTTGTTTATATATTTGCTGTTCACTGTACCCCTAAAGTGAAGAACGCTCACGAAGAAACTGGGGCATGAGAGGAATCAAAGTTCTGGGGTTTACTTTTCCTTTTTTTAAAGACTTTTTTCCCAAAATACACTGCCTTGTGCTGAGCAGAGGTTTCATTATGTTTTGGCAAAACCTCACTTTTCCAATTATTCTGCTTTCTCTGTCAAAGCCCTATTTTTGAAACATTTCTGTATGTCTGTAAATAGCACCAAAAAAAGATAGTTAATATGACCTTTTTGTACCTCCTTATCCCTTCATCCTGCAGCAGAGTCTGTGATTTTGAGGTTTTTACCATTGAAATTATGTAAGTAAGGTGCAGTCAGCATATCTACCCTCAGTTTTCTGAGAATTGTCTTTAGCTGGATGTAAATGTGTGTTTCTATTTCTCTCTTGCGTCCTTTCTTTCTCTGTTTCAATGAAGGGAGAAACTGAGGTTACAAAGACAAAAAAATAAAAAGAAAAGAAAAAAGAATAAAGAAGGGATTTTCTAAATGCTCTACTGTGTGAGAAGTAGAGTTGGGATGGTATAAAAATCTTGAGTGGAGATACAGAAATAATAATTTGGGAAATTTTTCTTCTCCTGGCTCTTATGCTTCCTCTTCTTGTTCTTCTCTCCCATAGGTTGTTGACATGGTCTGGAGGAGCTGATGAACTGTTAACAGTGCTTGCTTTCTCTTTGTGAAAATATATCTCAGTAAAGATGGAGAGAACAGTAATATTAAAGTTACAACGGGTAAGCGGAATTCTGAACAGAATGAACTTTAAAACATTTCTCCAAAACACTGATAAATGAGTTCCCTGAAATGCTGTGTAGTGCGAGATAGGATAGACTATTCTTCATTTTACTGCACATCTAGCATGGAGTAAGGTCAGCTTCATTTGCTATTTTTCGCAAAGTGTCACTGAATCGCGTATCCAATCTTTCACTGTAAAATATTCAAACAATTTTTCCCTGCCAACAGTCAAAGAAGTATCTGAGAGTAGTGTTTCTTCCACTACCTTTTGTTTATTCCTGACTTAAGAAACCCACTAATATGGAAATTGCACCTAATTTTCATGGTTTTAAATTAATATCGATTTTCAAATTGTCTTTTGAAGTTTGTTTTGGACAAACCCTCGTGGGCTCTGCTTAGGTAGTACACTAAGACAAGTGCCATATCCCAAAGTATGCCAATATACCAAAACAGAAATACTCACAGAGGTAGAGTTAGGCATGTGGCTCAGTACTTTTCCAAGTGGGAATCATGACATCTGTGAAGGCAATGGCTACAGGAAAGATCAGGTCTCCACTGGCAGTAGTTCGTGCTGATTGCATTTCCTGTCATGTGAGGACAAAGCAAATACCTGTAAAAGCGAAGAGAACAATTAAAAGGGGAAGACAAATCCCAAAACCATACTGAAAAGTAGGATTTCTTTTCCTTTTTTTTTTTTCCCCCCCCAAAGCTTTTTCCCCAAGTTCTTGAAGAACAAGAATGGAACACTCGAATATTTGAATCTTTTCTGGTAATAAGAACGTTAAACGTCACAAGCACATTTTACATCCGTCCACTCAAGACGGAGGGAAAATGTGTTTTGGAACTTCATCCCTGTTTTGCTGCTTCAGTTATTTAATGTTCTGGTTCCTCTGCTTACCCAACAGTCTATTATAATTTGTTTTATTATTCAGAGTCATTTGTTGTATAGCTTGAAATGATATATAGTATTGGAAAAAGAAATGTATTAAACATGCAGTGTTCAGTCAGCACACCCTCATTTCTTTTACTTCTTTTTTCTCTTTTACAACAAATGGCAGACTTTTCCCTCTACTATTCAGAATCTTAGAGGAACAAAATATAAGGGACTACCAAATTCTAGAGGTAGATAGTGAGGGTTTAAGTTTTTATGTCCCATAATCCAAATCCTAATTTGACCTTTGCATTCCAGAATAAGATGTTAAAGTTTTTAGGAACTACTGCACTCCCTAGCTTTGGCCTCCTGGCAAACACCAATGTGTTTCTAAAGAGCTCCTTCTTGTTCTACGCAGTTTTTCACAGTTTTCTCACCCTTCTATGACTATTTCCCGAAGTTTTTTAATGAAACAAGTATTTCACAGGAAAATAGCTACTGAAGATTTATTTAAAACCATTGTTTTTTTTTTAAATACTTGTTACTAAGAACTGGGTCTACCACTGTACTCTCATAGCAAATCCACTTACTGCCCTGCTGTGTCCTTGGAATGGTCCCGGGGCAGGTCAGTGCCATGCAGGAATCCTTGCCCCAGGAATCCTTGCCCCAACTCAGGCACCTGGATAAAGTGTCTTCTGGATGAAGTGTTTTCTTAATTTACTGGACACAGCCCAAAGGAGTGTATATCAGGGTGAATTCAGCCTAGCTTCATGTGATCACTGTCCGTGGTTTTTCTGGCTTAGGCCTCAGCCCTGGCCAATGTCAGTCAGCTCCCCATTGTTTCCCCAAAATGCTGGTGGGGTATTTTTCTGGCTGGAGTTACTGTGATTCACCATCAAATACAGCAGCTTCTCTGTCGAGCTGAAAGTCCAGCAACTGGAAGAGCTTGTTTGAAGGCTACTGCTTCTGGGGTCTGCTTGATCTATCCACCACCATCCAGAATGAGGGCGAAGTTGGGTATTTTCTCACTGAACTTAACTCTTAAGAAATATCTGCCCTATCTTCAGGTCAACAGAATTACAGACAATTACACTGTAAATACAACTTTTTTTTTTCCTCTGTAGAAATCAGTTCTGATAATTTTAGACAAATACCCAAACCAAGCTGGTGCGCTGCATCACTGAAAACAAAACAAAAGAGCAGGGGAGACGCCAGTGTAGGATGCACACACCTAATCTGATTTTGTTAGATGGATGGTCTTTAAGTGAAGTAGAAAACTCTGTGTAAACATATTCTCATTTGATTCTAAGAGCTGCCGACTGATTTAATTTCAGCTTTATTGAATGCCTGAAGCAAAAGGTGGCCTAAGTGCCAAAAAATGGGTGGAAATGTGAAAAACTGTGAATTATGGCAAATGTAGCTGCTTTGGTGTAAATCTCTGTGTGGACCCATTTTCTTCTTGGTCGAAATATGTAAAATCAATTTACTGAAAGTCAATAGCAAACTGCCAGGATTAATTTTTTGTTCCTGAATTTTTAGTTCCTGAAGGCTTAGGCAACCTATTACTCCGTTCTTGCTGATATTTCGTCTGGAATAACCTTTCTATATTTAGAACCTTAAAAATTATTATTTTTTAATGTTATTTTTATGTCTCAAAATAAATTGCACAAAGCTCAGATAGGGTGCTGAAAGTCCTTTTAGTTCTTCACTGGTTCAGCAATTTTTGAAAAATATGCTTGACTTTGTCTGGAGGATCACAGAATATGATGTTCCTATTGAACTTTTTTATCTCCAAGCTGAATGTTTTTTATTCTTTGATGTAAAGCAGAGCTCTACAGATTTGAACTCTGTGGAGTTAAATACTGGTGCTTCATTGTGTTTATGTATTTGTACATAAATAAGGCTATCTACAGACTTCAAAACTCTTATTGCTATTAGTTGTATACTGTGTACAGATTATAGCATAGATTGTTATTTTGTATTTAAGGTTATACTTTGGATTTTTATCTTCTAATTATCAAATCATATTCTTGAATTTAATCAAAAAACATTATGTACCTTCAAATGTAATTAGAAATTAATTTTCTCCTCAGTTTTCATGTTCTCAATCAGAACAATTTGTGAATCTGCTGTGTTTATTTCTTGAATTCAGTTTGTAATGCTCTACCATGCCCCTTGAAGTTTGGAGGCAAAGTAAATAAAAAAGCAAATTCTTAAGCATCTTTTCATGCCCCCAATCCATCTGTTTTACAAAGAGATGGAACTACTCTTTTCTGTGAGTCATATCTTGTTGGTGTTTTCAGACCACCACTGCTCAACAGTGAAAACACTGCTAGAAAAAAAAGGAGCATATTGATATTTGAAATGGAGATTACACACATGATGAAGAAACAGTTCATATAGCAAAGTTATTTCCTGAGTTTATACACAAATCTGTGCATTATTTCTAGAGGACTTACTGCCAATAACTAACCACTGGACACAACTTAAGTTAAATAAGTCCTTCACCTTATCTGCTCAAAAATAAAAGGCTTAACCCTGTCATTTTGCCCAGTCTGTTTTGGTGTTTTGTTTTCCCTTGACCAGGTGAGGACACTGCTATGGCTGTACTGTTCTTTCTTGTGTGACAGCTAGCTTTTGCTGACAGAGCTTATGCTGCAGCAAACCATTCCTTCTCTCTCTTCCAACTGAAAAGCCATACTCTAAAGTAGACACCACTGACATAAATTGGTAATCTCCCATTGTTCATTAAATACTTCCATTTTGTCATTAATCTCAGTGTGAAAAGTGAGACATCTTCCATGAGAGAAGTCTCCTGAAACACAGGAGTTGCTGGCTTTCCTGTTGCAGTTTTCAACAATACTCTGAATCACGTCTGACAAAGCAATTTGTGCTTTCTCAACTGCTGTCACACGAGAAACAACAACAGTGCAGCCATAGCAGTGTCCTCACACGTTCAAGGGAAAACATTTCTTTGTGCCTGACAAAGAAGTGGATATACTAACACATCCCACAGACAGCTGTTTTCCTGATTAAATTACACACCCACCACAGAGCGCTTACGCATTTCTCACAATCACAGTCTTATCTCCAAATTTGAGGGAGGATTGGTGGCAGTAACAACGTACTATTTTTTTCTTTAAAAGGCTGTTGATAAATTTTTTTGGCCATGCATTGACTGGTAAGGGACTTAAGCAACTGTGTAGGTCAGTGTGTGGGATAAAGCAAGAAGGTGAAATTATGCATTATTGTGGTGGTTTATGTATGATTGAAGGAAGCAAGCATCTCGGGTGCAACTACACTGCCAAGAGATGGATGTGAAAATGTCAAAAGATTTCAAGAATTTGTCTGGTTTTTACTGCGTTTTTTTGCCAACTTTTTTAGTAAAATTAATTTTTACTTTAGTCTTTAAATCAAAACAAAGGAGTCTTTCTAAAAGAATACTTGACTGAATTTAAAAAACATTTTGTATCTTCCAGATTAAATATGAAACAAATTTAAATTTTGAATTGTATAAAATGCTTTATTTGATTTACTGTATTTTCCTCAATATTTTTAATTGGCAGAAAACTGAAAAAGATAACTTATTCACCTGCTTTATGCTAAGGCTCCAAATGTATTTTGTTTAGGTGTGTCTATGCTGTAATGGGGAGATGTTTCAGTTGAGATGATCCTACTTGTCAGCTGCAGGAATTTTGGCGGTGAAGAACTCTTCAATGGATTATGAGTCAGTACTTCTAAGCCAAGTTATCTCTGTGTTTCTTGGGGGGGTAGGAGGAGGTTATATGAATTAGAAACAGGAAACTAATGTATTTTCTGAGTCCACTTGTTTCTTGCAGGAGTAAATTTCCTTGTAATTCCCTACAGGTTTATCTGTAATTCATATGCTTTGGTCTGACCTCTCTCAGTCTAATTTATCCTTCCTAGAGTCCTTTTAAGACTTAAGTACTGTTTTCTGCTTATAGACATTTGTTCACTGGGTTTATCTTTAACTTAAACAACAGACACATATGCAAAGTAAGCTCAGCTGCACTAGAGGGACAAAGGAGTAGGTTTAGGAGCAAGATTACCAATTGTTTTAATACCAAACCTGCAGGCTTGTCTCACTAACTGCTTTATCCGAGATCAATGAGGCAGACCATCAAACAGCATGATGACTGCACTCCAGCAGCGAACCTGGAGATAAGTGGAACTGAAAAATTCCAAAAACACGAGTACAATGACAATTGGTTCTGCTTTGGCTCCTCTGGGCCCTGGTTAGGCAGAAGTTGCTCTTTCCCGGGTAATCCCCACTGCCTCCCTTCTGTTCAGGTTTTGTAGGAAAAGCAAGGAGATACAATGTGGCTGGATGCTGTGGGAGGGTCATGAGGCACAGGTTGGGCGTTATGGTCCTTCACACTGTGTTCTCTTTGGCTTTGTCTCTTCAAAGCATGTGCCAAGATGTTACAGACCAAACCCAGAAGAGTAGTCAAGTAGTAAGTCAAAGCTGATTCCACTTCACTGAGAATTTTTCTAGTCCTTTTTTTTTTTTCAATCTTTTTCCTTTTTGATTTTAATGAATCTTCAATTAAGGTCAGGAGGCCTTTGATTAATGAATGCCAGAATTATGATACTATATTATGCATCAACTATTGCTTAATCATACCAGACCTTGCAAACCATCATGTGACAAATGGCAAATACACATAGCTGAACTGATGTTGAGTCTTGTCAGGGACAGGGACCTGTTCATTATATAGTCATGGCTGTTTTGGGCTGTTCAGTGTAAGGGTGGCTGACCACGGCCTATGACCAGATTGTCACAGTGAAGTTAAAATGTGCAGCTGCTGTTGCTATAGTTGTCTAAGCCCATTTCCTCCCTTATTCCATTTTGTTCCGCTCACACAGGATCCATCAACCCTTCCTCTGTTCTTTTGTGTGTTTTGCTGTCACTTGGTCAGGTGCACTTTGTTTATTTTGCTGCCTCCAAGCTGACCTACACGAGTATTTGTTTCAGATCTCAGCAAATATTGCTCTGTCTAAAAGACCTTTTCTCTGTGATTTGGTATCTAGGTGAAAAGATAAGAACTGTTATTAATTTTGTGCTGCCCATTGTCCTACCTTATCACTTGCCCTGAATATAAACAAAAACTTTTTGTGTCCTTGGCAGCCAAAAAGGTTGAAAAGGTTGGGTTACTTGTTTAGAGAGACTTTAACATGGGATTGTTTTGTTGTGCTGATGTGAATGGGCTTGTTCTGAAGCAAATCTGGGCCATCCAGTTACTTCATGTAACTTGCAGAGTTATGTGGGGAGATGAAGTATTCTCCAAAATGACATCCATGCAGTTCCATAACTTTCAATACATCTGTGAAGCTGTCACTTGGGCTTCGGAGTAAACTCCTGTGATTTTGTATCCCCGATTTTACAAGAGCTCAGTATTTTCCTTTCTTTTTCCACAACTCAGCAGTTAAACTGCAGGTAAGGAGTGGTAATAACCTGATATGAATGCACTTTGGCATGAGCCACATTAACTTTGAGATGGAGCAAGGAACACTGAAAATTATTATGTGTTTCTGGAAGGCAGACCCAGAGCTAAAGATAGCAGTACTGAAATATATTTAAAAGTCCTGCAAGCATTTAATAAATCTCCTCAATATATAAAATGCTATCAGTGGATTACGACAAATAGTTGCTTTGTCAGGAGTTTTTATCTCCACAGAGATTGAACCTTTTATTTGCTTTTGAGTTTGGTATTTATTTGCTTTTGAGTAGATTACTTTAAATCACTTTGAAAACCAAAAGTTTAGTTTTCTAGTTCTGAATAACAAGAAAAAGGATTTTTTTGACATTTTAGATTTCAGTTGATAGCTACTCCATTGACTTTAGCAAAGTCAAAGCACTGATTTAAGATGTAGGCCTATTCACATGGTGAATATTTCCAAATTAGAACATGATTTCAAAAAAATGGCCTTACAGTGAATAGCAGGAGTCATAAATTCCTGGAGGGTGCTTCAGACTCTATCCCTTTTTCTGTGGAGGATCAGATTTTGACTAGCTAATCTTCTCCCATATAAGTGTCTGCTAATTATATTGCAAACGAGACAGTTGTCTAATCTAAAAGACAGTTTTGTGGTGCAGGTTACATAGTTTTCAGGAGTGACTTTGCAGGCTCTCTCCCAAACACCTTTTTTCTGACAACCATCTAACACATGTGTAACATTAATAATGTCCATTTTAATTTCTGTAGGGGAGAAACCTAACACACAACAAACTCTGGCTGACTTAGTGCAGAATGTGCTCACATCTGACCCAATATATGGGAGACAACGTTATTTGATAACTTTCATGGATATAGCATTCAGTCCCTAGTAAACTCCTTTGCTATTTATTAACCATCATTGTCAATATGCATCTACAATCTGAATGAATCATTCGTCCAAGCTGCAATTTTCTTGCAGTGCCAGAACTCCTGGAATCTGATGGGACTGAGCATAGCCCATGGGGCCATGACAATTTCCAATTTATAGCCATAGGTTGTTTTTTAGGTAAAGTATCCTTTAAAAGAGGAGATACAAGCCAAATTGGGAAACGACAGTATGTTTTTTTCCTAGAAATAACCTTTTCTCTAGGAAAAAAACCCAAATCCTCCCAGTGAGAGAGGCCTATTATTTTGGCTGTCTTGTCCAAAAAAAGTCCCTCACCTTTATGCCTGGGAGTATGTCTAGTCTGTAGTCTGTAGCTTTGTCTCCACAGTCACAGCTCTTTGAAGAACTTAAATTTAGCAGGGTATTACAAGATGTGATTGTGGTGGACATGAGTGATGTTCAGAGGAAAAGCAAGCTCATCTTGTGTCTGGCACTTGCCAATATCTTTGTCAAGACTGGTCTCCAACACACAGTTGCTATATTCTCACATTCCTCACTGATTTGAGGCTGCCTTTTTTCGTCTTTGGTGTGTACCTGTTATCAGCAACCTCACTTCTATTATATTTTTCTTTCCAACTATGGAGTTGATGAAGGAGAACTACAAGGAGGTAGGTGTGCAAGGAAGGTGTCTATGGATACAGAAGGCAGAAATGCAAAAGTATGATAAAAAATATATAAATAACATTGCAGCCTTTTCTTCTCTGAATTGTAAAGTCAGAAAGTCCCAGACATCCTAGGGATGAATTACCCTACATATTGAGATATGGATATGTGTGTCATCATCTGTAAAATAACGTGCTTTCTTGTTTTATCCTATAATCCTTGAAGATTTTTTTTTTAATTTCAGAAATAAAAGTTTAAGGTACTCCAGGGATTACTACTTCACATCTCCCTGCCCGCAGGCATGAGAAAGAAAAATTATTCTTCTTCACATAATAACTGAAACTGTTGTATTTGCCTTCCGTGGTTCATTTTCTCTTGACACAGCGCAGCAAAACACACACAGCTTCATTACAGATGAAAAGATTCTCCAGAAAAGTAACAGGAAGCTGAAACAAGAAGCCCAATTTGACATTTTAAAAGCAGGTATGTGTCTGTTCTACCCGCAACACCTTATTAAAGAACTGAATGTACTGTCTGGAAAGGATAGAAGGAAGTACATTTTATAAAACACAGCAGTACACCTTTCATCTTCACTCCATGTGAGTATATGGTGCCTGATGGGCAATCCAATTGCTGCCATAGAACTAAAGGACATAGACTTTTCCATGGTCTTCTTGTCTGGAAATACTTGAAGCGAAGGGGGTATCTACTGCCTTCTAACACTGTTTTACTTTTACTGTAATCTGTAGATTTCTGTCAGGTTAAAATCTTTCCAGAGGAAGTGTTCCTGGCCTATATTCTACTAGGCTTTGTGCCAGAAATAGTGTATGCAGATGAGAAAACTTCTCTGATGCTCTGTGAACTAGTATAAAAGAATTACTTGATAATTCATAGGTGCTGCAGTGTTATTTTGCATGTGCTAATATCACTTGTTAGTATTTAGTTCCACTGCAACACCTGAATTAACTAATATCCATAATTTCTGCAAAATGCTAAGGGAAACTGAATCAGTGAAGAGCTGGCTGAGGCTCAATTTTAAGATACTTAGGTAGAAAATTTCCTGGGTGAAAACTCTATGCTTGTTTTGGGACCGGATGGTCACAGAAATCTGTAATAACTAGTTACCTATTTTAATTCTTATAATCTTATCAGTGACACAGTGTCTATCTTATTCATCTGGTGGACCATATGAAATCTTTTGATGGTCTCAATGAATTCTCAGGCATACATTTACATAATAGAAACCAAGGCAAAATCACCAGATGTGAATGGGTCTCATTTTTGGCAGGCTTTGCAAATGAATGTGCACTATAAAAGATAACTCACTTTTCTAGGTGAAAAGTGGCAGCTGAAGGGTGAGGTATACCAGTGAAATGAGGAGCTCACATTGCTGCTTCACAAACAGTTGCTGGTGTGTGGAAACGTGAAGAATCCTCTTTTCAGGATAGACAGTCTTTTTCAGGAATTAAAAATATATTTCAAGTTAGGGGGAAATAACAAACATTTAACTTAGCAGTAATGCTTTATAGAGCTTATCTGTGCTCTGTAGTGGGATGTCTTCATCATCAAAAAGAAAAGCTTAACCCTGTATCATCCATGGGCTTAAAAATTTAATTTAAATTGTTGACCATGCAAACTTCAATTATGCATAACAAAGGCAACAACTTTGTAGCATAATGAAGAGAGTTCTTTAACATCTTAACAAATCATAATTATTACCGTTAACATTTAGCAGTTGTTGGTACAGGTCTAATTTACAATATTTAGATATAATTATCTAACATTTTTTATTTATCTATTTTTTTCCTGAACCAGGAAAATTGCCTTATCTTTTAGATAGTGATCAAACAAATCCTGACTTATTCAAGTATGTTTTACAACTGTTCCAACTGCTTAGTATTCATTGAGGGACAAAACATTAAGGAGAAGCAGTGCAAACAAATTAAGTTGAAATTGCTAAATGAAAATTGAACCTTGCTGGTTGTTTACTTGGTAAGGAAGGTACGATGTGAAGTAGTGACTGCAGTAGTACTGATCGATGCTGGTCTTGTTGCAGTTAATAACAACTTTTCTAGAGAATTTAGCTGGAGAGAGATGAAGCAGAAACTACCTCTGAATTGAGGTTGTTCAGTTGCCAAAGCACAGTTGAACTTGCCTTCAAAACAAAGATGGCCAAGGTCAGTGTTCAGAAATCACTGTGTTGTGTTATGGACAGCTGTTGAAAAGGCTTTTTACTGGACCACATATTTTTGAGGAGACCAAGGCAACAGCCAAGAGAACTAAAAGCATGGAGGAAAAGATTAAATACTTACCTGAAGTGTTTGTAGAGAGGGAAAGGACATGTTAGGAAGGAATGGAAACGCTCTGGGACAGACAGTATCTTCTTGCTCTATGCTGTGTGTTGCATAGCACGTGGTTTAACACTTCTGAGCACCACTGCAATGTAAGCTTTCTTTTGATAAGACATCATAGATACTGGATGATAAGATAATGTAATATCTTCTTAGAAGAGGTCGTCCACTGACTAAAACTTGGTTTTCTTGCCCTAGGGAGCAGATTTCCATTAATCTAAGATCACAAAGAGAAGCTCTCGCTGTCATCTCAATTTCTTTGCATGGCTTTGTTGCTTTAGAAATACTCACTGAGTTCAACCTCCTAACTCAGAGATTGTAGTTTTGGGAACTGCAGGAGATTTTGGAGAGTTAATAATAATAAAAAAGACAATAAAATAATCAGTTTTAAAGGGGAAAAGTTTAAAAGGGGAAAAGTATTGAAATAGCAAAAAAAAAAAGACAATCCACAGACATAGAACCTCTAACTGAATTTACTGGCATCTTGTCAAAATAGGGACTTGTTCTTGTGTTTAAAAGAGCACCCTTCCTTGGAAGCTGCAACTGTCAAGGCATAGGAGACATCTGTGATTGTGACATGCCTCAAGTGTCTGTGTACAGGCCTGGAAGCAAACACACATGTGGATGGATAAGCACCCAAACTTTCTGAGCAATGAAATCAGGTTGTTGTCTGCTTGCATGAACATTATGTGCAGTTTGGTTTCACTAAGATCCAGATGAAAAGTGCAGCCTTAGATATGTCAGGAACCGCACTTCCTTCTCTGTGAAATACACAATCATATTTAACAGAGGAAAGTTGTGGCTGCAAAACCAGAAAAATTACTTTAGAGTTTGAATTTCTTTCTTTTAATTTGTCAGGTAACATCCCTATCGTGTTCCGCTCATGTGCCCAGGTATGTCAAGGGAAGAGAGATGAGCATTTTATCCTCAAACCTTTTAATGGAATCAGTTGAATTAAAAAGGATCAGTTAAATTAAAATCCTGTGTGTGACTGAACACCAAGTGTGACAAGGTAAAAAGATTAAAATGTGGCCATTATTGCTGTGGGTCAATGAACTAAATTTATGTCACCTGATGTCATCAGACTCAGGTTTGTTTGGAGATGGATTCAGTTCTTACACTTGAACCTTCTCCTAATACTTTTGTTCTTGTCCCATTTGCATTAATAGACAGTGTACCTAGCTTTCACTATTGAGGAAGAAACTCTCAGGCAGACTTTAAGAGCTTTTGTAGAATCTAGTTCTGCTTGAAATCACCTCCTATAACATTGGATGAAAGCCAATCTCATTAACTGGCCAGCAACTGTGCTGATCAGGACTTTTCATCAGTGTTTGTTGAGTGTCAGGAAATTGGATCTGGGCTTTGATATGTGCAGGTCTACTGTTGCCATGTAAAATTCCCCAGACCACTAATAGTTAAAGGGTTTAGATGTCCTTCTATGACACCTAAGGTGAAGGGTGTGTGAATTCTCAGTGTGATTTGTAAGAGAGTCAAAAGGTATGAAAAATTGCAAAATATGTCTGAAATTTTCCTGACAGATTCTTGAATCGCCCAAAACCTTCATGTATTTCTCTCATCCACCAAATACATTTACCAAGACTTCATGACTGCAGACACCCAGAATCAGTTCAAGGCATGACAGTAGAATGGGTAAAATGGATTTTGCTGTGTCTGTTGACAGCCTTCTCCTCCTATGCAACAAATTTGGTTTTGCAGCTGCAGAATGCCCTGCCCAGACCTCCTTTTACCACACATAAAGGTGTGGTGACATCAGCAGACAGTGGTGCATGCAATGAACCTCTTTCATTACCTCCTGACACATACGAAAAGACTCACTAAAGGAATAGCAGTGAAGACAAAAGTCCTGGCTTCTCCATGGTGTTGGGAAATTCATACCTCTGTCTTAGTCTGGCTTGTTTCTGCATCCATGAATGTACCTTTGTGGGATATCTACATGACCCTTCAACAAGGGTCCAGCCTGAGAGCAAAGGGGTGGGACAGTCTGTTTCTGGGGCAGGAACAGAGTATATGTCTCTAATGTATGGTTATTGAACTCAAACCTAAGACAGCAACACTGTCACCCTCATTGGGTCATTTGCACCTTTCACTGTGTAACTGCACAAGGAGACATGGGGAGATTAGCCCAGGCTGAGACAGGGCACTGTCTGTGGCTCCTTGAAATATGGGAGTCTTACCTCTCTCCATTTTTCCTTCCCTTTGTCCTCCCCTGCCATCCAATGTTGTTTTGTTAGGGATGTGAAAAGTTACATTCTTGTCTGTTTCCTGTAGCACCTCTTTAAGGACCTGCTGTACAGAGCCATGTGAAGCTGCTGATAGTGTCAGTGCATCAGCCACTCCAACTACAAGTTTAAGAAGATGACAAAACCCCTCAAATCTTAAAACCCTGCCTGGTTGTGGAGTCCAGCTGCTTTCTCCCATGCATTTTCTATCTTTGAGGTAGAGGCCACAGATGCAGTAAAATTTCCCCTGCTCCCTTTTAGCCAGCCTTTTCAAGAAGGGGAAAGGAAAATGCCACACTGAACAGGCACAAGAGAAGGAGTGAGACCTGGGATGTCTTTTACTTGTAGGCTATTTTGCTATTTGTTATTTGGGACACTTATTATTTACGATCACATCTTGGAGGAATCTGTTTTTAAAACTGCAAGATCCATTTAGCAGTTGTTGGTACAGAAAAATAATTACATTAATACATGAGCCACACCAGTTTAAAATAAGAAAGACAGGCCCTTCTCTGTGTACTGCTTTACTCTGTGCTGTATGCAAGAGGTTCCTACTTTACTGCTATGGCAGCAAAAAAGTCATTCTCAAGGGCAAAGGCAAAAGTATATCCAGCACAGGCTGGGGTAGTCGTTTGTCATTTCCTACTTCTTTAGTCAGGAACATGCTGTTAGAAATCTGCAGAACTGTTGGTTTTGGAATAAAATGGTTTTTTTTTTTCCAAGTCTCTCATTTGACTATTGAAATTTACTTTTTGGTAAAATTCTCTGAGATAAGAGAAGTGAATATTAAGAAAATACAAACCTGTGCAGAAATTCAAACAACAGCCAAATATTCTTAAAGGAAACAGTAATTCCTTCACAGTACAGGAGTTATTTACTATTCTGTTAAAGCAGCATTGCATATCTCAAGCAGCTTCCTTTTCAGTGACCAGCTCTTGCACCCACTAAATTTAGTGGAAAAATACCCACCAAAATCAACGAGAGAAGGATCACAAACACAACAATTAAATAAAAAATCCTACTGTCTCCAGTCAGTCCTAGGCTCTGAGCAGCTAGCACTTGGAGATGTCTACTTTTGCTTAGGGCAGTATGATGAGTTTAACAACTTTAGATCTCTTTTTCACTTCAATCTGTGGTAGCATTTCCAATTACCACTGAGGAATTCCTGCAATGAAGCAAACTGTGTTTGTTTTAGGGTTTTTTTAGTATGTATTTTCTAGTAAGAGTGTGTATGTCCCAGACAGTGCAGCTGGGCAGTGCTCCCTGCTCTGAGCCAGCTTGAATCTTCCTTGGGGTCCAGAGTGAGCTGAGAACCCACTAGGAACAGGACTGCAGCTCTGCAGCCACCCATCACAGATGTGCTAGCATGAATAAGCAGAGAAACAGCCCTTCCAAATGAGTCTGCTGCTTTCAGGAGATACAAATATCCTCTCCTACACCAGCCTAGCCACACTCCTCCACCCCTTGGCATCGAATTAGGTGATGGGTCTATTTGGTGCCCCTCAGTAATTTCCTTGGGTAAGGTAAAGTGATTGCCTTGCTGGAGCCTAGATTTGGCTCATTTCAGGTCGTTTGTGGCAAAGTAATACGATTCATATTTCATTTTACTTAATTTGCCAAACTTCCTCTCTTTGTGGCTGTAGCAAAAGAAGATTTAAGTACAAGGATCCTAAATGGGAAGAATTGGATCTTGTATGAACCACTAAAACAAAACAGTTCACAGTAACACCAACAGAGACACTATAAGAACATTGTATCAAGCTTCCAGGTAATTTGCAGTTCATAACATGCTTGGTTAGTACCAAATGCATATCTAATGTACTTGCTAATGTTTGAGGGTTTATGTAAGTTCAAGTAATAAACTGTAACAAGATAATAAAATAGGATCCACCTTGTGGAAGTTTAGAGTTAGGAAGCTTGAGGAGTTTTGGACTCTGGTTTTGATCCTCCAGAATGCCTTCTGTGGATACATGTCATAACGTCCTATCAGTTAGACCATATGCAAAGTGTGAGTAGCCTCCCAGCCACAAATTACACTCTTTTTCTCATGAAGATAGCTTCAGATATTTCTTCACAAGCACTGTGCTGGGCTGGTGACTCCTGCAGTACTGTATGTGCTCTGGACACAGTCTCTTAAAACAATTGCAGTTATTTTTCTGAGTTGCTGGGCACTGGGTTTTACGTGTGGTACTGGTGTTTTCTCACCAGCCAGATTTTTTTCTAAAGTAGATAAATAAGAGAGACACATTTATGTCTTTTGCTGTATCTGCAGAGCAGGTTAGCATCAGTGCTGGGAGTTGAAGATGATGGCCCTTTCACATGTGCAGTTTACCAGGCATGTTGCAGTTTCAAGACAAGACACTTGAGCATATGCCTCTTCTAGAGTTGTTTAACCAGATACTGTCTTACAAGGGCTTAATGAATTTCTTTATGTTTTCTCAGCAGCTTGCAGCTCTAAAAACACGGTCGTTTAGTGCATTGAGTGATGTCTGATCCCACAGCAACCTTGGAAAGATCTGGAGCTTCAGGCACTGCCACTTCCCTGAGACGATTCAGACAGAACTCCCTCTTGTCTTTCCATTTTTCTGAGAGTCCTCAGCTCACTGTGGCTTGTGGCTCTGCCATCTGCCCTGAGTCAGAGGCATTGGCACAGGAATGAAAGTGCTTTAAATTTTAGGACTGCTCATCAGCTTTCAATTCTGTGCCAAGAGTGAAGAGAATTTTGGGTTTCATCTTGGCTTGATGCATTCTGGATCAAGTTCTTACTTTATAAGAAGAGTATCTTTTGACCCTGTTGGTGCAGCCTGCTGCTCAGTTTGCCTGCCAGGACTCATTTGCCACCCTGCAAGGTGATGCATGAGCTGACAAGCAGTGGTAAAATCCTACTTTCATGCTACAGAAGCTTTGCAGAAAACACATATTCCAGCAAAAATAAATTATTTGAACAGATACATGTGGATTGATGCGGCTGCTAGATATCTACCATGGGCAATACAGAGTAATAAAAAAGTGTCAATATCTTTTTTTTTAATTTTGTTTCAAAAAGCCTCTCAGATCTCAGTTTTATTAGAAAATTCTTGACTAGTTGTGTCATTGGGCAAGCTTGGTTCCCTAATTCTCAGTCTCAGTGGTCCTTGAAGCAAGTAACGAATGGACCTCAAAGGGTCCTGTGTTAGTGGAGAAACATGAGTGCCTCTTCCTTTTTCCTTGAGTTCTCCAGTGTCCCTTAGAACAGGAGAGAAGCAGACAGCATTGGGCTCTGGTGTTGTTCAGATATTTACCTGTGAAAGGAAAATGCTCTGTGGATAATCTTTGCTTGTAAGTGGATTGTAAAGTATTTGCATTATTCCACAGGCCACAGATTTTAACCCATGATCTTGGTCATAAGAACTCTGCTGATGAATGTTATATACAGAAAGAAAAATTGGCCTTCAGACCAACAAAAAGCCACTTATAAAATCCAGAAAGCCAACAAAAAGCCACTTATAAAATCCAGAAAGCCATGAATAATCCAAATATACACAAATGTCTACACTAAATGGATATAGGTGGAGTGGGAGACAGATCTTGCACGTCTTTCTTCATCAAATTTCATGACTGAATTGAAGACCAAGCCCTGCTTACCTGCTATTAACAGAAATAGTAACTCTGTCTGAGCAGTTAATTTCTTCTCTGGTGAAATGGTGGTGTTGCAGTGTCAGTGTTTTATTTCTTAGATAAATACAATGGAAAATGAAAAATTACTTGGGGGCTGCTTCAGTTTACTCTGCGTACAGGAAATGAATTTTCTTTGTCCCTAGCAAATAAGATGGTCCCTGGAAGGGAGGAAGCACGTAGCAGTGTTGTTCTGTGCTCTTGCTGAATGGGACTGACATGTAGAAGTTCATTTTGGTGCAGAGTACCTCTGTTTTCCACCTGCTTGGCACTGTTGAAGGCCTTCAAGAAATGCAGGTAAAAATGGAGAATGAAGACACGCCCTGGTGTGAGGGCTAAATACACCTGCATGTTAGCAGCCTTTGATTGTGCAAATGACCGCAGTTAGAAGTGGAAAGAGGCAGCAAGAAGGCTCCTGTCTCACCAGCACCAAAAACTGGCCAATGTCAAGAGTGAGAATGTGGGACATATGTGTAGCACGGGAATTTTGAGCATCCCTTTGCTTTCCCTGGAATCAGGTGCCTCCTAGAGAGCTCTCTGTATGAGCCAGGGGGGTAAACACATTGTGTGCATGTCTGAGTGTATGTTATGGACATAGAGAGACATCAGCTCTTCAGGTATAAAACTGGTCTTCTTTGCATAATTTATTTTAGAGCAAAACATTAATTTTTAGGCTCATCCCACCGAGTTTTGATGATTGACTGTGATGATATCACTGCATTCGGCATAAGGTACAGCTCTCCCATTCAAACAACACCATGTGTGAAATTTTGCAGACTGAGGTTTATTGCATGGTGCAAAAAGCAAAAGAGTACACATTGTGTCTTCATCTTACAAAATTACGAATTTCCTTCCCATTACAAAATCCAGTATGCTGCAGCCAAGTGTCTGGGTGAGTCACTGTCCAGTAATTAATCTCTGCTATGTGAAAGACATTCAAAACCACAGAATAGAAGCACTCAAGGGGATACTGTATTAGCTGGAAATTTAAGTTTAAAAGGCTCCAGCTCTTGTTTCTCTTGTGGCTGCTACTTCAAAAATATTTCTAAGTGGAAAATGGAAACTTGCTTTTATGGGTAGAAGGGGGAAAGGGGAATTGACTATTCCTTTGTGGCTTAAAATGGTTGTTGGACAACAACAAAACCAGGGACACAAATGCATAAAATGTCTCTAGAAAATTATCTGCTTATTTGGGAATGAAAAAAAAGTTATCTAATTATTAGGGACTTGTTCAAACAGAGGACAATATCAGCTGGGTAGTATTATCTCATCGATGGCTTTCTTGGTAATTTTTTAAAGCAGTGGACCTGGAAATTTTTTCAATTATCAATGCTCAAAGCAGGACGGCCTATCAGATTTTCAGTTTTATGCTGTGACTCCCTTGGATGTATTTCAGCTAGGATATAAACGTGTCTTGTTGGCAGGTCCTCTCTGCCAGGTGAAAGAGGTCCTGCACAGTCCTGTTCGTAGTTCCTAAATGCAGGAATACTTTGGCAGCACATCTGAGTTATGCCCTGAGTTTACTGCACTAGAGATAACCTGTGCTGTTTGTGTGGATGACCAGAGCTGCAACATAAATGCTTCTGTTAGAACTGGATTAGTCTGCAGAGGCTGTCCGAGTCTCCTGGGAAATCTAAACACATCCCTATGAATATCCTCTGTCTCCTTCCTTAACTAGGAAAATCCTCCTTTGTTTTCTGGAGAGAGGGTCTTTAGGCATATGAACGGCTTTCTGACTGCCCAGTGTGTGTCCAGACAGTGCTGGAACAGGTTGCATTTTACTTGGTTATATTTTTTTTTCAAACACCTATCCTCAATTTCCCAGTGGCTGGCTCTAGCTTTCACTGCTATTTCCGTGGCTCCTCTGTGGTACTAACATAAGTATTCTGGCACCACATCTGCACGTTTTCTTACAGTCAGTTGGAAATGCATGAGTTGATTTGCCTGCTTGCTACTAGAAAAGTTCCTCTGACCTCACAGTGAGTGCTGCTGCCATCGCCATTGTCCACGTGGTGGTGTTGCATACTGTGTTACAGAGTGCTGTAATCCATCATAGCTGTATTGCTTTCCAAATGTTGCATATTTCCTTGGCCCTTTCTGTCTGCCAAGCCTGTGAAGCCCTGCATGACATGTTTATATGTTTGCCTAACACTGAGCCCCAAGTTCTCTTCTACCTGAAGGTTTTGTTTTGTTTTAATGGACAATAGTAAAAAAGAACCCAAAATTTCAGCAGCATAACATTATCAGTCCTCCCACTGTACATCTTGGGCCACAGTTTATGAGATGCTGGCCTCAGTAGGAAAGTCAGTTTAGAGTTTAGTGATACAAATATTTGGATGTTTCAAGAAAGAAAGGGGTTATTCCTTACGTTAATTCTTTCAATAATACAGTCCTAGTGCATGCTCTTACTCTGCTCAGAATGCTTTTAATATGTTCTGCCTAATAACATGCCCTGGTCAGAGCCTAGGACTTTGGTACCAGTTCACTTCATCCTTTACCTGAGCTCAGGCTTCTGAGCACTGTTCCTCAGCTCAGCACAACCACTTCCAATTGGCTTCTGTGAAAAACACTTCAAGGTACAGTTCAGTGAAGTTGTGGACAAGTCTTCGGAGAGAAGTGGAAACTTCTCATGCCAGATTTATTCTCTGAGCCAGCAGTTCGGGAAATGATGTGTTCTGTCTGGACTGGGCAATTTGTGTTGGGTAGCAAATCTTTTTACTTTATAAAAGACTAGTTCCTTTCAGGAGCCTCAGTCACATTCAGATTGCATCAAAATCCTGTCTCCTCCCGGTCTAAACCAGGCTTGTGTGAGGGACCCAGTCAGTGTTTGCAACTTTAATCTGCCTCTTCAACCCCAGATCATCCAGGACAGGCATTTCTGAGCCTTTACATTCTTTCTGTCTTCTTTGTCTGAAATAAAAAACACTGGTGTCTTCTCCAGAGTGTACTTTCAGTGATGCTATTTTTTTCATTCAGTAGGTTGTTAATTGTTTTACCTACACTGTGTCCTGTTTGGAGACACTTGGAAGCAGAATTTGACATTGCTTTGCTTCCTTTTCTTTGCTTTAATTTCCCCCTGTCCAAGTGCAAAGTCAGCATAGCAACCAGCTTCAGCTAGCTGCTCCACATACTTCAAGATACAGTTCTTTCAGATATAAGACAGTAATTTCTTGGAGGCTGATGAGACCTTCTTAAGAAATTCATGGCTTGACTATCACTTTCTTCTGTGAAATTTTCAAAATGCTTCCTCTTTAGCTCCCACTCTCAGCCAGATATGCAAGGAAAAAAAATTTACTCATTGTCTGTGGATGCTCATATTCCTGTGGAAATATGTGAAGGTGCTTTCTTTCTGAGATATGAAAGTATCACCTGGCTCTGTGATGATGGCCCAGAGCCTCTACACAGAAACATAAATATTCTCTAATGTAGAAAGTTGGCTGCTCTATGCTGTGTGTGTAGCTCAATAACTAAAAATAAATCTAGGAGTATGTGTCTTATTTAGGACTTCAGGATTTAGCTTCCAAGTAACAGTTGAATACAATTAAAATATTGTCTTGGGAGTGGTCTGTGCTGTTCAGGACAAATGGAAAGCAGAATCTGGGCTTATTTATAACTACGATGTGAAGCCTCTGACAGAATTCCTCTGATAGAACAGATGAACACGCTAAACCTTTTATAGAGACATCTACTAACCTCTAAGTGCTTAATCTATCAGGTCTGGTTCAACCCTTGCCTTAGGTTTTTACTGTCTGCTTAGAAATTGTCTCCCAAAACTCACATGGTAGGAGCACATGAAAATATGAGTGAGCTGTATGGTAAACCAAAAAAAAAAAGACTTTTTTTTGTTTCACGTTCTTTGTTTGTTGTTCTTGTTTTCCTATTCATTTCCCTGGGGAAATGGGCCCCTATATTTAGAAACAAATAAGAATAAGTGTCTGAGAAAGTTCTGCTGCCTCCCTCTGCCCCTTCCCACCAGGAGCAGTCTGGAGTTTGTGCTGTGACCTGGCCCCAGTCCATGGTAATGAAGCAAAGCCTTGGTTGGCAAGCCAAGAGAGCAACACGGAAGAGTGAAAAAACACAAGCTCTCACAAGTGTCTTTGCGTCCATTTTTACTGCACAGACGTGACACCGTGGTGTGAACACCTCTGAGCACTGTCCCAGTTTCTCTGATTATGAGAAGGAATCTGACAGAGGAGGGGTATACTCCTGCTCTCAGGGTAATCTTGCCTCACAGGGGAGGAGTATGTGGAGGAGCTACTGGCAGAGGTAGTGGCTCACACCCTGCAGTTCCAGGGGTGTGGGCTCCCATCTCAGCACTGACAAGCTGCTCTCCAACGCCTCGTTCTGCCATGAATGCCTGGTTGCAGTTCTTCTTCCTCCTGGTACTCAGCACTTCATCTCAACCCCTCTCCCTTGTTCACGCCTTAAGGGGAAGCATCACTCCCTTGGGGATGTAGAGACTCACCCTGACTCCCAGCTGGGTACTGGGCTGCTATGGGGGCTCAGCTGGAATAAGTCTGGGCACTGCATTTCTGGCTGCAATTTCATAGAAATTGAAAGCTGCTCTAGGCTTGATGAGGCTTGAAGTCAGGCTGTGAAAACGCAGGGGTCTTTGGGATTGTTAAAAGAATCTCACTGTCTAAAATACAAAACATTTTATTACTGATACTGTTCTTGCTGTTGTTTTGGGGGGTTTTGATGAAATTTAGCCTCAAGAGAAAGCCAGGCCTTGTGGGTAAAACTTAATTAGTTCTGTGTTCTCTCAGTTAGCTTGTAGCCCATTCATCTTTCCTGCTCTTCTTTCAGTCATTTGTATGACGGTCGCACTCAGCAGCTCTTTTTTTCTCTGTTGTGACTTCATGTTGGCTAATAGCTTCTGTTATTGTCTTCCTTGAGTGTGTCCAAAAAAGCTGGACCTGATGTAAATATTTTTGAGCTTTCTCTTTAGAACATCATCCAAGTACCCAGTCTTTATTAAGAGCTTCTTCCCAAGGGTAACAGGGCCTTGTGACCTTCCCCATGGAAGTGCGGTAGTTTTACTCCTTAGGTCTATCCTGGATCACTTGTATAATATGAGATATAAATTTTGTTTGCAGTGAGGAGCAGTTATGAGCAGATCAGCCTTCTACCTCCTGTAGGCTATACTCTTCCTGTCCCCAGAGGCAGGCACTGTGCCCTTACACAATTCAGTAGCATCTCATCCCCTCTTCAGCAGGATTTTGGTGATTCAGGCATTAACAGGATCTGCATAGCAGGGGATCTGGGCAGAGCGTGCACCTTACATGAGCTTTAATCAGTAGAGTTTGTGAAGTCTGCTATCCCTATATGCTTATGTGGGAACACCAGCATTTCTCACTGCAGCACACAGCACAGAAATTTGTCAGCTAAATTTTCTCTCTCAGCGTTGTGGGAAGGAGAAATTGACCCTTGATCGTTGCACAGCAGAGCTACCTTGTTACCTTGGATCGTATTAATGAAGTTTAATTCTGGTTCTAAACAGTGTTTTGCTTGCAATAGCTCTCTTATAGTATCATGGAATGTATCTCTTCAGTCATCCCAATCTAATGATAAGCGCTGAGACAGAGGACTTCTGCTAATCTGAGTTTTCTATTAAAAACTGAGAAGTCATTGACACAATTATGGGAGGATAATTGGATGCAGGAACAGTCTGCAGTCTCTGTGGGGGTGTGTGCTGTGCAGGCAGAAAAACACACACAAAAATTTAGCATGGAAGTGTCTTCTCTAGCTCCCTACAGATGGCTGGCACAAAAAAAATTAGGGAATCTAAACTTTTCTCATGGTCTCTAACATGACTCAAAACCAGAGTCCTGTTAGGCCCTCTGGTTAAATGCCACACCACTGTTGTCCTGTTTTACTGCAGCATCTCTACTCTCATTGTTCATTTCAGGAGGGCACAGAGGAATGGGTGAGCCAGCGGACCTTCATATTGGTGCTGAGAGTTGGTGTACCATGTATTCCTTTCATTCATTTTCTTCCAAGAGCTGTTTTATCCTAGTGTTTTATCTCTACTGTTTCAGTATAGTACAAAAATAGGCCCAGGCTAGCTCCTGTTTGTGGCTAGTTGACAGCTGCTGTCAATTCTTTGGTGAGTGAAGTATTTAAACTGAGGCATAAACCAGCAAAATTGGTGCTTGACACTTTGCCTGTTGGTAAAGGAGTCTGTGAGAGGCTGAGAAATTCAACAACTGTCATCTGGCTAGGAAAATTCTATGTATTGAGAGCAATTATGCTGCACTTGTTGTTCACCTTCTTTTAGCCACATGATTCTCAGACAAAGGTACTGTAGACAAATCCCTCCTGGTGCAGCCCTTGCCTGTTCTCATGCTTTGCTGTCTGGCCACAAACCCCCAGCCCTAGCAAAGTAGAGAGGTAACAAAATTCAGTGTCAAATACAATTTTCTGATTCTTCAAATGCACCCACTCGAGTTACAATTAAAGTTCTTGAATTTGCATTTCTCATACCAGGTACAGAATCAGCTGGGACTCGCTCACGTGTATGGAAAAGCTTATGCTTACATGTTAGCTGTCAGAAATTGTGTTCTTGTCTGGTTTCAGTGTCTAAAACTGGCTCACAATAAAGCTGGACTGACTGAGTAAACTCATAATCTGTTGTAGTACATCTACAAGGTGGCCTCTGCCAGTGGACCAAGTTTTAAATTTGTTGGTGGGGCATGCAGCAGAAACACTTATACTGCTGAGGCCTGCAAATACTGATGATATTTGCAGAGAATTTAAGACAAGTTGTCTCTGGTGCCAGAATCACTCATCGTACTGACCACTCCAGAGTGATGAGGTTCTGTTTTGATTTGCAGAAGAAGCTGTCTCAGCAAAGATGAATAAAAGATTTCTGTAACAAAACCCTACCAGATAAAATAATTCATAGTATTTTGTATGCTCTAGAGTATTTAATTTTACAGAAGAAAATTAAAATGTGTAGGGACACTCTAAATGCTGCCATTCAATGGAATAAAACAATAACAAATAGTGAAGTTTTAAATAAACTAAAGTGTTAAGGTGTATAAAGATTGTATTTTTTAATTTGAAAAACATTAAAACTTTTATGTTGTACATATTTTATTAACTTTAATTGAATAAAATATTAAATTTACTTCAGTTGCATAAATAACTCTGGAGATGAAATAATCGAATCAGGACCCAAGGGAATTACATTTAATCAGGTTAGAATGTATGTGACACAGATGGCTGGTGTTAAAGCAAAATTCGTCACAACCACAGCTCATCTCAAGTTATCCCAAAGAATGGATAAAAGGAAGCAACTGATTTCCAATCTTCCTTCACGTCATTCAGCTGAGATACAATTCAGATGTTTGTTTATTTTGATACATTTAATTTCCACCCATGCTGCCCTGGTATTCTAGGAATCAGTCTGCAGATGGGCCCATCATTATTCATTTATGCTGAAACTTTCTGGTAAGGCTGCTAAACTGAGCAAGCCACGGAAGTCAAGCACAGCCTGGGTAATAAGTACTGACAGTGCTGGAGTACCTTCCTAAGGCCACACTCTCTTGGTCTCCTCTTACTTTCTAAGTTGTAGGAATGAGTGTTGTGCTTTGCTTTTGATGTCCATTGGAAGTGCTGTCTAGCGGGAGGTGAAAAACCTGATACTACCCTGGAATGCCAAGTGAAAAGCTCTGTTTGGTTGAAAGTTAAATTATACAGCCAACAAAATACTCTTAGTTGTCTTCATTTTGAAACGGGACTCAGCTTAAGAGATGACTAGTTAAAAGAAATTTGCCTGAAAGTGAAGTGCTTTCCTCAGTCCTCGTGCTTGGACCTTGTTTCTGACCTGCTCGTGTCCCTTCCCCAATGATTATATGATGCTGCACATACCGTAGCATACAATGCAAATAATACAAACAGTGCAATGCAAACAGTGCAATGCAAACAGTACAATGCAATGTGCACAATACCTAAAACACAACACCTAGAATACAATCCTGAAGTATAACTAAACATCAAAAGAAAAAATAGTTATGGACAATACTGCACATAACAACCTCCCATACTGAACAATAAACACTACAGAAAGGATAGTATATGTTATAGAATAGAATGAATGCTGTTACATACCATAAAACACAATACATATGTTGAAAGAATCTTAGATGATGCAGAACATATACTGCTTCAGGCCTGCTTGCACAATCCGACCTGCGTGCCGGATGGCAGGGACCTGTGTTCTCCAGCAGCAGATGTGTGTCCTTGAGCAGCAGATATCAGAAGGCTGCATAGAGGAAAACAAGGAAGGAGGTTGTTACCCAGAGTGTGAGAAACCAGAAGATGGGGGGGCCTGGAAATGTGCCTTGGCTAGTAGAGCCAATAAAGTTATAGATATGGTGTGTGAAAGTAAATGTAACCAATAGAAAGTTAGAATAGAGCGTGTGAACCCTGTAGGACCCTTGATAATGTGTGTATTTTTGGAATAAAGTCAGAGCATTGACTGTACCTCTATGAGGATGTGTCTTTGACTCTCGAGCTCGTTTTTGCATCTTCTCGTTTTATACATATCATACAGTACAATACATGCAACACATGTGATTCTGTACAATGTAACAAATACCAGAACTCCCCACACCTAGAATGCACAGTAAAGTGCTCAGCACAACACAAAGTATAGCACAAAGTATAACACAATACAAAAGACAAAACAATATATAGGACACAGTACAACACATATAATATTAACAACAAAACCAGCACGCACAAAGCATGTGGTATTTACAGGACAATAAATTACCATGCAATATTATACTTTGACAAGACTGAGTGTGAGGTGCTGCATGTGGGTCAGGACAACTCCTGCCATCAGTACAGGCTGGGGGATGAACAGGTCGAGAACAGCATCCTGACAGGAAGGATTTGTGGGTGCTGGTGGATGAAAGGCTGGACGTGAGACAGCAACGTGTGCTTGCAGACCAGAAAGCCAATTATATCCTTGGATGCTTCAAAAGAATCCTGGGCAGCAGGTCAATAGAAGTGATTCTGCCCCTCTACTCCACTCTGGTGGGACCCCAGCAGGAACACTGCATCCAGCTCTGGGGCCCTCAGCACAAGAAGGAGGTTGACCTCTTGGAACAAGTCCACAGAGTTGGTTAGAGAGATGGAGCAGCCTGAAAAAGAGAAGGCTTTGGGATGACCTAATTGTGGCATTTCAGTACCTGAAGGGAGCCTACAAGAAAGATAGGGTGACTTTTTGCGAGTGATAGGACTAGGTAGAATGGCTTCAAACCGAAAAAGAGTAGGCTAATATTAGATATTAGAAAAAAAATATTTACTGTGAGAGGGATGAGGCACTGGCAGAGGTTGCCCAGAACAGTTGTGGCTGCCCCATTCCTGGAAGTGTTCAAGGCCAGGTTGGATGAGGCTTTGAGCAACCTGGTGTAAGGCAAGGTGTCCCTGTCCACAGCAGGGGTGTTGGAAATAAGTGGTCTTTAAGGTCCCTTCCAATTCAAACCATTCTATGATTTTCTCATACTGCACCACACAGGACACATCAGACTTTACAATACTGAATACAAGGCATTCCAAAACACAGTACTTTACAAATAACACAGCTGGAATGTTTTCCGTACACACACACCCTGGAAAGCATCAAGGGTTTTATTGGAGGTAACAGGGAGAGATGCTGATGGATGGCAGCACTGTGGCGTTGCATGGATCTGGAACATTGCAGGGCCAGCCATATGGTCGCTCAGCAATGGTGGCTCCCAGGAGGTGCTGTGTGTGGGAACCCGCTGGGAGGTGGTGCTGCAGGGTGCCAGAGCTGTGGTGGGGGCACGCACTACAACGCAAAACGCTGAACAATACCACACTACAACAGCAAACAAATGGCAGCACGGTATAAGCCACACAATGAATAAAAATACATAAAATGGAATCAGAAAATCAACAGAATAAATGCTGTGTGACATGATGTATGCTGTACACAATACAAAAGGATCTGCAATACAACACAATATGCGCAACGCGGAACACAAACCACAGCGCAAAACGTAGCACGTAAAATTACAGCGCGTTGAATACGAAACGTGAAATGGAATGCACAGTGAAAAAAAAAAAATCCCGATAAAATACAACACAACACATCACAACTCATCCACAAGTAACGTACCACACGATAAACAGTGTACAACAGGACCATACTGTACAGTACATCCAACATGTGGCACAACGCAAATAAGGACAACATGCAGCACAGTACAAAAGAAACTGCTGTAAAAAAATACAATGCCAACCACTGTAAAATACACACAGTTCAATAGAACATATACCTGGGGTTGATCAAAAGTAAAAGAGCATGATGAAGGGCGTTGTCCAAGCTCCTCTTTTTAAGGTACTCTCAGGCGTGGGGTATCAACCACCTCTCCAGGGTGCCTCTTCCAGTGTTTGACCATGGCCTTGGTAAGGAAGTGCTTCCAAATGTCAACATGCCAGTCCCTTACCTAACACAGTGCCCACCTGCTCATCTCACAGCTGGGCAATTTCTCCAGAAGGGTGCTGTAAGCAACAATATAAAAAATGTTAAAAAAATCCAGAAAAGCCACATCCAGTGAATAGGCAGGTGGCCTTATTGTGGATGGATGTCAGATTAGTGAGACAGGACTTTTTCTTCCTGCATGCATTCTGACTGTGCCTGATGATTGCATTTCCTTGAAATGTCTTTCAGAAGCACACAGTAGGACATTTAGATTTGCCTGGGTATTGAGGTTAGACTGACAGGTCTGTAGTTTCCTGCGTTTCCCAGTAACACAGTGAGAGAATGGTTCAAAACTGTGTCAGGAGGGGTTCAGTCTTGACATTCAGAAGCATTTTTTTTCCATCTTAGTATTTATTATTTTCTTGGCCTTTTTCCATCATTTCAGCTATTTTACAGGACACAGTATTATGATTTTGTATTTTATGATTGCTATACAGACTTTTCATATTCCAGCTTTCCGGGCTTCATGACGCAAATTCCATGCAAATCATGAAGTATCTCTTCACTATGTCTATATAAATATTTTAATTTTTTTTAATATATTAAATATATCTCACACAACACGTATAGTAATGCACTCTGTGTCATGTTGTGTTGTATTTATTGTACTAGCCTCTTACTGTGTGTGCAGTATTGTGTGTAGTGCATGATATTTTGTATTGTGTGGTATGATACTCATTGTTTGTAAGTATGTTGCACATATTACACTGTGTTGCATACTCTGAGGTTGTATTATATTGCACATATCATGCATTGCATTACATTTGGTGTCATGGTATGTATGGTATGTAGGGTGCTGTATATTTTATGTATGGTATTGCCTGTTATTTGTTGGACTGGTGTCGTATTTATTGGACTGGTGTCATACTGCATGGAGTTGTATGTTTTGTATGCATTGAATTGCATAGTGTGTAGGGTACTGGTGTTGTTGCTGGTATTGTATGGGACTGATGTAGGTTTTTGCTTGAACCTCTGCCTCTTGAATGAACCCAACAACTACGTTACCTTTCTTCCCATACAACAGCACCCCAGAATTACAATGATAAAATAGGCTGGTGCATACTGATCTATTGTATCCTCCACCATTAACACTTAGCAAAGATAAACTAGACAGCATTTAGATGTTTCAGATTATCACAGACTACTTTAACGGCCCACTGTCATAAACTTGTCATCCTTGGTAGTGACTTCTGAATGCCACTTGTCCAGAGAATGAGCTGATTCCACAATTCCCACCTCTCCCCGCCCCTTGCCAGACAAATTTTGTGTTCTGCTTACTTTATTTTGCCTAGTATTTGATTTGTATTTGTACCATCTGGGTTAGATTGCTTGCAATGAAGCCAAGGTTCTCTTTTATGCCAATGTTATTTATCTAAATCTTCTCACTATATAATAAAGGCTAATGGAGAGACCATGTTTAGGGAGCATTTAAAAAAATTTTTAGAAGTATTTTCCATTTCTTTGCATAACAACAACAACAACAACAACAACAACAATAATAATAATAAAGTCTTACAAAAACAAAATACCTGCCATGTAATTTTTGCTATGGAATTATTGGCACCAGTGAGTGAATTTGATTTAAGATGGTTGTAACTTTTATAGACCATGTGCTTTTCACATGTATTTTACAGCACATATATAGGTAGTATATAGATTTTTGAGAACTTGGTGCTCTTTGATTTTTGTAGTTTGAGTGTGTGTTTACCACCAACTCAGCTCCTGGTCATTATTCATCATACTTTTGACCTACTGTGTTTCAGAAGAACTTTCTGGTTTTAGGACTTATTAATTTTAAGTAATATAGATCTAATATTCTGGCTGGAGATTTTTGATTAACTGGTGGACAAACGATAGTATTTTGTAGTGATGTGGAATTTTAACACTCCTTGAGTGAAATTTTGTGGTCACATTTCCTCATGAACAGAAGACAAAGACCTCTATAAATTCTAGCTGACTTAAATGTATGTAGCCATTTTCTTCCTCATGGTAATGTGAAATTTGTCAGCTCTGAGCCATGTTCACTCATGCAGTCCTGCTTACTTAGATTTATTACTCCTTTATATTAGTGGTTTCACTAGCAAGTTAAGCTTGGTTCAGAACTTCAATGAAGTTGACTGAGGAGAAATGTGTTTCTCAAAGTAGTGTTGCTGCTGTCCTTTCACTGCGGTGTGTCTGAGACTAGAGGCCACCAGTTTACACAACAGGTACAGTTGTCAGAATCTGCTAATGTTTCATGGTAAGTGGAATTGTCAAAAATCAAAACCCCAGTAAGTTGCAAGGGGAAATTTGAAAGTTGAATGCAAGCCTGTTGGAGACTCCACAGAGGAGGGCACATGAACTGAGCATTTGAAAAATGTGCGGTATGTCTGGGCTCAGGATTAGGTTACACATGAGAAAACACATCTTTAGTTGCCAGCTTTAGAGAGGAAATGTGGTGTATGACTGCTGAGGAACAGACATCTGCTGTTAGGGAATAGAGCTATCCTAGCTGGGGATTTTGTTCAAAGCAGTCAGGTGACAATAGTCTGAGGTGCTGACAAACATGCTACAAAGAATCACACAGACTCATCAAGAGGCTGAGCTTTCCTTAGACTTTTTTGTGAGAAAGATCTCATAATGGCTGTCCTGGGTTTGTAAAGGGTCCCTTTCCAGCTTTCTCATGGGCCCCCATAAAGTCCTCAGCTTTCTCTCCTCCAGGCTGAGAAACACCAACCCTCGCAGCCTGTTTTCATAGGAAGGGGCTCCAGCCCTGTCTTTGACATACATGTGAGACTGAAGAATTACTCTGGAGAGCAGACATGCAAATCCAAAGTTAGGATGCCCAAAGAGAAGAACTACAGTATGAAGTTTTAAGTGAACTACTGTGGGTCTAACAAAGGAGTCCTTGGCCAGGAGAGTGTGTGGAGACAACACGTTGATCCATTTTACAGAATCAGAATATGCTGAACTAGAAGAGACCCACAAGGATCATCGAGTCCAACTCTTAGCCCCGCGCAGGACCAACCCCAAGAGTCAAACTATGTGCCTGAGAGTATCATCCAAACACTTCTTGAACTCTGTCAGGCTTGGTGTTGTGCCCACTGCCCTGGGGAGCCTGTTCAGTGCCCAACCACCCTCTGCGGGAAGAACCCTTTTCTAACATCCGGCTTAAACCTCCCATAACACAACTTCAGGCCATTTCCTCAAACCCCTACTAAATGATTACTGTAATTCCAAGAAGTGCAGGGAGCACACTAGCAGTGCTACAGAGTATTAAAAGAAAGGCAACAATAATAATTCCAAGGCTGGAAAACAGGCCTGAGAAGCTCAGTTAATTCTTATTTTTAGAGGAAGCGGAGAGATGACTTGTACTAATGCAGAAAAGAGATATTAGGGAACTTATAAGACAAAGGAATAATGGGATTCAGTGGCTAGAAGCTGAAAATTGATTATTTCAATATTAAATAAGATGCAAATTTCTAGAAGGATAACTAAACATTTAAAGAGCCTATCAGAGAGGATGGTGGGCTTGCTATGGTTTGACAACTGTAAAAGATGACATGTCTGCAGTGTTAATTAAACTGGATTCTGTAGCTTGAATGTATGGCTCAGACTTCGTTAGTAAATCCTGAAAACACATCAAACACAAATGATTGTGTATGTCAAAGTGTATTCAGTTCACTGCTTCAGTATACTGACATATCTACACATAGATAAAAGTAATTTTGGGCTTCATGCACATATTAATAGCACCTCAACTTCGAGGCAAGGTAATGTTAAAATATTTAAATGGCAGCAGTAAGCAATAGAAATGCATGTCCTGTGCATGTCCAGCATAGCACTGACCTTTTAGGGAAAAAATTACATTGTGTGCTATCTATACTCTAGATATGCTGAAAGCCAGGGGAGCAATCTTGTTGATTTATGACACTTCCAGTCTATGCAGGTGTTGGAAAAGAGTCCTTCTAGGCAGAAATCTGTTGGTCTCTGGCAGCTCTCTGTTCTGCGTAAAAAGGAAAAAGAAGAAATAGTAGAGTGATGAACTATAACAGGCTCCTGGATACTGTTCCATTGCCTCTGTTTAGGATTAGAGTTCATGAAGAGGAAACTAAAGAAACCATCAATGCCTCCAGGTTTTGAGGATGTGTACAGGCCTGTAGAGCAGGAAACAGCTAATGCTTTTGGTGCTGTCTCCACTGTACACAATAAGAATTCCAATGTACTCATCATTGTATTAGAAAGTTTCTTCCAAACTTGTTCATTTTCTTTTCTTCTTCTTCTTTTGTCGCTTCTGATTTTGCCTGGTATGTTGGGAATCCTGTGTTCAGGCAAACCAGGAAGGGGATATAGGAAGAGAAAAGAAATCAATTTCAAAATGGAGGAAGACCACAATAATGAGATATAATTAGGAAGTTCTTGATCCAATTGTGTCATGAAAGGGATAATTGCTCTGGAGAGCAGCAGCTTAAACACTGCAACTGACTTAGCAAAGAGAAAAGGTGAAGTGTTTATCTTGTGCATATACTGGAAAGACGGTTGCGTGAATTAAGCAAGTCTAGATCTAGAAGGAACATGCATACCATCATTTGTTCCAGTAGTGTGTTTTGTGTGAATCTGCTAGGCTTCCAAAGCTTCAGCAAGCTGCTAAGGACTTTTTAAAATAAAACTGCTTCTATTTAAATATCAGTCATCTAACATAATTTAAATGGAACATAGAACACAGCTTCTGCTTCTTTTCCTCTACTCACTTCTGTACCTATTGCATACACTCTGTGTAGTCCACAATGATTACTTGATAAACCCATTAAGTTGTCAGCAGGGCACATTTTCAGGGCATATTCAGTCTAGATGTTATTGTTCAATTTAAATAAAGGTGAAATGATTTGCACAGGGTGTAGCCCAGAAGCTCCTTCCCAGAGAGGTTTTAATTAATGATAGTATGCTATAGCAAACACAGAATATGCCAGATAGGAAAATGGAGTATGGAAAGTCCAAGGAACATGTAAAATTACACTATGGTGCTGTGTTTGGGCTAGCAAATAAAGATGTTATTAAAAAAAAAAAGGTGTAATAAATGATAGAAATGGAAGCTGATGCAACTCAAATGCAGGGGATTAACTGCTACTAAATTCAGAATTATGCAAAGAGAATAGCCCCAGAATAGGTTGTTTTGTTTTGGTATTTAAGGAATTATCTGCGGTTGTTCTTTGTTCTCTTCGGTTCTTCCTTATACTTAACAGAATCTGTCTGAGGAAAGGGTTGTTATGGCAACCTAGAAGTTAATCTTAATATTTCAGTCTTAAAATTTATATTTAAAATAGAATTAAGGAAATATATAAATACAATTTTGTTTCCTAAATGTAACTATGTATTTCTTTTTAGGTCAGGGAAGCATTATCGTGTTCCAAAGAGAAAAGTCAGATACACAAAGCTGTTGTCAGTGATACGTACAGAGCTTTGCCACTGACATGGAAATGGAAGATTCAGGTGGAAGATGTGTAGGGAGGGTCCTTAAGTGAGAAGGAAAAGAGTAAGGAAAGCCTTGGAGACTTTCTTTTCTCCCAGAGAGACGGGAAGGACACGGGAAGACTGATGCTGCTGAGTGAGGCTACCCTTTCCAACACTGACTGCTGCCAAATTCACAGCCTTCCTCTGTGCTGTCTCTTCTTGGTGGAGACAACACTGTCTACAAGCCAGGATGTCTGATACTGTACCAGGCAAAAGTAAGCAAGGGGCCTATGTAGTTTTGCTGTCCTGCACATCTGTATGCTTTGAATTTACAGGGCTGTTTCCTCCTTCCCGGATCCCATTGCAGCACATTTGATTGCTGAAGCCTTCGGAGGGTTATCTCTGGAATGAGGCCCTTCAGCATTGGGCATATGTCTCTATAAAAGTCATCACCTTTGCCTAAGTTTTCTGTTGCATGTGCTAATGACATTCCTGAATGAACAAAAAACTTGCCTTGTCATTATTGTGCTTAAAATCTTGCATATGGGCAAAGAGAGAGTACATCTTCTATAAAGCCAAGGACATATGAATAAAGGACATATTTTTGTTGCAATTGAGAGTCTAACAGGGAGGGGTCGGGAAAGGACAGGGAACGGATAAAACCAAATTAAACTCAAATTCTTAGTTTTGTGCCATTTTTCCTGGTGATACATATGTCCTTCCTCTCTTCTTCCTGGGTCTAAGGTTGGTAATTTTGTCCTGGTAGTGGAATGCTGTGGTGAGTCATCAGTATCTGGATCTTTCACTAGGAGGAATATGATATTTACGTTGTTTTTTTTCTCTAGCCTTCACCTAAGGTAATTTTTCTTTCACAGAATCACAGAATCATTTAAATGAGAAAAGACCTCCAAGATCATCATGTTCAAACTTTGACTGACTACCACCCTGTCAACTATACCATGGCACCAAGTGCCATTCTGGTCATTTCTTGAATGCCTGGAGAGATGGTGACTCCACCACCCCCCTGGGCAGTCCATTCTAATGTCTGACCACCCTTTCCATGAAGAAGTTTTTCCTGATGTCCAACCTGAACCTCCTCTGGTGCAGCTTGGTATCATTTCCTCTCATCCTACCGCTTGTTACCTGTGAGAAGAGGCTGACCCTTTGCTTGCTGACGCGCTTTTTCACCTTTGTTCTTTTTTCATTTATTGGTCTGCAAGTCTGTTATGTCTAAATTTATGCTTTTATGGAGCCCATTACAGAATTCTTTGTTTTGTCTGTAACCCTAAATCCAGTTTTGTCTGGCTCCAAGGTATTTCTTTAACTGACCATTGGCAAGTTGATTAAACCAATAGTTACCCCCTCCTATTGTACCAGGTCTTTATTCTTGTATATAATATATTATGCTAGAGCCAGAAATTTCACATTGTATAGAAAATAAGGACTTGTTACTGTTAGTTGCATAATGTTATGTCTGTATTGTATGAGGAAACTAAAATAAACTAGTAGGCTTGCTGGAAGTAGGCTGACCAGCTTCGGTCCTCAGGACTTGTAAGTTAAGTACAGGTTTCTTGCCTGTAGCCAGCAATGACAACATTATACTACACAATATGCTTGGATTATTGCATTAAAGGTCTATAGAAACCAGTTCCTGTTGTTCATCTCCAAGTTTGTCACCCCTAGCATTTCGGTCTTGAAGCTTTTATCTCCTACTTTCCACGATCCTGGGAATTTGTCACCCTTATTTTGGAATTTGTCACAGGTGTGTTCCAAGGGCTATACAAAGTATTTAGTCTTCCCAGAAATACTTACCTTTAGGTAAGTATCAGGACATACGCTACACCTGCTCAGAAGGACAATTTTTAATTTATTATTTCATTAATAAAATATTGTTAATTTTCACAAACTGTGTCCAGAGTTTTTTCTAGTCTTACAGGAATACAGTGAACACTGATGCATTGAAAGCTTCAGATCTGCTTTAAAAAAGTTTAAAAATGTTCTTACATCATATATTACTTATTTCTCATTGAATACTCTGGCAGCTGAAGTTAGCCAACTATTTTGATACAAGCTGGTGCTTTGCACCCAGTTTTCTGTTGCGTGGGGACAATAAAAACTCATACTTCTTTCCTTTTGACTGAAAGAAAACTACTGGATTTTTGCATCAATTTCCAGGACAGGAATAAATTTTTGTCAAGTGACAGGAATGATTTATGCAGGTCTATTTTTGGAGTTGGACTGTTCATGCTTGAATACATGTAACAGAGGGCATGCTGCATCTGTGCTCTATCAATGAAGAGCCTTGGTTTGAGCATTCTTCCAAATATTTGTGCAAATCAATGAAACTTTTTTCCCCAGTTGCAATAAATTATAAAGACATTAGAATGCATTTATACTGCTTGATAATGTGCTGATTTAATTCCTCAGTGTACCTGCAATGTGGTAAGTGGATTTTTCACACTAGCCTTTGGGCAATATTTGTGTCTTGCCTTCAGGAGACTCTTTATGATATTGGTATTTGCTTTAAAAGGACTCAGCAAGTTATATTTCACGTACACACTGCATGATTAGAAGGAATTAATGCATGGAAGTAGGAATGAACTAAAAAAGAAGATCTTAATCTCATACCCAAGGTGTATGCTTTGAGGGGGCTTTGAAACTGTTCATCACTGTAGGTTTAAAGATTCTGTTTGTGCTTCTCAGCTTATTTCATCAGGCCCTATTAGATGGTGGAAGAGGAAGCTAAAACGCCAACATGAAAGGAACTTCAAGTTGCATCTGTCACATTAAAGAGACTTTGTTAAAATAGTGGTAAAAAGCATCCATCAGGCGATGTGTTGGATTTTTCCAGAAAAGGATAGCTTTCCTCTCCCTGTGGAGAGGATGATTAGCAAGCCATGTTCACATGGAGGCAGTGAGAATTCATTAGCTCCAGGCCCTGAGTAAACATGATTCTGCAAGGTTAGATCTCAGGTTGTAGCTACCTGGTTATGGGGTGCACTTGGGCAAATTTAGTTTTTAAAGCTCACTGCACATGATTTTTCAATTATTTTTTTTTCCTTTTAAAAAGAGCTTGGCACATACACTCACCCCACTATTTTGCCCTTCTTGCATGTGTCCTCAGTGGTTTCTGAAGTGCAGCTATATGTAACTGTATTTTCATTTTCAGTATTATACTTCCTCAAGGTTTTGGCAGCTAACCCTCCAACCTGAGGGAAACCAAATTAGTCTGCAAAATGCCTGTCTTCTGTGTAACTACACTTCTATTTGTTAAAGGGATTTCACCCCTTTCCTTTTTGCAACCAATTATTTGCTACACTTTCTTCATATTGTTTCACCAAACTAGTGCCCCAAAACCAGATTTTAAAGGTTCCTTTGCTATGTATGTACCTCTGGACAAATATTCCGATTCTCTCACGTGTAGGAGCAAGATCTCTTAAGGAAAAGGACAATGCAGCAATTCTTAACTTGGCCAAAACAACTTGTGAAATTTTAGTCCAAGTATGTATGGTTCAGCTGCCTTTCAAGGCTGCTCCCAGTAACTTAAAATGGGCTCTAGCTTTCACAACAAGAAGGGCCAACAGCTGTTGTTGAAGTATGAAATGCTACAAATCCACTCCTGAAATTATAGAACTATTGTTTTTAAATACCGCGAAAACCAGCTGTGAAGTCTTCCCACTAGGTTTGATAGGAATTGAACAATGTTTCCAGCATGCTGACTGGCAGAGAGCAAAGAAGATTTGATGAGTTCGATGGCTTAAAGTTTTTAAAAGTTTCTGTAGAGATTAGGTTCGTATCATGAAAGCTTTTATTATTGGAATCAGAAGCCTAAGGCCAAGTACTAAGAGAGATATTGGATTTTTATCTGACATTTGGGAGATATTGAAAAAATCCTCACCTCTCATGAAGTTGCTCAGAAATTGTTCTGTATTTACTCATCGTGGACCATCTGACACTGTCTTAAGCCCTGGACAGCCTCTAAGAGCTGAACGGTCTTCAAAACTGGCTTTGCCAAGATGACTGCCAGCCATGCATAAGCACCAAGAGAGGATTCAGAATTCAAACCAGCTTGTTTGCTCTCTTTTTCTCTTCTTTAAGGTAATTCTATGTCCGGTGACTCACAGGTAGCCTTGCATGACTCCTGTCCTGGGACAGAACTCCTCCCTCCTGCAGTTCCTGCAGAGAGTACTTCGCCACAGAGACAAGAGTCAGGCAAATAATACATTAATTACTGACCCTGATCCGTGACTTTTCAATAAAGCAAAGGTTTTGAAGCAGGCTCAGTCTCATTTTTCTTCTCACCATTAGTCTGTCTCATTTGGCACTTGGGTCAGACTCAAGCTCTGGTTCACTCTGCACGGTGTCAGTGAGTCTGTTCAGTCTTCAGCCCAAGATTGAATTGAATGCTGTTGTGTATCCAGACTTAAAAATTTAATTTGTCCCTTGTCCAGTTAGAAAAGTGTTTTAATATTTAGATTCCTAGTTCACTGCTGCCAGGACTATGTGAAATGTTAGGACTGCCCTGGGCTAGACTCTCTCTGGGTACTGGGCAAAAGCCAATTTTTGGTGTCTGTTTAGTCCTTTTAAGGACAACATGCATAGCTCTACAGTAGAATTTGTGCAAAATTCAAGCTTGATAGGCTTAGTATTACTTCAGAGATTTTTCTCAGTTTTGCCTTGCTCCAAGAGCTCGTATATCTGGGGATTTACTGAGGTTTTTTTTTCAGGGAGGAAAAATGCAAAGACTTGGAAGTATCTTGTACAGAACTTGAATCAGAAGATTGCCCTTTTCATGGCCTAGCAATTTGACTAACATTAAAATTAGCAGGGCTGCATATTGGTTATTTACTGAGACAGGTTAAAAATTTACCCTGAATTGCTTTGGCAGGAAATTTAGATCTTGATGCTGATTGAAATGGGGATTCTATATAACCCTCACTGCTGTATATAATGACAAGTAAGCTGCAACTGCATATAATAATAATAAAATTTAACAATAAAATTACCCAAAGCATTAGAAGAGAATTATCAATTTGAACAGCAGGAGAAAGATTTTTCTTGTGACATGATTAGAAAGAAACATTTTTGATTGAGGAGAATGAGGCTCAGACTAATCATATTATGTCCAGAAGTGCTTGAAGTTTTTCCAGGTGTCTCCTAGCCATGGCTGGGGGTGTCAGACTTGAAATGACAACTACCACATAGCATTTATAACGTGTGAAGAAGTGCCTGTTGGTGGAGAAGCAGAAGCAGACTATTGTGAGAGCTGCGAGGTGGTTTAAATGCGAGGTAGGAAATGGGTGTCGCTGTGTAAGCGTTTGAAATGGAAACGTTAGGCAAGCAATCAGTCAGTAACAATCTGCAAAGTATCTTTACTTTGAATGTCTGGCAGAAAGCCGGTTTGGGAAACCATAATGCCTCTGTGTTTCAGAAATGACCATGCTATACAGGTATATATGGTGGTGCTGCTACGATAAAGCCGCTGAGGGACATTTCAGCACTGTGCGCTACGTCTGTGAAAGGCTCTGCTGTGCACTGTTAAGAAAGATATTTTGGCTGACACTGAGAAACAAATCAACAGCAATCCATGTTAGACCCATGTGACTGTTCACTCAGCTCAAGAGTTTGCTCAGATTTTAACTAACCCAGCTCATACGAAGCTCATACACATCAGCATACTGATGTGTGCTTGAAGCAGCACCACTGGGGCAAAGTTAGAGCACCAGCTAGGCAGGACAGGAGGGCCATCGCACAGACGTGATCATCTGCAAATTGCTGGGCAGCCAGTAATTGTTGATCTGGGTTTCTAACGTTACAGAACCCTGTGGGCAGCCTATTCATCAAAGGAAAGGTGCTCTATGTGATAAGAGCAGCAATCATAATGATTGCTTCTACGTGGTTAAAGGGAGAGAATTACACTTAAGTGAAGGTTTTTTATAAACCAGTAGCTGCAGACCTGGTTGAGTTCCTGGGGGGATTATGTCACTCCTCTTTGTAACACAACCTAATCTTTAGCCTAAATCTAGTCAGTACTTCCAGTATAATGGATAGCCTAAAGCACACAGCAAGGTCCAACCGCACAATTTTTCCTTCCCGAGAGAAGCATTTTGTGGCCTAATCATCCTCAAAGCCAGTGCAGAGATATATGTGTACACATAGCCTCTGTTGTGTCTAGATGCCTTAGTTTAATTATAACTATTTAATTATTTGGGGAACATATGGTATATAAACCTAAAAGGAGTGGATAAAATGTGCATATGTCCCTTACTGTTGACTGTAATAAATCATGGATATAGGCAGAATAGCACATGCCAGGGAATAACTGCTGCTCCAAGTCCCCATTATTCATATTACCTAAGCACTGACTGGACTTGGGAGAAATTCCATGCCACCAGTTCTCCATCTGTGTTATTCCACTACCTCTGTGTGTCTTTTAGGGTAAGTAGGATTGTTCTCCCAATTTTAAGAATACTTTGGCTAGACAGATTCTGCTCTCCCATTCTTTCTTTTCCCATGATGGGATTTTTCCAGTTTAATATGTTAAGAGCTAAGGACATCTTATATTTATATATATATATATATGTATATCTATATGTATATATAGATATATATGTATATATTTATGTTGTTTAATGATTCATAAGTTATTCTTTTAATATGTTGAGGTCATCTCAAAAAACGTTGGACTCCTACATTTAAAAAGCTGAAATGACACTCAAATTAGTATTTTTGATGATCCACTCCAGAATTTTCTCCTACAAAAAGAGATTCTACTTGACACTGAATGCTACAGTTACGGTACATTCATAATACAGAAATGGAAATAATAATAAAAAATGTACATAGTTCCCTGAGGTTTTGCACTAGCAATAGGAAGGGCTTCTTATGGTAGTGGAGGCAGCTGTGCTTGGGTTTGCAGTAGCCACTTTGAAGAAACCATTAAGAAAAATGAGAGAAGTAGGAGACAAAAACCCCAAGGGAATATCAATGAGCAGAGAGTGATGGCAGAAGTAGCTAGGGATTACTTGAGGCTGAACCAAAGGGATAGGAAAGTATTTGTGTGACAGACTTTCTGATTGAATTATGAATCTTCGAACACTCGTGGGTTATAGTTTGGACACCACCTTGATGCATTATATTGATTGTACCCAAGAAATTGTTGATGTCAGTGCTAACACCATCTCTGGTCTATTGACATGTCAATGGCTGGTGGAGATCCCTCAGTCACAGAGGGGATTTTTGCAAAAACCTGTGGAGCTAAGTTTCTCTTCTATAGAAACACAAGGAAGGCAGGATGTTAAACTGACATCAGCTCAAAAGTGCCTATCAAAAATTTTTTTTTTCTTCTACTTATGTAGAAGAAAAGGAAAACATGTGGGGGAACAGGTATGGATCAGGGACAGTTTCTTTCATTCTGGTAAGAATTAGAAATAATCTGCCCTTATACCTGCTTACCATTTACATACAAGTGGCACATTTTAGGAAAATGTTGGTAGATTCGTGGGTGGAGTGGAAGTCATATTATGTCACTTCTAAGTTAGAACCTTAAACTGTGATTTAAGAATTGGTTCTCTGCTTACAGAAACAGAATTTGTGACTATTTTGCAGAAAAGAGAGAAGTCAGCCTTCTGGAGGCACATGGGCTAGCTGCCAAAGCAGGAACACCACAGCATCAGTGCTACAGAGCCTTGTTATTTTGTCCTGGCCACCTCTGCCAACCTCCTCTTGTGCCACAGCTGCTCTGCAGCACAAAGGAGACAAATCAAGGGCTTAGCTGCTCACACAGATCGTGGGTTACCTTCTGCAGTTCTCCTTCAGCTTCTGGTTGGGTGGAATCTCAGCCCAAATGCTTCTTCATTGCCGCCTCAAGATAGGTAATTCATTAACACTTGAAGATTTGTTTAGATGGGATACTCATCCTGGCTTCTGTGTTATACCTTGGAGAAGGAAAGTACGTATTTACCAAACAGAAAGACTGTGTACGCTTCAAAAGGAAGTTTTCAAAACAAGTATTAAAACCCCTGCCAGAATTTCTATGGGGAGAATCTACTCTCTGCAGAGTTGTCCACTTTGACATGGCTTTGTAGTGCAGCAGTGGTGGTGGCTGGGAAAATAAAAGTCATGTTGTAAGGAAAGCATCCAAGACTTTTTCAAGATAAAAATATGGGTGGAACACGTGTCCTCTGAAGAGATTTGTAAGGCAAAGGAAATGTAAACCTAAAGTGTGCAATTGTTTCAGGAGTTCAGAAGATGCCGTGGTTACTCTTCTGTTTTTTAATTCTTTTTAGCAGCCCATCCAAAATTATCCTGCTGAACATCTGCTTGTGAAACAAGTCCCTGACCGAATGCCATGAAGGAAGGTGCAGATTTGGGACTGCAGTTTTTGCTGGTTTTAACCCTTGTGAAGACTACCTGCCCAGTTGTGGACAGTATTTGGAAGCAACCAGACAAAATAACTGATATCACATTTAGAGGTGAGTACTGGGTCCTCTGTGCTTTAACAGTACACCACAAAATCTCCTCTTCCAACTGGATGAGTATTCTCTAGAGGAAGAGATTGTCCTTACTGATACACTAGGATGTGTATCTCATATTTACAGAGAACACATTGGAACGAGCAAGAGAGGACCCTGGATGATTGTGTAACAGTCTTAGTCCTCTCCGCAAGCTTAAAACACAGTGAGCAATTAAAATATTCCTCCATTCATGACAAGACTTTACCAGACTTATTTTCTTCTTTTTGAGAAAGTTTTCCTAAAGGAGGTTCTGCATTTTGTGCAGGTGCCTTGTTTTCCCAGCTCCTTGATTGAGCAACCTCTTTATTCTGACAGTCTCTCAAGTCTGATTTAGAGCAAAGTTTGAAGGATAAAACCAGAAAAAAAGCCAGAGGAGTCAACTGTAGGAAGGGACACACCTTCTGTGTCACATCATGTCTTTGCATCTCATGTTGTCATGTTTTACTCCTCAGCACCATTATCTTCAGGTTGAAACAGTGCTGTGTGATCTCCACCAGGATTTTTTTAATTCAAGAGTCCTTGACTTGTTCCTTGTCTTTGCTGGACTGAAGTACTGAACTTCACAAAAGCTGATGTCTACTGTTATGAAAATTTGGAAGAACAATAACTGACAGATTAAAACAAAAAGACTCTTCCAGGCTATCTGAGTTCTCCATTTTGGTTGGTTTTTTTTCAGCATGCTTCTTTAATTACAGTCCGCCAGCTCCTCGGACTGTGAGAAATACTAATTTTTAAATCCAATAAATACTTCGCAGAGAAAAATTCTATTAAGATTTCTGGACATGGCAGACCAAGACCCAAATGGTCCTTTAATTTAGCATTAGGCATTTGTTACAAAAGCCGTGACCCTGGTAAACTTGTCGGGTATTAATGTGAATGTCATGTGTTCCCACAGGAGACCCATTGAAATTCAGTAATAATTAATGTATCATTGCAGTAGAGTGTCAACGAAAGGTCACACTTTTTAGTACTTGTCTTTTCAAAACAATTAAGCGATTAATTACCGTTCTCTGACCTCCTGCTCTGTTAAATGTCTTTCTGACAAAAAAAAAAAAAAAAGCTATTTTTTAGATCCTGTCATTCCTGTCAAATTATCTACCCATCCTCTAACTATTAATGTTTTTCTTGGTATCACAAAAGTCACATGTGGAAGAAGGTAATTGCAATTAACACACTAATAATTCAGTCTGCAAATTTTGCTGTTAGCAGGCATTTGGTGGCATTAATATAAAATACCTATTACTTACAGATGAGAGATATTATTAAGCCTGCAAAGCTGCAGAACACTTTCTGTGTATTTTTGTGCAGAGTTCTGCAAGAACTTGCTTTTGAATTAATGTTTCTCTTTCTTTATTTTTGTAACATCTTTTACGTAAATATTTTAAATCAGTTTTTTATTTCCACTTTTTGTCTGTATCTTAGATGATCACTCCAGTTTCTACATTTAGACAGGATGTGAGTATTTTTAAATGGGCATAAACAGCTGGTTTTTGCTTTAGAGCAGGGAGACTTGGAAGTGACAGTAGAAGTCTAACCACCACCATTTTTTATTCACAGTAGACAGTTTTTTTCCTTTGGGGGAAGGTTCTTTTGCATACCCTGGGAAATGTGGATTTGTCATCTGCCAGACACATTTTGTTGCCTACCACATAGCTGCAGTTGAAGGGGAAACTTTCTCACAGCACAATCAGAACACTAAAGAGAAAAAAAATGTGCAAATTCCCACCAAGAGAAGTGTGACATTTTATCATGATAAATCAGGATGAAGCTGTTGAAGAAAAAGCTTCTGTTTTTTAACCAAACTGAGACAGAAACTATAGGCCTTCAGAGAACACCACTTAGCACAAGAGTAGTGGATCAGCTGGAAATCTGTTGATGGAGCAACAACCACAGCTCTTGAATTGTTTATCCAATGAAGCAATTTTATGGCTACTTAGCACTAAATTAGTTAAAATGACTGACACACCTAACCTATGGAGGAGATCTGAGATTCACTAGACCATCGTATTCTATAAACAGTCTCAGAATACTGTGAAATTTATCCTAGAAAAAAAATAGATTCACTTTTTATGGAGAAAAGCATCTGTTGCAGGAATACATTCACAGACTTACCTTTGTCTTCCAGGTGTTTTAAGATGGGCTACTTTTATTTTTTAGCATTCTTCCCCACTTCATGTTTGGAAAGTGTATCTGTCTGGACATGAAAGTCAAAAATTGTCTGTCACTGGAGAGGTTTGGTGAAGTAAAAAATTATGAAGGCCTAGGGAAATTACTCTAGGCAATTTACTGTGGTTGAGGAAGACTCCTCAGTATGAAGAATCTCTAAGTGAATAAATTTTACTAAGGCACGGCTTAAATTTGAGAGTGAATATGGGATTCCCATTAAAAGTATTCCCCTGCAGCACTTTTTCTGCTTGAGGAAGTGCTGTCTCCAGTCCTCTCTGTTTCTGTCCCTGTGTTGGCAAGGATATTCATGAAGTTAGATACCTGAGCTTCATGCAGTGCCCAGCATTCATACGGATATCTAACTGAGGGAGAACGGACTGAAACATGCTCTGTAGAGACATGGAAATATTCACTTGAACCACCAGCGTGATAGTATTTTACTACCAATAAAGGTCTATGTGCAACACCTGAGTCACCAGCCATTCCTGCAGCTCCTGGTAGGGAATTGAAGACCTGTGGAGAGAGGAGCCCATGCTGGAGCAGGTTTCCTGCTAGGACTTGTTACCCTGTGGGAAAACCATGCTGGAGCTGGCTGTGCCTGAGGGACTGCACCCCATGGTAGAGTGACCCACGTTGGAGCAGTTTGTGGAGAACTGTTGACCATGAGACAGGTTCACGTATGAGAAGTCTGTGAAGGACTCTTCCCATGGGAGGGACCCCAGGCTGGAACAGGGGAAGGACTCCTCTCCCTGAGCAGCGGCAGAAACAACCTGTGATGGACTGACTGTAGCACCCATTCCCTGCCTCCCTGAGCCACTGGGGGAGGTGGTAGAACCCAGGAAGGAGGGAGAGGTGGGGGAAGGTGGTTTTATGATTTATTTTATTTCTCTTTGTCCTGCTCGGATTTTGTTAGTAATAAATTCAGTTAATATCCTGAAGTTGAGTCAGTTTTGCCCACAATGGTATTCAGTGAGTGACCTCTCCCCGTCCTTAACTCATGAACCTTTCACTGTGTTTTCTCTCCCCTGTTCACCTGAGGAGGGGAGTGATAGGAGTGACAGAGTGGCTTTGGTGGATGCCTGGCATCCAGCCAGGCATCAACCCACTACACAGTTATACCTCAATTTCTTCTTCCTATTTTGCATCTAGATGCAGTGCTATACAGTGGAGACTAATCTAATTTACAACCTCTTCTGAAAGGAAAAAGAGAAAGCTGAAAAAATTTGCAGAGTCACATAACATACCATTGCTATCTATTGCTGTGTCAGAGTTAATCTATGGTTTGATCTGGTCACAGAATTAGCATTTAATCTACTACTACAATGCTTTACTTAACTTCTAAATTTTGTTTATCTTGTAAATCAGATTTGTGGATTTTAGTATGTGTTTTTAGAAACTGTCGATTTCCCAACATTATGTTGGTTTTTTTAAAATGCACATCATAAAATATAATAGAGCACTGGTTTTATACTAAATGTCACCTTATTTATAGACCTGTCAAGTAAGTGACACTGCTTAGGCTAAGGTATAATTCAGCAGAGGGAAAAGGACAGGATACCTGCCTCAAGGATTTTAGTTCTCAAATGATACCAAATCACATTTCCTTCCCCAGCTGTTAAAGATTTACTCTGGCTAATCAGCATGTAAAGCAGAACAGGAAGGCTGGGTGGAGAGACTTTTTGGACAGCCCATTCAGACTGGCTGAACTCAAGATTTGTATGCTCCAAATATTAAGTAGTGGGTGTAGTTCTTTGTACAAAGAGTCACAAACCTCTTGTATGTGTTACATTATATTTGTGACGAGGTTTGCCCTTTCACCTTGTCCTGCTGCTCAGTGTTGAGCCACACTGGACAAGCCTTAAGCTCCATTGTGGGCATTTATACACCACACATTCAAAGTCTGTTGTTCTGCATATGCATAAATGTTGCTGCTTATTTCTGCTAGTCTGCCAGTAAGAGTTGTTCTACATATAGGTTTATTTCCCAGGTGAGATGAGTTTTCAGCTGTCTTTTAGGGCTTTTGCCATGTTGTTTTGCAGTACTACTGAAGAGCAGTTACTTTCTTCAGCAAATACCTATTTTCCTGGTGTGTTTGCTTCACCACATTCTGACAGTTAATTTTACTGCAACAGAGACATGTGCCTCAATGAGATGTGAATTCTTCAGAATTCTGACGGAAGGCAAGTGTAACTTTCAGAAAGTGGCCTGCAAGAGGCTAAATTAGGCAGACCCCAGTCTCTCTTCTGATTGCTATCTCGGCTTATCAGGGACACACAGAGTGTCCTAACTGTCATGTGGCACCTCAGAGTCAACACTGATTATGATGATCTTATTTCAAAGAGGAAAGCATTTCTGAATACTATTAACTCTGTCTTCTTCGCATGTTTAACAGTCCAGGAAAAAGGAAGAGAACTATTTACCTTATAGTGAAATTGGAATTGAGTGCCTTCAATTACACTGCCATAAAACAAAGATGACATGACAGGGATGTGAGAACTCTAATTTTTCCCCTGTACTTCTTTGGACTTTTCTGGTTTTGGCTGATAGCTCACTGCTCAGCTGCTGGGGTTGCAACGTGGAAATGTGCACATATAATTGTACTAAATGGAAATTACATTTTCATATATTCACTTTCACATACTGAGCACATGAATTTTACATATGCATGAAGAGTAGGGTAGTGAAGAATACCTGAAGAATATAAAGTACTTCAGATGCATCCCTAACTGCAAACAGGAGAACTGTAGGACTGTTTTCTGCTGATAAAACAAACAAAGCAAACAAGTTTGTCTTTCAGGGCTTTCAGGAACGGTTAACTTGATGACTTGTACTTTGAATACCAATGGATGGCTCTTGGGTAGCTCTGAACTCAGATAAAAGGCAAACTTGGCATACATGGAAGAAATATGAGACTTCTTTTTAGTTAATTATCTAATAATAAGTTGTTAGAGGGAAAAAAATCAGGCTGCAAGTTTTCAGCTGATGGCAAACATGTCATCTTAATTTTTTTTCTTCTATTTTTGTTGGTTCAGGTAGGCTCAAAGACAACCTGTGAAATTTAAAAAGCTTTCAGGTTTTAAAACTCTGAATGTATAAGAGTTTCACAAGGAACTGTGCTAATTGAACCCACTTCTTCCCTCTACCTTATACCTTCTGTTTAGGAGCAGCTTCTCAAAGACAAAGGTGGCACATTTACCCAAACGTGGGTAAACAGAGAATCATGTGGGCATCCCCTATAAACAATAAATAAATGATTGCAAGGGACAGAGCTTCAGTTTTCTCTCAGAATATCCTGCTGGGGAAACTCTGAATCTGCTTATCTGTCAGAGGACCTCACAAGTCCTCTTCCTAAGAGGCCCTGCTCTGTGGTGGACCGGATCCAGGTCCCAGTGGAACAGTGGATGTGTTGTACTTTGTAGGAGTAAGAGTGCTTCAGCTCCCTGGGGCTGATTGCAAACTCTCTCCTGGGGTACATTATTGGAATTAGGCACACCTCAGACCTATTTCTGTTCCTTTATCACCTGTGTCTTCCGGCATTTTAAGTTTATTGTAACTGAACTGGGAAATAGTCACAGAACTTTTCAGTGTGTCTTCTTTTTCTGTTTTTCTTCGCAGCTCTCACTTCAGATGGTCTGTTTACTGGTCTGTTTAACACTGTTGCTTGTCCAGCTGGTTTGCTTTATGGTGTTTTTTGAAACTGCAGTGAAGTCTCTAGCTGAAAATGGAAATTTGTAACAAGAGATATGGAGTTAACTATCAATTTCTATCACTATGGATTTCAAGTGTTAATGGTCATTGTATGTACACAGAAAAAGTGTGAGTTTTTTACATAGCTTAATATGTTGTTTTTCCACAATGCTGGGCAATGAAAAGTAGTTGGAAGTCCCAGGTGCCATAAAAAAAATGTGTATACTATCTTTTAGAGCAATAAGTATTACTTTTAAGAACCTTTGATTAGCCTACTTGATACCTTTGCTGTTCTGTAAGGTAATTAACGGGGTTATTAAAAGGGAAATAACCAAGTCACTTAAGAAATACTTGAAAACTATTAGGAAGGACTATAGGAAGGACTATAGGAAGGACTAGGGAGAATGGGTTTTAATGGAAACTGGAGGTTTATGGCAGTTGTGTTTGCATTCATCACACAGTTTCTAAGTTGACCATGAATTCGTATTTTGCATTGAAAAATATTTCTTCACACTTTTTTTTTAGATTTCAGAATTGACATCTGTCATGGTTGTCAAGATTTGCAGCATTGCAAAGCGTACCTGGTCAAGATTCAGGGTCTAGACTTCCATTCACACAAGTTACCATGCACCATTCTTGCTGCAGCAGCGTGACCAGGACGCACACGGCCGCACTTAAATTACTAGTTACAGGTTGATTGTGAATGCCCAGTGCACAGCAGGATAAAAGTGGTTTTGCAAATCAATATTTCTCAAATTTTGATGCTTTGTAAACTTTTAAACTCTGCTGCTTTGGCAGCAAACCAGTGGATTCAGCTGAAGGTGGAACTTTTGAGTGAACTGCATTTCCTAGCTGCAGCAAATTATATAAACCTAGTCGTTTATTCAGTTGTGGAAGATACTGATGCAGAATTTGAGAGATTCTGAGTTCCTTCAGACTCCTGGAATCAGGCAATCAGCTTAGATTTTGTGATTCCTTAACTAGGTCTGGAAAACCACAGTATTGAATCTTCCTAGTTGGACAGACTAATTAATATATGTACATTTGACTCAGGAAAGTTAAATCAGAATCTCTGTGCAGAAGAAGGCCTTCCTTCTAGGATACTGGATATAGCTTCTGTGTGGTGGTTTTGAGGTTTCAATTAAGCTACTGTAATTGACAGAGTGCATCCTATGAAGTCCAATAGGCATTATGTTACTTCAGCAAACTGATCATTTTGAGGCATATTGATATTATGTCCAATGCCATGCTGGAAAAACGTTGTTTGGGAAGAAGAATTTGTCTTTAATTTCTGTTCAGAACAGATTGAAAGGCCTTGCTGTTTTGTACAAGGAATGGGACCTGTACTTTTTTAATCAGAAACAGTGGTGTTCAAGTACTGTACAGGAGAAAGGTCTTGTGGGGCTTAGAGTGATAGTGAAGATCCAAAGGTATCTTTCCCTGCTGCTATTTTTCTCTCCACATCCTTGCAGTAAAGCACAAATAAACTGTATATGTTACAGATAAGCTAATAAACAGTTCTTTCTCTTGAAAAGTGTAATAAGTTTATATATGCATGTGCGGGGGCTGACAGTAACTGATTAAAAATGCAATGTTCAGCAAGTGTTGAGGATGACAACACATGCAAACAATTAAAAAGAATGAACTGTCATTAGTCACATCCTACATGAAATGGAACTGATAACATAAACTTTCTGTGCGTTAGTTTACTATCTGCTTTTGCTATGCATTCCCTTCTGCCCCTAGGAAGAAAAAAAATCATGAAATATTCATCACTAAAGAGGCAGTATGAAGGGAACAAGGAAGTATGATGAAAAGGTGCTACGGGTGGCACTATTACTGCAGGGAAGAAAATAAAAAGACAGATATAAAGTGAGAACAGAGTTAATTCCCTCATCATCCAAGGTGACAGCCAGCTGAAAAAGATGTTATTTTATTCTATGAAATATTAAATAAGTCTGCTCTCCAGTAAGATCACTGTATCTATGAGGAGGTGGGAGAGGTAGAAAGCCCTCATGGTTTGCACTAGGATCTTGTTAACTGTTGTCTGATTATCTGAAAGATCCCCCTGCAGGGTTTCTGGGCAGTCCCAGAGGTACACTTGTTACTGGTACTTCATACAAAACCTTTTCTTTTTCTTTTTTTCTTTTTTTTTTGCTTTAGGTGGTAGGAAGTGTACCACAAAGGACAAACATAAAAGAATAAACAGGCAAAACAGTACTTTAAATGCAGTTAAGCCAATCAGCTATGCTAAATGCCTTCAGATATTTTTTAGATATTTTACAAGAACATACAGTTCTCTAAAACATACATGTATGTCGTGTGCGATGCAGCACACATCAGTGATCAGTTGTTTGTATCATTGATACTGTACCTGCCACAGGGCAGAGAAGTGACTCGTCAGTACTGAGAACAGGTGCTTCAGTGGAAGAGTGTCCATCTGGCAAGAGGGAAGGAAGGCTTCCCAGTTCTCCAGATTGATCCTTCTTAGCAGGCAGTGCCAGTCACATTAAAGATCTCAACATATGATGTGTAGCAGCAGAAGCTTCTTCCAACCAGGGCTCAAAGAGAGATAAAGAAAACGCTTTCTCTGTTCCCTTCCTCTTCTCACCTCCCTGCCTGTACCAGAAATTCTCTGGGTAGCTCTATGTGCTGGAATGGGTGAACCTAATTCTTACTGCAGGCATCAGAAGCCAGGAGGGATTACTAATGCCATTTTACAGCTGGAGGAAAAGAGACAGGAAGATTGAAATACTTTATTCATGGCCAAAAATGAGTCAGAGAAGGGATGAAAGGCCTATGGAAGCTCCTATCCCCCTTAAAGGTAGTTGGAGAACTATTTTTTATTTCATCACAAAGTCTTCAAACCCATGCCTTTTTTCATTCCATGATAGGTGAAATTTGTTCCAAGACCTCAATTCCTCTCCTAATGGCTGGGCTGAGAATATTCCACATGTCTGGAATAACACAGACCCAGTTTGAATTCCTCTACCACCTCTTTCAAGGCAAGATCCTGGATACTCCACACTGCTGATCCTTCCCTTTGTATTTTCTTTTTTCTTATCCATTTTGTATGAAATTAGACCAGAGACAGGTTATCTAACTTTCTCATGCTCAAATAACTGAGTCAGAGACTTGAATTTATGTCCCTGTTCTAGACCAACTAGATATGAATTTCGATTTCTACATCACTTTCTAAGAGACTTCTCAGGTGAAATGTTGTTCTGAAGTGCAGCAACCGCTTGTGAAAACGTTTTGAAGGGATTTCCTTTCTTCTGTGCTGAATTGAGGTTTTCAGCCAAAGGAGAACTGGAGCTCTACAAAAGACTTCTGGGAGGAGCAGTTGGACCACCAAGTTCATCTGTTTGAGAGTTCTAGTCTTCAAGTAACAATACACTCCAATATCATATTTCTATGAGCATTTTTTTGGAAACACATTTTGGGAAAAAAACACAACAACATAAAGCTAAAAATGCTGTGGCTATTACTTCTCTTTCTGGCCACACAGGAAAAAAAAAAAAAGAGAAAAAAATCAAGTTAGGTTTTTTGTGTTTTTTTTCTTCTTCTTTTTTTTTTTTTTTTTTTTTTTTAAACAACACTGCTGTGTCTCCCATATGTTTTTTTATATGATTGGAAACTTATTAAAATGTCTGCTTTTCAAGACCTTTTAAACCGAATGTACTTAAGTAGCAATTTAATATGAATTTAAATTTTGAAAAGCTTTATTTAAGCTTTGCAGAGCTGTGTTTTGACCCTGGCTTAGTAGAAGTCTGTGGCTGCATCCACTAGATGTGCTTCATTCTGCAGGGTATTTTGAAAAATTATTGTATTTCACAGCACTTTCCAGAGACCACTGTGAACAGGGAGGGTATATTGTCCTCTCCAGAAAGCCGAAGATGTCCAACTTAAAAATCAAAATAGAGAAAAATTATTGACATTGCACTAACGTGACACAGTAGTAAAGCAACTCCAGACAGCAGCCTGTGTAAGATACAGAAAAATAAGACAATTTAGCAGGAAATATGACAGGTGGTTACACACATATCTTTTTAACGCTACTTTTGGAATGGATTAGAAGCTTTAGGACAGACCTAATATGTACACAGATTTTCTTAACTTTCTACTCTTGACTACTCTTGTTTGCCTGAGCAAGACACTCCTCCAGCCTACCAGCCAAATAATCAGAGGACGGTTTCAGCTGGAAAAGACCACTACAGCTCATTTTGCCCTAGCTCCTGCTCAAAACACATCCAGCTAGATGAGGCTAAACTGTGCTTTCCTCTTGTGTAAACGTGTGCTCTGGTCTTCCTTTTATTATGTCTACATGCTCCTTGTGTGCTTTGACTCCTTCTGAAAAGACTTTGATGTGTGGGCAAGGAGGGAGTTGAGATCCTTCTGTGTCCTCATTTCCCAGAGCCTGAAGATTGAACCATTTACCTGCCAGGCTGTAGAAACAGCCCTAAAGAGACAAACACATCATACCTATATACACATGTAGAGGCTGAGGAAATCCTAAGCTTCTTTAACTTCCTACATTATCTTATTTTTTACATGATAGATTCACTTTCTTCCAGAAAAATTGCATTTCCAAAAGAGCAGGAGAATTCAACTGTTCTTCTGCAGCAGATTGAATTGTCTTAAAAGATTAGGCATCTTTTACACGGACCCAGTTGGGATTATGCTTCATTTTCCTGTCTGTTTTTACGTTGTCTGTCCTTTACATAATAATATCTAAGGCAGTACAAGATACATATTACAAGATATATATTAAACAATGGTAACATACAACTTTGTAATATTATGTAAATAGACATTCCTCACAGGAGACATAACATTTTCTCACCTCAGACAAACAATAATATTATAAGCATTTCACCCCCATCTTGATATGGCAAACTTTCTTTGCAGACTGGAGAGCTTTATTTGTTTTCTACATCCTTTTGTCTAGTGCTGACTTCCTTTGACAAAGTAGTACTGCCTTTCAGCAGTAGTTGTCGAGGTTAAATAGGTAGCAAGGTTCCAGTGTTCATCTATGCCTCACCTCTTAGTCTTGTATGGACCTTAGCACTGTTCCAGCTCAGACCAGGGCTGGAACAGGAAACTAACTTTGATTATTTGGCAAAATAATAATTATTAAAAAAAAAGAAGAAAAAACATGAAAAAAACCAACAAAACCAAAATCATTGGCCAGATACACAGAGTTCATTTTTTAGATATTTGTATTTATCAATAAAATTTGTATTTACTAACCAAGTACCAATTTGTACATGAGTGCTTGAAAACTGAATATTTTGTACATCTTGAAAGTTAAAATTAGTATTGTAATTAAATATAAATTTAAATATATTTAAAATAAATATAAGTATAAGTTAAAATTTAAATATAGCTATAAATAAGTATAAATTAATTGTAATTAAATATAAAATTCTTTGTACAAATACATCCAAAATCAGCTTTTAGTAATTTCCCAGGGACCTCAGCAAAAAAAAAAAAAAAAAAAAAAAGATTAGCTCTTAGTATATTCTGGTTAACCAACATGGTTTAAAATTCCCTAAGTAAATGAGAAAGGAATGATGCAATGGGAAAACCAATAATGCTGCTACAACACTTGCAGAATGGATCCTGGGCTTGGCTACTGCAGCCCAAATGCAGGATGCTGGGGTGAGCAGCAATGGGTAGAACTTCCCAAGATGCAGTTTCTATTTGCAACCATGGGTTGTCACAGCTCCCTCTTATTTCCCAGCTTTTTCTCTTAAAAGTGCCCTCAACTAAATTGGATCAGCCTGAGGATGTGGGCATCTGTTGACCAGGTCACTGTGGAAAGCATTAGCTCTTTGATGAAGTAGAAAATTCAGCATCTGAAGAGCTGCTGAGATAATATTTCCATAACCTGTTATCTGATCTGAAATCAGAAGGACTTTGTGCTCAGTGCTTCAGAAAATTTCTTGAAAGGCTGGCAATATTTACCAATAACCCACTTGTATTTTTTTTAATTTTCCCTTTTTGTCCTCCCCCCCAGTATAGTTTATCACTATAGAAAGAGATTAAAGTAGTGGCTGCCTGGGTGCTGAAAGAGGAGCTACCTACAGACTCACACTTTTGCAGAGAGTATTTCCAGTAAACTGCTGTATTTTTATTCATACCTTCTTTTGATAAATTAATTCTCAAGCTGTTCCTTACGGCAATAAACCAGGTGGAAACAATAATACACATGTCTTAGGAGAACTACACACAGGCTGTTCAGAGATAGAGGGGAAAAATACAGAATATTATGCATAAATTACAGTATTTTAGCATGTAGTAGACAACAATTATTTAACTTAGCTATCTATTTACTGCTTTCTATTGCAAGTTACTTGAAAAGAATTGAATATTTGGAACATTTTAGAACGAATGGAAATGTACTAATAAGAAGATTCTTAAAAGATTGAAATACATCCAGCTTTTGTTGCTTGTTAAATTTTAATTGCTATGACTTAATAATTACAAAAATTAAAATAACACCATTAAGTTTCGAAAACACCTCATTATGGTTATTAGTAGCTGGTTCAAAGGCTCATCTTTCCAAAGGACACACTTATTCATAACATCATAGAAACACAGAATGGTTTGGGTTGGAAGGGACCTTAAAAATCATCTAGTGCCATGGGCAAGGACACTTTCTGCTAGACCAGGTTACTCAGAGCTCCATCCAGTCTGGCCTTGAACACTTCCAGGCAACCACAACTTCCTGGGGAAACCTGTTCCAGGGCCTCACCACCCTCACAGCAAAGAATTTCTTCCTGATATCTATTGCAAACCCACACTCTTTGGGAGTATGAAGCCATTCCCCCTTGTTCTGTCACTACACATCCTTATAAAAGAACTCTCTCCATCTTTCTTGTTGGCTCCCTCCAGGTTCTGGAAGGCCACAATTAACGTCACCCCAAAAGTATTCTCTTTTCCAGGCTCTTCTCTTTTCCAGGCTCTTGGGCTTTCCTTGTAGGGGAGGTGCTCCATCACTCTAATCAACTTAATGGCTCTTGTCTGGACTTATTACAACAGGTCCATGTCCATTGTGTGCTGGGGACTCCAGAACTGGATACCTTTACTTAAGGGAGATTGCTGAAATATTTCTAATTTTATTTTATGATTTTATTTTATTTGATTGATTCAGTCTGTTTTGGTTTGGTTTGGTTTGATTTATTTCACAAATAAGCCAGTGAGTTTGAAGCTTGGAGGATTCAGCCTTAGACAATGAACCAGAGGGTACATGGGGTTTCTGGGATTTATGGTTACCCACCTTAGACAAGTAACAGAACTCACTTTTTCAGACAGTGTTGTTCTGAGGGCTTTACTCTGGCTTGGAACAAGTTTTTAAACAGCTTTACCTCAGCATCTCTATGCCAGTTGTATTGTACAATCACATTTAGAAAACAGTTCAAGATCAGCAACATGCAAAAAGGTGTTGTAACAGATAAGTTTTAATTGTTTTTCTAGATAATGAACACATGAGCTCTGATTAATTACAAGATTTATATACCTGGATTTGCAACAAGGCCTTTTGATAAAGTAAGGACAAGTCAACTGCTCTGTGAAATCTGCGTTCCTTCAGAAGGAGTTATGGTTTGGGGCTCAGGGAGACAGCTGCAAAGGGCACCTACAAGTCTGTGACTTGGAGAATAGGTCTCCATGGCATGAAAGGTTGAGGATGCAGGCTGACCTGACTGAACTATGTTCATAACAAAGAGAGGACATGTGCTTGTGGCAAAAACATCCAGACTCAGAGATTTTTTTTCAGGTTTTTCTGATTTTCCACTTGTCTGTTAGAAACCTGGCTTATTGACATGAGAAAATTCTCCTGTTTGTGAAGGCAGTTGCTTGGAAGTCTCCTCTTGCTTGTCAGTGTGTATACAAGAGAGTGAGGAACAGCAATATGTGAGACTTGGGCTTTCTGATGTTTTTGATGCGAATGTGAGTGCTGGTGATTCCAAAGAGTAGAAGTTTCAGATTCCTTACTCCATTTCTTCAAGTTTCCATTGCCTTGGCACTGCTAGGCCAGGTGGAGGAATTGATCCCTCTGGCTGAGGCAGTGCCAGAGACCAAAACTGGAGTGGGCAGTCCCCTGACCCCCATGGCACGGCGGCAGGGGTGACCAGTGGGGTTCTGCAGCCTGTCATGTCCGGGACATAGACAGGGCTCTGTAGTGGGGCAGATGTCCCACTGAACACTGTGAGCTTTGTGAGCAGAATGAAAATGTTGCCTCGAATTTGGCCACCCCTGCAAAATACTTTTGTTCAGCTATGCATCTCAGCTGACTACTCCAGAATTTTTTTTTTAATAAATTTTACTCATTGCAGTGCATGTGGTATTTAGACATGTTAGGATCAGCCAGCAGTGTCTGCCTTTTCTTAAAGTTGTTCCTGTTTTCCTTTCTATTAGAAATTATATTCTGTTTTCAATTTAAAGTGGGCAGTAGTGACAGATTCCTTTGTGCAGTATACCTGGCAAACATCTGGAATATATAACGACTTTTTGTTTCCCGAACCACTAAAAAGTGCAAAAATGAGTTCTAAAACTTAAGCCTTGGCCTATTTAGTTTTTCAAGCAGCTTTTTCCTATACGCATTGTGGACCCATGTGAACAAAGTGCTGATGTAATCTAACTTCTTGATAAACTCAGGCAAGATTACAAAACATTATTTTCAGTTCCACTGCGTTTAGCTCCACACACTTTAAAGTAACCCCACAATAGCATTCCTTTAAAGGAGGTTAGAAACTAGTTCTTTTAAGTTCATTTCTTTTCTATTTCATCTTGCATCCCTACTATATCCAGCTGAGGATGACTCTTATTTCCAATATGTATTTATGACTGTACACTCTATAGGAAGTACATAAGCAGGACTCTTGGCAATTCAGACAACCTCCAGGCCTGGGTGTCAAATCTGAGAAAAACTGGATGCAGTCAGGCATCAGCCCTATCCTTATAACTAGGCTAAACCTTTCACATTATTCCTGTGAAACAGATCAAACAATATGAATTATTTTTTTTAAGAACACTTTACCACTTACCTCAGTGCTAGGACATTTTTAAAAATATTGACATCAAAACCAGGAATCAATTTCTATTTTGCTGATTTAAAAAACTGTGCTAACATGAGATGATGGAACTCTGTAGTAGCTCCACAAGGTAACCGAAGTAGTTTCAGGAGGAATATGCAGTACTTTCATTGTTTATTGTTGCACTTAAATGAACAGTATTGACAAGAAGTGCAAAGATAAGGAAAAAAACTCAGTGAGTTTTATGAACTGAAATCTCTCCTCAGTGAACTAATGATTTCTGGGGGAAATAATGATTAACTGTAATGACCAGTTCTGCACTGAAATTTAAGTCATTAGTAGCTTTTTTTGAAAAAAAAAAAAAAGATGACAACATTTGCTTAAATAGTTGATATATCTAATAGTGGCAGGCAATAAGATTTGTGCTTTAGAGGAGGACTGTTTAGTAGGAACCAGACTCTCATATTTAGACTTTGTATAAATTGTGAAATCATCCGCTTTTAAAAGTGTTCATGCTGTTTTATTTTAATGCTGCTGTGAGTGGAAGCACTCAGGTGTTTTAACACATTTATTTAAATATGAGCTAGTAAGGAAGAAGGAAGATTTCAAGCTCTATCAGAGAACATCACATCAGGTAAGGAAAAGTCTTGCTGAGCAGGGACTATGTAATAGGAAAATGATTAAGGTACCTCCTGAGGCTAACCCATTAGTTCAGCATCACAGTTTGCTGAAAAAAAATGGTACTTCAGGACTTCCTTCTCCCCCTTAGCAAGTATCTACTAAAGTTCTCCCTCTTGGATGACCAGATGGAAGGTTTTAGTAGATTCTTCTGTGATAAATAATTTCACTCATACGCCTCCTAAGAGCCATCAAACTGAGATGAGGTGGATAGAGACTCTGATGCTTTTATTTTAGGTGATGGGTCTTGCTTACCTTGTCTAGTCCTGTTTAATCGCCCATCTCTAGAAAAAAGGAGGTTTCTAGGAATAAAGATGTTACTATTCCTGAGCCAAAGATACCTCAGACAAAAATGCCACTATCTCTTTCCTAGAAGGAGCTACCTAAACTGCACAAGTTTCTAAAATCAAGCTTAAATTTCATGTGAACATTATCTTCTGTAAAATTTGAGAAACTCTCTTCCAGTCTGGTGGATCATGTCCAAAGAAGAGCAAGAAAGCTGGTGAAAAGTGTGGAGTACAAGTTGGACGAGAAGTGATTGAGGGAACTGGGGATCCTGGAGAAAAGGAGGCTCAGGGGGGACCTTATTGTTCTCTACAACTACCTGAAAGGAGGCTGCAGACAGGTATGGGGGAGATAACAAGTGACAAGACAAGAGGAAATGGCTTCAAGTTGCACTAGGGGGTTTTAGATCGGGTATTAGAAAAAAATTTCTTCATGGAAAGTGTGGTCAAACAAGCATTGGAAGAGGTTGCCCAGGGAAGTGGTGGAATTGCCATCCCTGGAAAGTGTTCAAAAATGTGTAGATTTGGTGCTTAGGGACATGGTTTAGTGGTGGACCTGGCAGTGTTAGCTTAATGGATGGGCTTAATAATCTTAGAGGTTTTTTCCTACCTTAATAATTACATGATTCTATAAAACACACAGAAATTATCACGAGTGGTTTTTCTGTGCTTTTGATGCTTCCTGTTCCACTGTGAATTGGAAGAGGAAAAAAGATGTTAATTGAAAAGCACTTCAACATTATGACTAGATAGATGAAAAGAATCAGGATCATCCCCACCTTCCAAAGTTACCTACTTCTGTTTGAAACTCCAGCAACAAGAACTCGACAGGTTAGAGGGTGTTGTTAAATAGGAGGAGAAAACAGAGGCATTGCAGAAAGAAAGGGCCTAACCTTTAGAACCAAAATGCAAAAACACTCTTTACCAGAGCACCTGTGTTGTCCCTTCCATTTATTTCCTGTCATTTTGGTAGCGATATGAAACTATGTCCTGTGGAATATCACGGAACTGAAACATTTGAGAATGACAAAGTCTCTCCCCTGCTCTTTGGAACAGTATGGATGAGGCTTTGTAAGAATGAGGAAAGCAATTAAATTAGTGAGCTTCCTTGGTTCTCAACCTTTTTGAAAATGAAGACTGATGCCTACACATGGCCCTTCAGTTAATTCTGTGATGTAGAGTGCATGTTATGATGAGTCATGATGTGAGCTCTGGCTGCCGTGCTGAAATACTCCCTGGAAGGTCGAATTTTTGAACCTAAGTGTGAGCTGGTTTATTATGAGTTAACCCCAGTAGGCAGCTAAGGACCAAACAAATGCACACTCACTTCCTGCAGGGCAGGATCAGAAGAGTGAAAGTAAGAAATTGTGATTGGGATAAAGACAATTTAGTAGGTGGAAGGGAGAAAGGCAGCAAAACATAACAAAATACAAATGATGCAAGAGCAATCACGCACCACCAGATGCCTGGCATTCAGCTAGTCCCTGAACAAGGGTGATACTGGAAAATTTCCCTCCAGTCATATTGCTGACCATGATGCTATATGCAAGGTATGAGATATCCTTTGGTTACTTGGGATCAGCTGTCCTGTCTGCATCCTCTGCCAGCCTCTTACCTGCCCTCAGTCTACTCGCCTGGGGGAGAGAGAGTGAGAAACAGAGGAGGACTTGGCACTCTGCAGGCACTGTTCAGCAATAGCTAAAATACAGATGTGTTATCAACGCTGGTCACAGTGGTCACAAATGCAGGATAATAGCACCATATGAGGCGATATGAATAATACCAGCTCCACCCTAGACAAACGAAGTACTTGATTAAAAGCTTCACCTCTTTCCTCAGCTAAGAGATTTTTATCTATTTCAGTAGCTAATATGTTAAGTATTTCCCTTTGGTCTGTCCTTTGTAGAAGGCATAACTAAATTCAGTGCAGAGGTGTAAGTGAAGTTGTCCTGACACAGCTCAACGAGGACAGAAGACTGCATTACAACAGGGGCAAAAAATATCTCTTTCCCTATGGGGCAACCAGTGCTGTGTTACCTGCTTTCAGAAGAATAGTTTGTTTCTCACACTATTTCTTTCCACACTGCTTTGGGGAACTTTCTTGTTGAGACCCATGTACATTTTCAAAGCAGTCTCAATCTGATTTTCAACAAAGAAATACCTATCACACTGCTTAAAAGCATTTGAGTGCCTAGCAATCTCCCATTGAAACACGTGAGACACTGGCACTTGGGTATCTCTGAAGATTTGAGCTTTGGAAGCTCATTAAGCAAACTTTCAAAGGTTCCTGAAATGAATAGGAGTTGTGTTACATTTCAGTGGGATTTGAACTTCCAAGTCCACAAATTACTTCAGAAGTAGAACTGTGGGGCTTTTGAAAATGCTATTCTGGCTTCACTGAAATGTAATTGATCTGGTCTAGCTGAACTGTGGCTGAACAATTTTTGAGGTCCTTGTCGTTGCAGTTGATATCCTAGATAACATTAATTCGTGGATTTAGAAAAAAAATAAATTTGTAAAGATTGTTGCCTAACTGTGAAGGTCAATGCCTAAAGAACTTCTAAAATACTAAGGCATATTATCCCCATTTATTCCCAAAGCTACCTATGCAGATACTATCAAAATATCAAATAGAGACTTATATGTATCTCTAGGTTGTTAATTATTCTTAAGTACTCTTTAATTTGGCTTCATAATGCAATACCTGTAGCTTTACCTTCCCTGTTTAAAAACTGTTTCAATGTTACTGAATCACAGATTCTTTTTTTTTTTTTTTGAGAAAGGAACACAAAATTAAAAAGTAAGAAACTGCTTTCAAATTCTAGGTATTATAGATGTTGTGTTCTTTTTTTTTTCTTTTAGTTTTCGTTGCATAATCTGTAATTCTAAGAAGAAAAGAAATGCCTAAAATAGTATGGGTACTGATCTGTGTAGCTATTGTCCTAAATTTCTCTAAAATATATGTGTTCATATAAATGAGGAAGAATTAAAGTGTAAAATAATTCCACAAGGGACGCAGATGTTTTATGTGGTTCAGAAAGAAAAAATCCATTTCCTGATCATCAATAGGCATGCATTAGTGCACTGCACAGAGCTTCACATGTAATGACACAGAAGTTTCATACCCAAAAAGGACTGACGTCGCACACTGCAGCACTCATATGGATACACACTGAGAATTAAAGTATTAGCCTCTGCATAAACATGTTTGTACTTGTTTTAGGAGGATTAAATGGCCTTGTGCAGTCAAGTCCAGATAGGAAAGGGACTCTGGAGTTGAACTGACAGGCAAACCTGATTACTCTGACTGCTCTGGGGAGAACAAAAAAAAAAGGGAAGAAGAAATGTTTCTCTCTCTTTCCCACTTTTTCCCTGCCTCCTTTTCCCCTTCTTTACTAGTAGGACGCTATGCTTGTCAGCCATCCTTTTCTTTAAAGGTCCTATTCTACCTGCATCTATGCAAAAAGAGAAAAGGAATGAGTTTAGAAATGATGTTGTTATAACAGTGTTACACCATCCTAATGCCATGTGTAGGACTCCGAAAGCTCTTGCAGGTTAGAGACAACCAGAATCAAGGAGCTAAAGGATGATCCTCAAAAATACCTTCTTTTTCATCCCAAATCTGTAGTCAGCACAGAAGCAGTGTCAAAAACCACCAATTATTGTGTTTCTCTGCTTTCCTGCTCATCATTTCTGTTTTGTTCCAGATAATCTGGGAAATAAAGGTGCACAATTTCTGACATAATTTAATAATAACTGTATGATAGGGTCTGTATGATTGGCACAGAATTTAGTTTTTGTATCTGTAACATTGTCCACAGCAAAACAGTGGATTACAAAAAGCGCAGGCTTTTCACAGAGCTATCAACTCAAAATGTCCCAAAAGATGGCAGTTTTTAGTGATGATTTGCACTGATATTACAAGCAAAATATGCTCTGGTAAAAATTCCCTTTTACAAAAAAAAAAAAAAAGAAAAAGAAAAAGATGATACTGAGCAAAGGAAAGTAAGATCTTACTTAGTCAAACACAAACACTGAGAGAAACTTTCGTGAATCAAAGTGATTCTTGCAATGTAAGCACCTATTGGTTGGCAATTTACAGTAAATGAGCATGGGAACACAGAACATGTAAACTTTTAAACTTAGAAATACTTTTATTACTAAGCTCCAGCTGTTGCAAAACAAGACAGACAAGTCCATAAGCACCAGCTATGAAGCTCAAATGTGAAGTCACATTTGGACTGTCATGTCCAGTTTGGGGCTCCATGAGGGAAGGGAACATGACATTGAAAAAACTGAATTGAGTCCCACAAAGGGCCACCTAAATAATTAAGAGACTGAGGCACCTGACAAGTGAGAAGAAGCTGACAGAAAGCTGAGGGTTTTGGCCCAGAAAAGAGAAGTGCAATGGGGAAATCTCATTGCAGTCTTCAGCTCTGTAATGGGAGAATATAGAGAAGATGGAATAATATTCTTCTTGAAGGTCCGTGGTGGTAAGAGCAGAGGCAACAGACACCATCTGCAAGAAGGGATATCCTGATTAGACACAGGTAAATTTTCTCCATGAGGATGACAAAATGCTGGAAGAGGGGTCCAGGGATTCTCCATCCTTAGAAATATCCAGAATGTGACCAGTCACAGACACCTGACTGGAACTGGTCTGAGTGAAGTGTTTGAAACAGACCACCTCCAGATGCCCCTTTTAAGGTATTCTGTGATTGTGTGGTCACCTTCACACCTTAATAGAATGAAAAAAGTCTCTGTTGTTTTGGTCCTCAAATTATTTATTTGTAGTTTTTTTATTTACTTAGACAGTGTTTTCCTAATATCCATGTTTTTATATGCTCCCATTCTGGTTTTGCTTCCATCATATGTGTTCAGATGTGTTCTAGTGCAAATTCAGTGGTGGATAAACTTGTAAATAATCTATGAATGATTGCTTGCATGTTCCTATTTCTTAGTGCTTCTTATGCTCAGAAAACAATTTATCCCAAAAATGTCACAGATCATTATTTCTAAATTATTTCCATGGTAATTTGGCTTCTTCTTCAGCTCAGTTTCTAGAAGCAGATCAAGATTTCTTCAATTAATTTGCTACTCTTCATTCAACAATGTTTGAGTTTTGCTTTTACTGCCTGTGATTTGATAGTCTGCGGTTCCATACTGGTTGTTAAAGTCACAGGCTTGTTAACGAGAAAAATGACAAACTATTTCACTGACCTTTAATAGGGTGGATATGAACTGGGAGCTGCAGAGTTGAAAACTGATGGATGCCTTTAGAAAGACTGGGAATTACTATTCATCTTGCAAAGGTCAAGGTTTCAGGTCCTGATGTAGCAGTGCTGCAGCAGTCTGGAAGGAATAGTAAACACAGGGTGCTGTGAGTGAGTCTCTGAGAAATTCAAAGACTGTGGACAGTTGCCTTGACCTGTCATCTGTTTTCTTATTTCGTGTTTACCTTTCTATGACTGTAACCTTTCCGTTGCACATATAACATTCAGTTCTTTGGAAAGAAGTGTTTGTGTTTGTCTTGTATATTTCCTCTTTGTCATGTTTGTGTTTGTCATGTGTGTTGTCTGAGAGGCTGGCAAAGCTTGATGAGAAGCTGTACAGATAATAATAAATTGAAAATACTATATGAGAACAATTCTCTTGGGTTCATGAGTCTGATCAAAGTAATTTAAAATAGGTTTCTATGAGAAAATTAATTAGCAACTCAAGTGATAAAAATCATAATGAAAGAGTGCAGGTGGAAAGTTGATTTTTCTTTTGGTCTGTTCAAGTTCTTCTGGTGGAAATGAGTCAAAGTAGTATTAATCTCTACCCATGACATTTTAAGTAAAAGATATCCACTGCTCAAGTGGCTACAGGATACTGGGCTATTTAAACCTCATCAGGTAGTTTGTGAGAAATATTTTGGAAAGTCCTTTCTCCTGGCTGTGTTTAGATATACACTGTTTTATCCATTGAATATATATTCCCTTGCTAATTGTTCAGTGAAAAACCATAGCCACACTTTTGATTTAGCCCTTACTTGTGAGGTAGGGGCCCACAGTGTTGTTCTTCCATTTCATCCTTGGTCTGCAGAGCACATAGTGTACGTCTGCAAGAAGAGGGAATGAGGGTGAGAGGCCAAAGAATCCCACCTCTGGGAAACCATAAAATAACCTGCATTCCTACTATATCTGAGAAGACTGAGACAAAACCACTGCTGAGATGTAGGAATGTTTATAAACCAAAAACATAGTATGCAGCTGGTAGTAACTTTCACTTCTAGGAGCAGTAAGAGCTTGTGTGGCTGCAGTGGCTCATGTGGCTTCAACAGACAAATCCCATCAGTTGCTTGGCTTTCATCAGAAGCAGGTCAGCTTTCATTATGTAAGCTTTTGTATTTTTATGTTGGTTAGTATGATAGTATTAATGTTGGCCCACTACCAAATGCAGGGGGACCCTTGTAACAGGATGCAGAGAAGGCAGTGTTACTGAACACCTTCTTTGCATCAGTCTTCAGTGGCAGGATCAATCCTCAGGAATCTCTGACTCAGTAGACCAGGGTAAAGGAACGTTGGAAGGAAGATTTTCCCTTGGTCTAGGGGAATTTGGTTAGAGAACACCTAGGTAAGCCTTAAACCTCCAGGTCCACAGGTCCTGACGGGATGCATCCCCAAATACTGAGAGAGCTGGCATATACCACAGCGAGGCCACTCATGATCATCTTTGGAAGGTTGTGGCAATCAGGAGAGATGCCTGAGGGCTGAAAGAAAGCAAATGTCACCCCAGCCTTCAACAGGGCCAAGAAGAAGGACCCAGAGGACTACTGGACTACCGTCCAGTCAGCCTCCCCTCAACCCCTGTAAAAATGATGGATCATTCTTGAGGTGATCTCATTCTGGAGGTCATCAATATCTCCATGGATGACGGGAGGGTGATCAGCAGTAGTCAGCATGGATTCACTAAAACTAAATCATGTTTGACCAACCTGATTTCCCTCTACAACAAAACAACTACATGGATGGATGGTGAGACTGCAGTGGATAATTGTCTACCTTGACTTCTGCAAGGCTCTTGGCACTGTCTTTTCAACAGTGTCTCTCACAATATCCTCATAGACAAAGTCAGGAAGTGTGGACTGGATGAGTGGACCTGGAGACCTGGCTGAAGAGCAGATCCCAAAGGGTCACACTCAGCGACACAGGGTCTAGTTGAAGGCCTGTCATGAGTGGTGTCTCCCAAGGTTCCATGCTGGACCCAGTGTTGTTTAGTCATTAGTGGTTTGGATGAAGGACTAGATGCCTCCTCATCAAGTTCACTGATGACACTGAGTTGGGAGGAGTGGGTAGTACCCCAGAGGGCTGTGCAGCCCTGCAGAAGGACATTAACAGAAGGTATTAACAGTTCAAGTCTCTGCTGAAAGAAACAAAAAAAGAGAAGCTCTTTATTTTTCTGTCTTGCTGCAGAAATTACAATGATAAATCTGATATGATACTACTTGCTGAAAAAAAAAAACCAGTCTTGCAAAAAAAAAAAAAAGGAAAGAAAAGAAAAAGGAAAAGCAAGGCAATTGGCTTTCATTTACAATTGTTTCAAAGTATCCATACTTTCAAAGACTTAATAGACTTAATTGACTGAAAACTTTGTGAGCCAACTACAGAGATTTTGTTCAGAAATATTTCACCTCGTTGTCAAAAGATGATGTACTGAAACATATAAATATGGTAACAAATCAATCATCTTGATAGTAAACTGAAGGCAACAGCATCAAGGGTAAGAGAAGTCAGGAAAGTCTGGTACGGAAAGTCATTGTGCAAGAAAACATTTGAAGAAGAACCTCAGACTCAACAAATCTTGAATGCTTAGTTGATTTGCATACATCAAACACTTCTAAGATTAGCTTTGTATAAATCAAATGAGTAGCTAATTCAATTTTATATGGTTGGAAGGATTTAATATGCAAACAAAAAATCCTCATCTTGCAAATCCTTCAAGAGCGAAACTCTCTTCAGGTCAGAACAAATTGTATATGGCAAGGGTGTTGAAGATCCAAGTACTTCTTCAAATCTGTAGCAAAAAACCTGTTGAGAGAGAGTTCTCATCAGGATATATATCCTAAACCAGAGAGAAGATACAAAATTGCTTCAGAGATACCGTTTGAATAAGGGTTCTGATCAACTGTTTGAAGGAAATTGTGTTTTATAATTAATTTTTATTCTGTCACTGTTTGGCACAGGATTCGTGAAGCAGAGATGCAGAGGTTTGTTTATTGACAGTTTGTCTCTCTCTAGGATTTTTAAAAAATAACCAAAAGATTAGATTTCCACTTGATATTTTTGCTGTTCCTGTCCTTCTTCGCCAAAATAATAAATAAAAAAAAAAGTTTCTCCATCATACAGAGGGAAATTTTCTTCACTAGAGAGAAGAATTCACTTTATCTTGAGAGAATCAAGGAAATAACAACCTTTTAAAGCTGTGAATGCAAGCAAAATTATGCTATAGTCAGACAGACTTCTCATTTAATCCTATCTGTTGCCTACTTTTCAAATGGGGCCTAAAACAATTCAAGCATAAACCTATGAAACATTTTGTGATTAAACACAAATTTTGTCTGTAAGTTTTTTCCTACTGCTATATTAACTCTGGTATATATAGACTGTAACTAAATAATGCCAAGAAGTTACATGAAAGTTACAGTAACCCTTCTATTTTTGCTAAGTAAATGAACTGGGTTTATGCATTGTGGTAACCTCGTCCAGGATGAAGAAGCATAGTATTCAAAGGCATGTTCTTTCCTAAAGCAACTGTAAGGTACTGTGTACAAAAATAGTCTGGAGCAGAGAGGGTGTAGAGATACAAAGCACTTTGTTCAAAGAAGAGAAGCACTTTTATGTAGTATCCTAAGATTTCTATATTATAAACTAGTGCAATTAGGCTGCATCTAGTTTGGAACCAAATGGCAGGGACTTGCTGAATTTGAATATGTGTTCATGAGACATTCAAGGAAAACCTTGGGTTTGCAGGAGAATTTTTTTTAATTGTATGTATTCTTAATTTTTATTCCTAGTGGTGTGTGATGCAAACATCTTTACCTTTATAAGCTGCCTTTTTTACAAAGAAAAAACTTGGAGCTTTCCTTAAATCCGTTCTGTAGTACAGTTTTTATCCTACAGTATTGCGTCTGACTAGCTGTAAGAAGCCCAGTGGAGTGAACAAATGAACTGTTCCTAGCTCACAACAAAACCATGGATGTGGAGAGAACAGGGAAAAGTGAAGAAGTCAGTCTGGGCACTGGGTGCTCCATGCAGCATCCAGTCTGACAATTAAAGCTTTTGACTGAAATCAACCTATCTAAGAAAGGAAGTATAAAGAAAAATAAATATAATCATCCTCTTTTATTGCTTAGCATTTAACAACTCCTTTTAATCCTTTTTCGAAACACCAGACACAGAAGAGGTAATGCAGAAGCCTATTCGTGGAAAGAAACTCAATTTAAATAATCTCAGACAAGTTTTCATTTCCCCTACAGCAGCTAACACAAGTAGCATACCCCGCATCTCCTCAGTAATACATCCTACCTGTCTTAATTTTGGCTTAAGACTGAGAAAGTTCAGAGTGTATCATGGCACCTCTGCACAATAGTGTGTGCAGAGAAAACAGATCCTGTCTTTGGTATTGGAAACAGGAACAATAGGAAATGCAGCGGATCACAGTGGTGCAGCAAGGGGCTGATCTAGATAGTTTTCACTTGGTGTGCAGGAATACTACCCACTGCAAGTGTCTGAGCTGTTCATCTCTCAGCAGCAGGGCTGAAGAATGTCCTAAATAATATGTGTGCTGGGATAACTCTCTTTCTGAACACTCACAGCCATCCTGCTTAAGGGAACATAGACTGACAAGCCATCATAGTCATAGTTGCGTCTTTAATCCTCTGAACCTTTAAGTCAGGGAACTGCTGTGGCATGTGGAAAATAGCCACCACAACAGATTGCCTTCATTGGCAACCTGGGTTTTGCAACATCCATTAATTATTATCTGGGTTCTGGTTTTGTTCTGTTTAAACATGGAAACAGAAAACCCATTTATCTGTGTGGTCTTTCAGCTTTGAACAGAAGACTTTGCTCTTTTGATACCATGGCTTTAAGCACTTCTTCATTTTCTACATCCAAATCCATGTATGATAGCTGGGTGTCCTGCACCAGGATTTATATCTGTAAAATTTTGTTGTTCTGGCTAAGAAATGCGAATACTGTTTTACAAAATAATTTCAGGTCTTTATACTTGATCAAAAACTCAAGATCATACTCATCTGTGGAAAGAACTAAATCCTTAAAAAAACTTCAGTGCACATTTATTGAATGTGTGGTAATTTTTTTTCCATTCCATTAATGCAGCCATCTAGCTGCCCTGAAGACCAGGTTTCCCTTGGCATGCCGTGTGCTTTTCTGAAGGAATAAGGAGGCACATAGTTTCAAGAAAACAAGAAGAGATCAAACCATCTTCTCCTTTGATCATATCTTGCTCTTCTTTACCTATCGCCACTCCTAAAAGCAAATATAAAATACTGCATAAAAGACTGGTTTGGGATAAAAGGCAAAATTTGGATACAATTGAGCAAAGAAGCAAGACAGAGGGAAGCAAACCTATGAATATTTGCAAAAATAACAAAACTAGGAAAGTATAATTAAAACAAATGTAACTAAAAAAAAAAAAGAGAGAAAATCTGAGCAGCAAGGAAAATCCAAAGAAGTGATAAAATCTCCATCTGCAAATGACATTTGTAAAATATTTTACAAAAATATTTTACAAAAATATTTTACAAAATCATTTTACAAATGATATTTTACTGACTTGTAAAATATTGACTTGTCTGTTTTGTCAAGTGGATCTGCACCCTCCAGTCACTATATACTGAATCTTTATGGCTAACCTACAACTATCTGAATAAATTACTAATTTTAAACATGATGGCTCTTATCTGACCTTTCTGCTGAACTGCTTTAGCCTGATTTCTGCTTTTTCCTTCCAGCTGTAGCCATTGTCTTCAATGCCAGAATGAGGTTTCGCTCTCTACACGCTTCCCTTCGGATCTCCAGTCTCTGTCTTCCTTCTCGTTGGGTTTCCTTTGCTTTTTACTGCCAGAAGAGTTGTCCTGTTAATTCTGCTAGCAGAACTGACAGCAAAGTCTTCCCTTGCTTTGTCCTCCTCTATTGATATTCGACAGATCTCTTTCAATTCTGCCTCTTCCTTTTCTATGATCATCCCCTGGGATTTCATCATCTGCTCCAGAGTTTTAGTTGCTACACACTCTACAATGTAATGCCTCACAACTAAGAGCAGTTTTTCATTTGGAAAACCGACCAATTCTATTGTTTATCTTGAGTTATTTATAGGTGTTGGCTGCATCACAGTTAATTAAGAAAAAATTTCCCACAACATGTAACTCATAGGATGTTTAGAAAAGTTTTATTACCCTGCCTCTAGCTGCAGCTCATTTTTGCTTACCACCCTCTTCTCTTCCTCCCTCCACTCTCTCCTCCGCCAGACCCTCTTGTCAGGATGACTTATGACTTTAGTTCTCATAAACCAAATATCTGTTACATTTGCAAAGGAAGTATCTTTTCCCAACCATTATTTCAGAAACAATTCTATTTAAGTACTTTTATAATAGGAACTTAAATGCAGTGCAAACTGTTACCTTTATTAAAGACTTGTTTTATGGTAAATGAATGCTATGTTTTAACCTTTGAATTTTGAGTATTTCCTTCAGTCATGTTTACATCATTTAAAATTAGTCTGGTAAACTCTTATGTTTATTATTGTCCACAAGAAATGCTTTCCACTATATAATGAGAGATTCTTTTGAACAAATGTAATACAGGAAGATGTGAAAGGTATTTTCAGCACATGGGCTAAATGAAATTAAAAGGACTGTAACTCATCCAATATACATCTAAAGTAATATGGCAGTGATAGCTTACACCATATAATAAGTCACTTGTTAACAACATCATAAAACCAGATGGTGACTCACGGGCAACTCTGTCTTTCAAAGCATGGGTGAAGGAATTCCTTAGTCAAAAGCTGTCCTTGTAATTGCTCAGCTGTTTGAAACTTTCCAGAGCAATGCTAACCCTGCTTAATTACTCAAGCTATTATTTTTCGGGGAACTTGACATCTTCACTCCTTCAGAGCTGAACATAAAAATAAACAGATATAACGCAGCATTCAGGGATGTGAATTAAACATCTCAGTACTCCAGCAACCTTTTCAGAAAGGTTAAATTTGATCCACGTGGATCGAAACCTTTTTTAAGCCTCATTTCTAGTCTTCTCCTGAGAAACAGTAATCCCAAATGTGTCATTTCCCATTTTTTACTTTACCCTGTTTCTCTTATCAGTATATAAACACTATATCTCTTCCTCAGAACAGAAAACCACTCAACAACTTTTACATTAAGATTCCTCAACACAAAAATAAGCCAGAGACTACATCCAGAATTTGTTTGATAAATCATATACATTTAGCAAGAGAAGCTAGTCATGATAATGGCAGTATTGGTCGAATGAGAAGCCATGGAGTCTCAGACAGAAAGTACTCACTGAAGTATTTTTCTATTAATTCATAGATAGGTCAAAAGTGGCATTAGTAGGCCAGATTGTGAAAAGTGGATCCCCTCTGCAAGTGATCAAGAAATCAGAGCTGACAAGCTCTAGGTGTGTGGTATCTCCTTGTAAAATCAAAAGCTGTGTGAAAATCCCCGAGTTTTGAAGTCTCATATCACTTTGCACTCCTTATTATCTAAGAAAAAAAATCCTGCTAGATAACATATAATTACTGAGTTTTAGTTATTTCATGTATTTTTTGTTTGCATTTTGTTTGGGAGGTTTTTGTGTATGTGATTTTTTTTTTTTTTTTTATTTTTCTGGGGGTTTTGTGTGTTTTAGAAGGGTTTTTTTTTGGCTTTGTTTTTAATTGTAGAGTCATAGACTGTTTTGGGTTGGGAGGGACCTTAACAACCATCTGGTTTCTCTGCCCTACCATGGGCGGAGACACCTTCCACTAGACCAAGTTGCCCAAAGCCCCACCCAGCCTGGCCTTCAACGCTTTCAGGGATGGGGCATCCACAGCTTCTCTGGACAACTTGTTCCAGTGCCTCACCACTCTCACAGTGAAGAATTTCATCCCAATATCTAATCTGAACCTGCCCTTTTGTAGTTAAGGCCATTCCCCCTTGTCCTATCACTACATGCCCTTGTGAAAAGTCCCTCTCTAGCTCTCTTGTAGGTTCCCTTCAGGTACTGGAAGGTGCTATAGGAAAGTGCTTTTCTCCCTTCTGGGGGAGAAAAGACTCCAATTTCAATCTCTCTTTTTCCTTTTTTAAATTGGAAGTTTAAAAAGATAACTATTGTCTTCCTGTGCTAAAGTAAAATCTTTTATTCTGGATGGTATAGTTATTGTTCTCTTTTTGAGACTTTTTTCTCCATGTTTTTTAGCTAAATTATGGAGACAGCAAGGCTAAACTGTCATTACTTTTATTGGACTTTAAGAGAAATGGCTAATCTTTATTCAGTTATGTTAACCATTGGATGCATTGTTTAATTGATTAAATTGCTTACTTTAGAGAATAGTGATGCATTTTAGCAAAATATTTTGGCTAAATAGAGGAAAAAGATATAAGTGAGACACTGAAATTATAACTTTGTTGACAAACATCTTTGGATTTTGATGGGGTTATTGCATACGTAGCTATGATTTTTTTGCATTACTGAAGACTTTTCAGTCATAGACTGCCTCTCCTTTTCTGGTGCCACTATGAATAACGGGACTGTTACTTTCTTGCCATGGCAAAAATTTCCTGAGAACAGCTAATCTCATAAAACTGACATAGGATAGGAGGATTTTGATATTTCCTGATCTCTCGAAATGTTCCTCTTTTGGAACTTGTCGCCAAAATATTCAGCTATATTTTAACATCATCAACTTCTCACCTGAAATTCAGTGGTTACCAGGTTTGAATTTCAAGTATAAGTGTAGTCTAAACAGTTTGAAAAGAAGCTGATGCTCTGTGGGGAGCAAATTATTCCCCTTAATACCACAAAAGTAGAAATTCCCAAGATGTGAAAACTGCTACCTACAAGTCAACAAGTGCCATCTCCCGGTTAGAGGAAAACCAGGTGATGCAATAGTGTTAAAGACACTAGGGGACCAAGAAGGAGAAAATCAAGAGCAGTGAGAATACTGGGAGGTTTGGGGCCCTCTGAGTGGTCCCTATGTCCAGGCCAGGTCAAGCACTGCCACCCCTCTAGTGCCTCCTGCTGCAGCCTGAAGTGACTGCTGTGGGGGGAGAACACGTAGTCATGACAGAGGGCTGCAATTTTCCCATTGTAAGTCGTAGAAATCAACACCCCTCTTAAACTTTAGCAGATCTTGCTTTTGTTTTCACACGAGACCTTTCAAGGACTGCTTAGGACTTGGCAGGATTGTCGTTGCTTGGATCAAACCCTTAAAAGTCAATGGAATGAGAGGAACCACTTCATGTGCTGGTTTGTTATGTGACAGTAACAGCTACTTTAAAACAAGGTTGACAAGAATCACTTCTTGTAAAACTTGGATATCTATCCTTTTTTTCAGTGTAGCTGTCTACTAGATTTACTACACACTCTATCAGTCTACTTAGGAGCAAAAACACATAAAGATAAGCTCTGCTATTTCCAAAAGCATCATGATGCTCATTGGGCTTTTAATAAAGCGTGTGTATTTCTTGCTCATTATCAGTGTGCCTCGTAACCTCAGTCAGTGTTCACAGAGCTTCTGTTTTGTGCATTTTTAAAATATTATCTGCTCTGCTTTGGAGACGTTTCTTTGGTATGGCAGAAGAAACAAATAAAAAGCAGAAATGACTCCAGGGTCATAATACTGGAGTTTGAATGTCCAAGACATGGAGGTGAGAGTGAGCATTCTCCAGGGATGGGGTAATTGCAGATCCAAGTGATAGGTCAGCAGTGAGACAATTCCTGCAGCACAACAGAGTAGTGATTTCCATGACAACATTCTTTGGGCAGGGAGGGTGACTCAGAGGCAGAAATAATCCCGCAGGACTGGCAGTTACTGATGAATGCTCTTTTCACACTCCTGAAACTCTAGCATCAATGGAGGATGAGAAGCTTCTGTGGAAACTGTGAATCAGAAAGGGGAGAAGTCATTAATGGGCTGAATTTCTTCAGGCTGGGAAAATTCATCACAGTGTCAGAAGGCTCAGAGTTTTCCACAGAACAGCTGCAGTGAGCTTCTGCTTTCCACACTGTGGTGCCCTTAGAATTAGCAGCCTTCTATCCAGAAAACCAAGCAATGATTATTGCTGGTTAGATGAGGATACAGCTGTTGTTAAGTGGTATCTGGGCAGATGACTGGATAAGATGGAGTGAGGGGTGCCATTGGGTCAATCTGGTGATCTGTTTCATTGCCACATTGATATTCAGTAACCCTTGAAGTCAGGACAGGTTCATTTATGAAGGAAGAAGACTTTTCTAGGCTGCTCCTGTCTTTTCTACTTAGATAACTACATGTCTTTTCCAACAGTGAAGGTTCAGGTTGTTATGCCCAGACTGATTCTCTGTAAAATCAATTGCTTTTGTGATCTAGACCCAAGATTTTGCATCTGACCTTTAAAAATGAATGTGGCTAGTGAATTGGACACAAAGGATAACTAAATGACTACACATACAGTTACCTAGGGTGTAGATCCTCTAGAACTAGAAGAGCCAAGTACGTTTGTGTGCATGCATTTGTGCATATGCATGTACAGTGCTTGGCATAGCAGTATCCTGGCTCAGGTTCTTATCACACACACAAAAATAAAAGGGCAATAATGGCAACAGAAGTTCAGACAAGTGCAGATGAAGTGGCAGATTAGATTGATTTTTTTTTTTTTTTTTTGCACAGTCTCTTAACTGACTTGCATTTCTTTTTCGTCCTAGGGTGTTCTGTTAGGTGTGCGGGTTCATGTACATCTTTGAGCGTGTAATTTCAATCCCATGTTTTGAAGAACAACCCAGTAAAGGAAGCAAACATAAAACATGTTTTTCTGTCTGTCTCTAAGGGACACAAAATTGTGGTGTAGGCAAATTAATCTGCCAGAGGCAGAGAGAACAATTTGAATGGTCTTTGTTTTCAGTCATTGTGACAAAAGAGAAAACATATCCTTTGTCAGTTTTAACCTTCATGTACAAGACAGAACTTTATTGAAACATGCTGTGCTGGTTTTGGCTGGGGTAGAGTTAATTTTCTTGGCAGTGGCTAGCATGGGGCTGTTTTGGATTTGTGCTGAACACAGGGTTGATAACACAGAGATGGTTTTGCTATTGCTGAGCAGGGTTTACACAGAGCCAAGGCCTTTTCTGCTTTTCGTGCTGCCATGCTGGGGAGGAAACTGGGGGTACATGGGAAGCTGGGAGGAGGCACAGCTGGGAGAGGTGACCCAAACTGACCAAAGGGATATTCCGGCCCATAGGATATCATGCTCAGCATAGTGGGGGGAAGAAGGAGGAAGGAGGGACATTTGGAGTGATGGAGTTTGTCTTCCCAAGTAATTGTTACATTGATGGGACCCTGCTCTCCTGGAGATGGCTGAACACTGCCTGCCCATGGGAAGCAGTGAACTAATTCCTTGTTTTCTTTGCTTGCATGCATGGTTTATCCTTTCCCTGCCAAACTGTCTTTATCTCAACCCATGAGTTTTGTGGGTTTTACCCTTCTGATTCTCTGCGATCTCACTGATAGGGGAGTGAGCAAGCAGCTGTATGGGACTTGGTTGCTGGCTGGGGTTAAACCATTACACATCTGCAGTTCAAAGATTTTATGCAGTCTTTGCCCTAGTTTTAAATTCTCCTGCAGTTTTAAAACTGCATTTTCATGAAGGTAGACATACTTATGCCAGATGTTAAAAAAATATTGGTATAGGTCATAAATCTTGTGATGAGTAAATTGAGTAGACTCAATTTGGGAAGCTTTTGGGCCTGTAATGAATTTTAAAAGAATATATTCATAAATGTTCTATCGTTGGTAAGCTCCTGAACAGAGAAATATATTTACAGATGGCATTGCCCTCTCAGACAGTGATGCACATTCATTTTCTCATGCCAAATTCAACCCTGCAAAGTCTAGAATCATGGAGAATCATAGAATGACTTGGGTTGGAAAGAACCTTAAAGATCATCTAGTTCCAATCCACCTACCATGGGCAGGGACACCTTCCACTAGACCACCTCACTTAGTCCTCCATCTAATGTGCTCTTGAATGCTTTCAGGGATGGAGAACCCAGAGTTTCTCTGGGCAGCCTGTTCTGATGCCTCATCACCCTCACAGTAAAGAATTTCTTCCTAATATCTATTGTAAACCAACTTTCAGTTAAAAGACGTTCTCCCTTATCCTATCACTAAATGTTCTTGTAAATACTCCATCTCCATGTTTCTTGTAGGCTCCCTTCAGGTACTAGAAGGTCACAATTAGGTTACCCCAAAGCCTTCTCTTTTCCAGGCAGAACAATCCCAGTTCTCTCAGCCTTTCCTCATAGGAGAGGTGCTCCATCCCTCTAATCACCTTGGTGGCCCTCCTCTGGACTCGCTCCAACAGGTCAGTGTCCTTCCTGTGCTGGGGACCTCAGAGCTGGTCACAGTACTCCATATGGGTCTGTCACCAGAGCAGAGGGGCAGAATCCCTCCCTTGCCCTGCTGGCCACGCTGCTTTGGATACAGCCCAGGACACAATTGGCTTTCTGGGCTGTGAGTGCACACTGCTGGGTCATGTCCAGCCTCTCACCCACCAGCACCCCCAAGTCCTTCTCAGCAGGGCTGCTCTCAATCCCTTTATCCCCCAGCCTGTGTTGATACTGGGGATTGCCCCAACCCAGGTGCAGCACCATGCACCTGATCTTTTTAAACCTCAAGGATTCCCATGAGCCCATTTCTTGAGCTTGTCCAGGTCCTTCTGAATTGGTGTGGATTGCACCTGGTAGGGATAGAAACCAGAGTGGTGGATAACTACGAGGCACATACTTCTGATTCCAGTGGAAACTGCAAATTGCACATCAGGCAAAGGTGGCTACTTTCTTGAGGTTTAGAGGGAAGTCACCAGCAGAGTGCCAGAGAAGAGCTACTGAGTTTGGAAAGAAAAGAGAGCAGCTGGAGGCAAAATGTAAGCTATTAAAGAAGAAAAATTCAGATCATTATACATAGTGCACAGTGATACGTTTCCTGGTCCTCTCAGAGATCTGCATTCTGACTGTGGTGCAGAATTCTAGTGCTGCAGAAAATTATGATGGGAGGAATGCTTAGTGGGCTGCTAATGATTCAGAGCATCTGCTCAAAGTTAATGAAAAATTGTCTGGTGTAGTAATGCTATCATGTTTCTGCATTTCCAGCTCATTTAAAGATGCCAAATATAATAGTGAGTACTTTCTCAATATTGGTTTCCCATGTAAGTATTTGTACAGTACAGTTGTAGCATGCCAGTGAAAGGCAAGTTGTTCAAATGGTCAAGGAGGCAATTCCTCTCTCAAAATATCATGATAGCAGAGAGTTCTTTACTTATTCTATAAAGTATATGACACATTCAGAAAATTAACTTCCCTGTCTGTTTTTCTTCAAGAGAAGGTGTAAATAGTGAGTTCTACTGTTATACCTAGCACAGTTGCAAAGAACATAGCTTTTGTTGAGGACTGAAAACAAAAAGCCCTATCAAGAATAATTTATGTGGGAAAAGTTACTCTTTACAACACAAATGTCAAAAGAACAGGTTTACTCATTTGTATTAGTCATTACAAAAATCCATTTACTAAGTGCAGAAAACATTTCGAGATCCATGCTGTTGTTTGTGCAGGACAGTAACTCTTTAGAGCAGATTTTTAGTGCTAAGGGCTGGTAAACAGCAAGCTGAATCTGAGCCAGCAGTGCCCTGGCAGCCAAGAGGGCCAATCCTGTCCTGGGGGCATCAGGCAAAGCATCACCAGCCGGTCGAGGGAGGGGATTGTCCTGCTCTGCTCTGACCTGGGGCCGCCTCACCTCCAATATTGTGTGCAGTTTGGGGTACCACAATGTAAGAAAGATATTAAGCTGTTAGAAAGTGTCCCCATGAAGGCATCAAAGACAGTGAAGGACCTTGAGGGGAAGCTGTGTGAGGAGTGGCTGAGGGCACTTGGTGTGTTCAGCTGGAGGAGAGGAGACTGAGGGAAGATTTCATTGCATAGAAACCTCTTTTGTGTGTAGTCTTAGATATTGCATCTAGTTTTTTAAAATTACATTCTTCAGAACTGTTTTGTTTTGTTCTATTTATGTGTGTGTGTGTGAGAAACACCAGAAGATTTCCTGACTTTATTTGAATAAAGAATTACCTTTCTGAGGACTTGCATAACATGTTAAACTGAAGTCAGAAGACTCTGCTCACATCACAGTTTAACTTGTTATAGGCTTAAACCTGACCTTGGCACCTCCCGCCCCATCCAGATATTTTTCTAAAGGTAACCTGCACATATATGTGATGTTAATAGAATAGCTTAAAGTCTCACTAGTTTATTTAAAGCAACTTCATTCCTAGGTAATTTTTTAAAGCTTTTCTGAGTCTACTGCTGCCACTCATTTTTAAACTTGGACAACAGGATTTTTCAACCATACTGCTCAACTCCCACTCCTGAAGTTGTCAAATAACTATTCAAGCAGTCAAAAACCTGAAAGTGCCAGCAGAGAGTTTGCTTTCAAACTGTTGGCAGGTAGATGAAAAATACCCAGAACTATGAAAAAGATGAGAATTTATTCTGTATTGAAAATGGCAAATCACAGTAAATAAGGTACTCTTAGCTGTAAACAAAAAAATGTCTAAGAAGGTAACATAAGTCCCCTTTTTTCTCCTTCTGTTCTGTTCTGTTCTAGTGGCTTAGATAGAGCTTAGCCAGGCTGTCCTAATGTGCTCGTGGCACATTAGCTCAGTTGGTCAGAGTATGGTGCTAATAACATCAAGGTTGTGGGTTTGGTTCTCATATGGGCCATTCACTTAAGAGTTGGACTTGATGACCCTTGTGGATCCCTTCCAACTCAGAATATTCTGTGATTCTGTGAAGAGGAGCAGGAAGAGCCACATAGCTGTAAACCTTTTTAAACTCCTTTCAGTCAGTGTGCAGATTGTAGGGCAGAACAACAACTGCATATCTGGGGACCTGCAAGTAGCTTTACAAACATTAATTTTTGTATTTATTCACAAATATTGCCAGACATTCTTCTTCTTGTATGTGGAGGACGAAAGATTGTAAGACTATTTCCAGTGTATGTAATTCTATTTTTAGGATCCTGTTCTAGTTCTCATATTCAACATATAAAGACTGAGTTGGCTTATACATCACTATCTTTAATTCTTTTGTGTCATTGCACTCATTTATCTTACGATTTATACAATTTTTTTAAACATTCTTCCTAATTGATGTTCAAATAAAATCTCTTTTCTAAGTCAGACCCTCTTAATACAGAAATGGTCATAATGACTTGCTCTTTTGTCATTTGGGCTGTTCACTACACAGGTCTCGTATGGTATGCAAATATCTGCAAGGGAAACAGCAAAAATCCCAGGCAGTATAGTTAATACTATATAATGCAAGAAGACAGACAACAGGTGTCTCAGAGGAGTTATAATCTTACACCTTTCTCCTACTCTCTTCAGTCCCATGTTTAATGCTTAGAGCTGGCTGGCAGTGGCTGTGCTGTAATTATATTTTTAGTTTCAACCCATAAGCTCTTTAGACCTCTAAGACACCATCCTTCAGAATGTGTGTGTGCATACAGCATTATTAAGATCTGATTTCACTACATGTGTCATGTAGGATGCTGAAATGTTAAAGGCATTGTGCACATGTGGAATAAACTTTCATGTTCTGGGATCCAGAACTTAAAGTTTGGGATTCAGAGAGGCATCCAAAAGCTGCAGCTATGTGACTTAAGAAGACTCCAGTGTGTGCTGTCAAGAAAGGGTTTTCTCCTCTATCTGCATTTCCCAGTCTTTCCACAGGATCAAACTCTTTGTCTCGTGCCATGGTTAGTGTTTTGTGGCTTTGTAGTCAGATGGATCAGTGACCTGAACAGGCAGAAAATGTTCAGGGAGGAGGAAAGGCAAAGTAATTGATCAGATTGACACTGAGCCTCATGAACCCTGGAGCTGGTAAGAGGTAGGAGACAAGGATGCGTGGGCCAAAGCAGTGAGCAAGGTAAAAATGGTGATCAGATGAAACTCATGGAAAATCATACTCTTTTCTCCCTTTTGCAGACTGGATGTCCTGGGCTTCTGTACATGATAATTTCATGGCTTGTAATTGCACTCATTTGTCACAGCTGTCTTGCCATAAAACTTACACCAAGTCAAACTAAGATGCAAGAAGCATCACCAAATAAGCAATTAAGCCAAAGGGTAGAGACCATCTCCCAAACTCTCAGGGAGAATTCTCATTCTGTATTTTTTCCAGGCAACTGATAAGAAAATTGGTCACAGCAAAATTCCCTTTCTTATTCCAAGTGCTGGAGGCAGATGATTAGTGGGTTTTTTCACCTCCTCTCTTCAGGGCAGTGCTATATTACAATTAACACTGCAGATTTTTGTTCAGGGAAGCTGTTAACACTGTGCTCCTGTTCTGATTGTGAATGGTAGTTCATGAAGGACTTGCAGGAAATAAGTAATTTTACTTCCTTTGTGAGTCAATCAAAGTAAAGAATAGTTTATTTTAGTAAAGTAAAACACTTGGGAAGCATAATACATAGGAATTTTGTGATAATGATGGTAGAACATAGCATGTTCTTAAATATGCATATTATATATATGTAACATTGCTAATTTGCCAAGGAGATCCCACTTATTTTTGTGGAGAAATAACGATCTATTAGATAAAGTATGTGGCTTTTGTCTTTCTAATTTTTGCAAGTGTGCATTTATTACAGATACATGGGTTTATTGATTTTGGTGTTCAGCATTCATCTGCAGTTGAATATGATTTCAAAAGTGGTGGCTAATTTTGCAAGGTGTTCTTGACAAATGTCAGACAGGTAGTTGTTTATATGTGCACCTTTTGACCCTTTGATACAAGTGCCTTTTCCTAAGTATCTCATTTTACTTCTTATTTGAAGGACATTCTTTAACTCCAAGGTATACACCTTTTTAATGCCCTCTGCTGCCAGATCTTTCCTGCATCATCTGTTCCTACTGGACCTTCGATGAAAGTTAAAATTCTCCTTCAGAACGTGCTGTGTTTTCCTACATTGCAATGGGGTTTCTTTGCACAGTCCCTGTTCTGTTGTCTATCCAAAATTTTTCACCGAAACTTTTAACAACTTATCTTCACCTTCACCAAGGGCCATAACTATTGCTACTTTTTAGCTGTTACTGGTTTTTTTTTTTCTTCTCAACGACTTCACTGCTACTGTGCTGAAGCAGTTTGGTCTCACACACTGATAAAGTTAGTGTGGTGTATAAGATGTGGAATACACACAGGTGGAATTAAAACCAAAAAAAAAGGTTGGATTTTCGTGTCTTGTTTCTATCACTGGATCATTATTAGAAAGTTTTAAATACTTTCTCTTTTCACACAGAAGTAACCACAGTAACAGTATGTGAGTAACCAGGCAATAGAAAGCACTTTCTGACTGTTGATGATGATGAGTGTCCCAAAACGAGCACAGTAGAATTAGTTTTTAGGCAATGCCTTTTTTATCCCCCAAGAATACCAATGTGCTATCTCTCTCACTCAGTCTATCTCTCTCTCTAATTATTTTTACAAGCTTAACAAATATGAGATGGAAGTTGTAAGGGATATTAAAATAGAATGTCAAGTTACTGAATTTACAGGTAATTTAATTTAGTTTACTTTAATCTGTCCTGAAGCTGGTACAAGTATTGCAACCAGTAGATGGTCTAGCAGCAATCAGTAGGTGACCTTGTACAGTTTCAGTCTCTTCTTCTGGAACTCACTTGTTTGGAGTAGAATCAGCTCTCAAAATTTTTAGAAATATATTTTAAGTGTGGCTAGCATGTATATTGCATCAGTGATAACATTTTTCAAGAGAACTGATTTGATAAATAATTTATTTAAATAGTGAGGATTTTAATCAGGTGGAGTACATAAGAAACGTACAGATCAGTGCATGATAATTGTTAATTGTGTAAATGGCTTTTCCAAATGTTAACAAAATTATTTTCTGTATTTTTCAATTTGGCTTGTTCAAGGTGACATTTAGTGACATTCAAATAAATGGTAAAATGCTACCACAGAATGAACACTTGAATGTACACACCGCATATGACCACAGATACCTGTTCACCTCTACAGTTGCTAAGCAGCTTCCAGTGACCTCAGTTTAAATCTGAAGTGCCTCCAACAGGTGTAAGTAAAGGAATTTCAGATGCAATCATGAGCCCAGAGCAGTCAATAAATGTTTTGTAATAGAATTTTAATGGGCGGAGGAATCACTCTAAGAATTTACTGCAGTTAAATGAAACCTGAATTTGACCTAGAAGGATTATGTAAGCATGTCAAGTGGTGTGGAAATCCCTGGGGAAAGGAATCATGGCAGTAGCATTAGAAGAAAGTTGAACTTGGAAAAATTAGAATTCTTTCTACTGTTCTACTCTTCTCTCATGGTTGTGAGACATTTCCTTAGAGACTAAAGAAAATACCTAATTTAAAAAGAAATTGAGATTGATGTATGTTTTTCAAATAACCTGCTAAACTTGTGATCTTATCTCCTAATCAGACATGTTTCTGACAATCTGAAAGATGAAGTTTGTGAAATCTATATGAGCTGGAGGCTATTAGGAGTAGATGTCTGAATCTGCTTCTGTGCTGAGTGCTAACAATTAATTCCATTTCATTATTTTTATTACCTAAAAGCCAGCTGTCAAAACCTAGTTATGTTTCAGACACAAACATCTCCCCAACATGTGTCCTTTTCGTCTTGGGTATTAGCACACCTACACAATTATTCAAAAATCTGCAAGTTTTACCACTTAATCCACTAAAACAAAACATAAACCTCCTGGGGAAATTAAGCTGTGTGAAATTTTTCCTTCTCTTTCCCGTGTTTAATTAATCTGGTGTAATATTACTGACATGTGTCAAGGAGTGGGTAGTGGTAGCTCTCTTGGAGCTCCTCCTACATCCTCCATCCTCAAAGTCTACCTGCGCAGAAACTTGTAGATAAAAAGCAACATCAAGGCTAGTTGCTCTACATATATGCACTTCAGTGCCTTCTTTGGATGTTCATCCTTGAGCAAGAGTTGGACAGATGATCTCCAGATGCCCCTTCCAACCTCAACCATTTTGTGATTCTTTGAGTTCACTTTACAGTTAATGAATCAGCAGGAAAACCCACTTCTGGGAGCTGCTCAACTCACACGATTTTCTTTCAGTACACTGACAATTACCAGGTTAGCTTTTCTGGTTGTCTTTTGACATGTGAAATGTTCAGACACCGAAATCGTCTCTGTTGATTCATGGCAGCTGGTCTCCCAAATACTTCTGGGATGCCAGCAGTCAAGCTGGTGAACATATGTAGCAAGTAAGGAAGTGTTCACAGTGGTCACAAAGATTCTTTTGGGCTTTGAATGCAAGCCTTAGGGTTGAATAAAAAACATGGCTGTGATACCTGCCTTCAGTGTCGCTCAGTGTGTCAGAGGGAGTCAAAGACAGAATGGACTGTATGGAGTCAAAGACAGAAAACTCTATGGATACAGACTGTATGAAATCACAGAATGGAAAGACCTGTGGCACACGTCTCCAGACCACTCTGAGACTGAGAGACTGCTTGGGGTTGTTTATTCTAGATCAATTTAAAACCAAAACAGATTACGATGGAATGGATAATCATTGGTATTACCCTTTGAGAATTTTCTGAGCAAATTTATCCTTCCCACATTTTTAACTTTGATGACTATATAATCACTTGTGTTTAATACCTAAGGATTTGAAATCATGAAAATCATGAAAATCAGAGGTGGTAGATGCTCTTAGAAGTTTCAAAATGAAAAGAACCAGAGCTAGAAGAAAAATAGTAAGTTAAAGCATTTACTGCTAAAAGATACTAATGAATTTATTCAATGAATAAACGAATAATGAATAAATACCACAGGCATTTGACTATAAATGTAGGTGAAAGATTTGATACAAATCTAGTATAAAAATTCACACCAGGTACAGGTATTTTATTAATTTTTCCAGATCGTGAAGTTCTTTGTATTGTGTTAAATGCATTGCAAAAACATATAACACTAATGCTGTTGTGATTCATCCTGAACCATGGAGCTTGTCAAACAAATTCTTCTAGCTGGAGAAAGTATCAGTCTAAAAGAATAAATAAATGTAATTTCTGTCTTGAAACTGTCAGGAACCTTTTCTTTCTGCTGATCTGGTCAGTTGACACAAATATTGTTCTGACAGGTTGGCTTTGATTGCTTGTACATAACCTCCTGGTCAAATCTTATTTGCATGAAAAAACAAGGCTGTAAGGAATTAAAAATTAATACAATTTAGGAATAAAGCACAACATTTAAAGTTTAGGATGGTACAGATTAATTATTTTTGTTTCATGAAAGTGAAATTTCAAAGACTGAAACTCTGCTAGGTATCAAAAAGGAAATTAGTCACCAACAACATGAAGAGCACGAGAAAAAAACCCAAATAAGTGATACTTCTTAGGTGAAGTAGAGGGGTGAAGTAGATTCAGGTGAACAAGAGGGGATAGTTGGGTTAAACAAACACTGATAAAAAAGCCTGTCTATTTGAAAGCAACATCACATCTGAAACAAATACACTCATGGTACCCTCTTCCCCAGGCATGAACGACATCTTAGAGACCTGTATCTCTGGTGTGTTTATCTGTCATACTCTTGCTTTAGCAGCTGTGCAAACTTATAATTGTGTTGGTTGGTCAGAACAGTTGCAGGGAGTAGCTGATGCATGCAGAAAATCCTCTTGATATAATCTTTGTTATCATGTGATTTAAATTGTAATCTGATTTGAACAGAAGCGATCAATTTAACAGATATATATAAAAAAGGTGCGTTGGACAGTGTCGGGGAAGAGGTTTGCTGTTTGAGTTGACATCCTTTATCAATTTCAGTTACCAGAAGAGATGAAATTCTGTCAAATGAAGGTGCACAACAGCCAAATATTTCTGGTGGTTCTTGATAAACTTTTGAATTAAACAAGCTATACATAGAAAATAAATCATGTGCAGGTTTTGTTGTTGTTGTTGTTGTTGTTGTTGTTGTTTGTGTTGTTGGGGGGTTTTGTATGTGAAGTATTTCAGCCATACTGGAAATGTTTAAGTAAAGAACTAGGGCAGTAACATGTAGTACAGCAATATATTTGCTTTATACAAATCATAACTATTTCACATGATCCTTTCATAGGCAAAAAATAATATAACAATTGACCAAAATCCTCATAAGTTGTGTATGGTGTGTTGCTTGTTTCCAGGAAATTCCTAACTAGATCAAATTATTGGAATTTGCAACTATTTTTCAAATACTGTTGGATACTGTAAATGTGTTGTTTTTGCAGGAGAATTTACACAATATTGAATCCTGAGGAGAGACAAATGTCTCTGTCAAGTACAGACAAAGATTCTGCATCTGCAAATTTGTTTTAAATGGATTTTAATTACACTGGAGAAATTAAAATGTAATGACAACAGGTCTTTGTGGTGTTCCAGTTCTTACAGTAGACCAGGGAGGCTGGACGCTAGTACAGAAGACTTTTAAATGTGTTATGCAGTCCATTTATTTTTCCTAGAGATAAGAGTCTTCCTTTTAAAGTGTTAATGGAATAAGTGAAAGAAAAACACATCAATCCTAATTCTTGCTGAATGATTCCACTGTCCTCAATTTATACTATCATTACCTGTTTGAAGTCTCTGTTAGTGTAGTTTTGTTTCGTTTGTTTTTTCATCTGTAAACCTTTTACAGAAAAAACATTTGATATTAAGACAGGACTCCTGTTCTGGCACATCCTAAATACAACAATCAAATAACCTTTTCATCTTCCTCTTTTCTTTCATTCTTTTCACTTAAATGATTATGTAGTTCTTAGCTTAACTGTCATACGTGGATTTTGGCAGAGTCATTTCTGATCTCTGATGACAGTGCTTAAGTTTCTCTCCTTCTGAATTTCTCATTTCAGGATAATTTCCTGTGCCCAAGACAAGATGCTTTCTGGAGCAGGTGTCTCGTGCTGAATTTACGTTGCCGTGGCATGGCGAGACCAGCCAAAAGAGGGGGAGGAGAAACAGTGCTAATGAAACAAAAGCAGTGTGAGAGAGATGACTCAATAAATCAGAAAATATACTTGCTCAAATTCCATTAGATTCTTTACATTTGCAAAAGTAAAAACAAAAGCAAGAAAAAGGAAAACAGAAAGAAAGAGACAGGGGAAAAGAGGAAAACAGTGAAAAAATATTCCTATAGTAGGTTATTAAGCAAATTACCTCTAGTAAAGTATTACCACTAGCTGTAGTTGTTCAAGATCTAAGAATGGCCTTAGCAAGCTGAGCAGTATGAACATATTAGGCATTATTGATAGTGTTTACCTTTTTTTCTCCCCTGAAGGGAGGCACTGTTCTTCCTCCCCTCGCTGGCTTGTGGCTTTATGCATTTACTGAGAAGCACTTTGGAGAACTAGTTCTGAAAGGCATGCTAATTTTTGACTCCTGCTGTGACGTGTTTGACCTTTTCAGTTTTGTTTGTAGTGGAGTTCAGTCCTATGCAGACCTTTTTGCATTTGAAACCTGTGGGAGAGATGCTTAAGAACCACAAAAGGGATGTTGTTTGTCAAGTATCCACCCTAAAATTCTCCTAATTGGGACTTTCTCCTGTTATGTTTCTGTACAGTTGGAAGGAATGAACAGGAATGTCTTTTTGAGACATGACTTGGAAATTGTTTGCCTAATTCTGTTGCATATGTGATTTTTTTAAAGAGTTCTTTTAGTACCAGTTTGTACAATACACTGTTATTTTAAACCAGTCTTGTCAAAGTAAACATGTGCCTTCGCAGCTGTATCCTGATACTGGTTCTTCCTTGAACTCTTGCTTTCTGTACATTCTATGCAGTTACAAAAAATCAAACTATAGGTTAAAGATGGCAGGGAATACAACAAAAGGCAGAGCTCTCAGAGGCAAGAAAGTTTAAACGTCACAGGCCGTTGTCCTGTAATAGCTGTAAAGTAAGTTGGCAACAGTTTCCTAACAAGCAGCTGCTGGTCACTTGGTTCAGGTTTGAGATGGGGCGGTGTGACCTCACATGGAGGCTGCTCTGGCTGCTCCTGTGCCAGGACCCCACCTCTAGGGGCTGATGTTTGATCCTTTGAGTGTAATTCTCTCTTCTTAAAAATGGTTTCTAAATCCAGAGAGACAATATCTTCTGGGAAGGAAGAAAGAGCAAGGAGTAATAAATTCTCCAGTTCTGTGGTAGAAGAGATGCCCGCGGTCATACACTGGTGCATTAGACAGAAAAATGTTAATGCTCTGCCCTCTAGCTGCTTAAATAGTTAATATTAGTAAATGAACAATATGCATAAATAAACTATTGTGACCTAATCCTCAGCCCACAAAGTGTAGTCAAACTGCAAGCCAGTGATGGCAAGGCATCACAAATTCAGCAGTATGTATCTGACCAGAGATGGGTGTAAACATGTTGGAACTGGCAGTTCTTTCCTGAATCTGTGTGCTTCATTTACAAACCTTTCAAGATAAATTGTTTTCTTTTTCTCTGAGATGCATATTTTTGTAGGTGCTGCAGTAAGGCACATAGCTGCATGGGAAGATGTCCCTTTCGAATTTGTCTCACTGTGGTTCACAGAACTGGCAAGGCAATACACGGACAACTGAATTTGAAACAGTTTGAGGAGAAAATCATATGTGCGTAGGAACTGTAAGGTTCTTTTGCCAAGTGCTAGCAGAGCTTCATAGGAAAATTAATATGTATGCCCATCTTTTTCTCTCATACACTATAAAAACCCCCAGGCTCTTCTGTAACATTTTCTTGGATTATCACTGCAGTTACTCAAGGGGTTTTTTTTTCTGTTTGGTTGTCTTTTCAAGCACGTTAGTCAGAATACTGTTCCATTCAGACTCAGAGCACTGTCACAAGAATTTCATCCTTTTGCTACTACCAAAGTACTCCTAAACAACCGAAACAATTTTGTTCCACTTCATGCTCAGATTAACTCTACTTCTACTGGTTAAAGCCAAGCATATATTCTACACTATTTTAGGACTAAAAAAACATTGCTATAAGATACAAAATTAAAGCAATTCAAAACAGTCAAACTGTTGAAATGTTCCCAAAGGTGGGTGACTAGGATGGCGAGAAGTCTTGAGGGCAAGACTTGTGAGGAGGTGGCTGAGATCATCTGGTTTATTTGGCTTGAAAAAGAGAACACTGAGAGGTTACTCCATGCCAGTCTACAGCTTCTGGAAGGAAGTGGGGCAGTGGAAGGACTTATGTCCTTTCTGTGGTGACCAGAGATAGCACACAAAAAATTAGCATAAAACTGCATCAGGGGAAGTTCAAAATTAATATTAGGAAAAGGTTCTTCACAGAGAGGGTTGCCAGTCAGTGGAACAGATTCCCCAGGGATGTGGTCATGGCACCAAGCCTGTTATAACATCTTCAAGGAGCCTCTGGATGATGTTCTTAGTCATACGATCCAGTTTTAGGTAGTTCTACGAGGAGTAGGGTGTCAGACTCGATGGTCTTTATGGGTTTGTTCCAACTTGAGATATTCTATGATCCTATGGTTCTATTTGTGGCAATCTCTAGAGATTATTTTGGAGAAGGGAAACACTAGACCATTCCAAATGCTTTGTTATAGCCTCATTCCCATTCACTCTTTCTGTTCTGATTCATCAAAACTTTTACACTCCTTCCTCTTAGGCTGAATACTTCTAGTAGTGATTAAGTTGTTCATTTACACTTACTTGACAAATATTAGATTTTGCTGTTACTTCCCTTTCTGGCACTATACAGGTAGGCAAGTAATATTTCTACTAATGATTAAGTTATTCACTGACACTTGATTGCTGTTGGATTTTTCTGTTACTCCCTTTCATCAATGTGCTGAAAACATATTCCCACTCCTGGCTGGACACACTGTGGCCCCCCTGAGACAGCATGTCAGTGAGAGCTTTCCCCTGCACAAAAATTTTCTATCTAAATTAATTCCATCAGGCTTCATTGGGTGGTAAGTCAAATCCAATAGGCCTTGTATGAGTGTTGCAAAAATTTAACTTTTTGTTGGAAACTGAGACTACCTGGAATATAACATGAAACACAGTTACTACTTGAAAGCTTCAGAAACAGTTCCAGACTCAAATGCAAGTGTACACTTAATGAACAATCTAGTATATGATTTTGTTCGCTAAGACTGACACATTATGGAAACCAGAAGCAAATGTATTCAATGTCATGCAAGCTCTCTATACCACTTGTGAAAGCATGTGTTATTCCAGCTTCAAAAGCCAATAATATTCAAATATGGTTGTTCTTAGAGGTTTTTTCTTGAATTTTTCTCTGACTTGGTGAGGTTTGTTTATGAAGAACATTGCACCTTGTGGACAAATTTCAAAATCATAACCTACTGGGCATATTTCTTCTGTTCAGTTTTCATTAAAGTATTATGTTAGTCATATAATGGGCCATTTTTTCTTTTCTAAATGAGTTGACTTTCGTTGGCTCTAGTTCTTTTTCTTTTTTGATTGATTAATTGGCTCTGTTTTCTGTCAAGTTCACTGGCCTTGCTTGTGTATAGGAGGGCAGTGGATGGGTTAGTATATGGCTTTCCTTGATCGTGGAAGCTCACTTTGCTATGGAATTTATTATATAGAAATAGCAGCTCTCATCTTCCTCCAGAAGAGTATTATATGTAAGTGATGGAACACTTTGTAAAAATGCCAATTTTCTAGAACACTCTCATTCTTCTTTGAAAGGGTAACACACATAATTCTTCTTTTTTTTTTTTTTTTTAAATTTTTTTTTTAGTTTTTAATTTATTTTTTTTATTTTTATTTTTGGATGGACTCATGCAGTCCATCCATTTGGGGGATTATCTGAAAATAATTTGCATATAGCATTTTGCACATTCCTTACAGCTTTGTGCTGAAAAAAGTAAAATGCTCTGGTTTAGGAGACTCTGGTCCGTTATTTATTTTTAACTGTGTCTTTTGGTATTTTGAGGTCTTATTTAATATTATTAAACAATATTTATTTTACAGTTTTCGGCAACACTACCACACTAAGAACAAGTTAATGGTTTAAAATAACTAAAAAACTACTTGACTAAAAGGAACATTTTGTTTTTAACATTTGGCAAAGTTACTAACAAGTTTACTTTTGGCTTGTTTCTGGATCAATGCAAAAATCTCCACCAGAGTATGGGAATTCTCTTCTACCAGAAAAAAAAAAAAAAGGGAAGCTGAAAACACAGTTTTCTCAGCTAAAGATTCCATGTGAATCTGATACAGAAGTCCATACATAAAGGAATTTCCACAGTAGTATCAGTGCTATGTTGAGTGCCTCATAACCAGCTACATATAAATTTAATTGAAAAACTTTTCAATGTCACAACTGATGCTCAGTGTGAGGTCAACACATTGAAGAGGTCCAAAATGTTTAGGAAAGGTTCAGTAAGAGCCTATGACCTTATCTCACCATGAATGATAAATGAACACTCATTAATTTGAATAAACCAAAACTTTGCTGTCTGGAGTATAGCTGAGTAAAAAAATATTTTTGAGCAGATTAATGTAACTGTGGATGGTGAGCAAATTTTTCATGGGTTAGCTTTGACAAAGGAGTTTATCTAAGTCTTTTATCTAAATCTACCCTAATTTGCACTGCTTTGTTACTTGGATTTGCCTTGTAATTTTGTTCAGGACGTGGGTTCTTAATGGATACTCCTTTTATTTGTAGTCATGGTATAATAAAGCTGTCATATTTCTTTTGGGTTTACATCTATTTCTTTATATCTGAGTAGTTACATATTAAATAAGTATTCTTAAATTTGGAGTTATGTTTATTTATTTCTCTTCATATAGCTCCTGTAGTCCTTCAGCAGCTGATATTTTCCTGCTTTCTGCAGTTAAAAAAACCCAATTATTTGGTTCAGCACAATGGATTTTGTATTCCTTATGAAGTGACACTGTGCCTTTTCAACTCAGTTTTGGACCTAAAAATTAATATCAGGGTGTAGGCTCTTCCTAATGGTCTGAGGTCAAGAGAACAAAAACAGGAAAAAAAGAAACAAATCCAACAAACAACAACAAGTCCTTCTTACAGAATTTCAAGTAGGCACCAGTTGAACCATGATATAGCAGGTTTTCTCTGACCTAAGGTTTGTATAATTCAATATGTCCAAATGTAGATAATCACATTTACTCATTTACAAGGGAAAGATGAATCTGTTTTCAGCTCCACCAAGTTTTCCGTGTGAATTGGCTTTAAAAATGCTCATGCATTTGATAACAAACAAACCACATGCCAAGATAATCTCTGTTTCTATCTAACACTGTCTAATACAGGGATTAGATCAAATCAATATTTATTATTTACCACAAATTCAGCTAAAATCACAGGAGGAGTCCGTGCCTTGTGTAGTCCTCTGAATAACAAAGGGATCTTTTCAATGCTGTTAGAAAAATCCCAGCACAGTTCGTTTTTTGCTTCTTCCCATGGAAGGTCGCACTTCAAAAAGACAGACCATAAATGCTTAGCACAGCCCACTGGTCAGCTGCATCCTGTAGCACAAGCTTGTCATACCAACTGACTAACCCTTTACAAACGTGTCCTCTTTGGACCTTTCCTTGTTTAATGTGAGTGGTGCTTTTCCCAGTGAAAGCTGGGTAGCCTGATTTCTGTGCTTCGGAAAACGGTCCCGATCTCTGGTCTCTGTTCATTGGCTGAGTTTTCCCATGCAGCAGGAACCACTGCTGTACTCCCCCTCAAATGCTCTCAGGCAGCTTCCTAGATAAGGCAGTTCAAACAGTCATGCTTATGCGGCCTGCCAACATGATTCCAGCTGCACATGAAAAGCAGGGAGGAAGCATCCCAGATAGTGTAAACTAGCAGGTGCTTTTACCAGCTGAAAATCTGTCCCAGGACACTTGAAGCCCTGCTGTGCCTCCCAATAAGCAGAATTACACTTTTTTTCCTAAATGGAAGTTTTTATCAGCTGCACCCACTAATAAAACCAAAGTAAGTGACACAGTTTTGAGGCAATGAACATCTGTGGTAAGCATTACAGATGGGGAAATCAATGGGACATAAACATCCAAATACATAATTGTATGTTTCCCTGTTGATTTTATATCTGTCATTTTTGGGTGCTGAAACAGGCTCCCCAGGGAAGTGGTACCAGCATCAAGCCTGACAGAGTTCAAGAAGTGTTTGGACAATACTCTCAGGCACATGGTGTGACTCTTGGGGATGGTTCCGTCCAGGGCTAAGGGCTGGACATGATGATCCTTATGGGTCCCTTCCAACAAAGCACATTCTGTGATTCTGCTTTTTTTTTTTTTTTTTTTTTTTTTGAGGGAGGGGGTGGAACCACAAACTAGTTTATTTTATAATATTATTAGATTAAAAAAAAATATCCATGATAGTACTCAGGGTTTTCAAGTTCCAGATGAACCACATAGGATCTCTCCATGGACATATGTACATTCATAAGAACAAAACAGATTCACATGATGAAACTCCAGTCTTTGGATTAGAATGTAGAAAAGGAAGATGTTCTGTCTTCTGATTTTATACCTCCTCATTACTATCAAACTTCCTGATTACTACACTTTTGACAACTGACTACCAACCCGAAGAACACAAAGAGGAGGTAGTAATAAATCTTATTAATGTTATTATTTTCAGATAGCTGTTAGGTAATCTACAGTAAAAATAAATTCTGACACAAGGCACAGAATGCACAGCAAATTATCAGGTTATTAAACAAGAAAATAGAAAATACCCATCTTCTAATGAAAATTAATCTTACAGTCACTTATAGGAAGTACCATATTCAGCATAGTGACAAAGTTAATATTTTTAAAGACATGAAGTTAAACAAAATCAAGAATATGTCAAGCTGCATGGGTTTTTTTTCTAGCTTTACATAAAGCAAAGCTAGGTCATGGAATATGCAGGAACATGCTAAATTAAAGTGTCAGTCTGAAGGACTTTCCTTCTACTCTATTTTTATCTCATGCTCTTAAGTTAATTGGTCTCGCGCTCTTAACGTAATTGGTGTGCTTTGCTTATCTTTTGTTAGATGATTGTTGTGGTGGGATTTTCTCTCCCTGTCATTCCATTTAATGTATTTCTGTAGAACAGACACTATTTGAAAGGTGAAACAGCTGAGCAATGACAGCTTCTGTTGTGCACCAGGGCCGAGCTGAAGCCTGAAAGATTTCTTTAGAATCTTTATAGTGAGGATGATGATGAGCACCTCCTCGCAGTACAGAAACAATAATGGCTTGTTCTGTTTCTCTTACAACATCATAATCTTTTTAATAATAATCTTTTCATTCTTTTTGTCATGTCTTCATCACCATTAGCAATGTAATATTTCAGAAAACTGATATTTTTAATCAGGACAAAAGTAAGTACAAGCAATTTGCATAGCTGCATAAGGAGCAAATGCTTCCATTTTCTGTGGGGGCAGTGAAAGTCTTGTCTCATAGAGACAGAAAGGCTACAGAAACATATCTATAGTAGGATTTGGATGGGACATGGATAAAAGTGGTTTTTTACATTGTGGCAATAGCACTGATGGCATTTAATAGTAGCATTAGAGTAACAGGTGATATAACTTTCATATGTGCTATTTGAATTGATTTGCAGAGAGTTTTCACAAAAATTTTGTGGGGTTTTTTTTTCCAGTGTAGTTCCAATTACTTACAATGTGTTTGTAAGTAATGAAGGATGGAGAAAGGGAAGTAGAAATCTCTGAGTGGTTTGTTTTGTGAAAATATACTAGTGCCGTATATTAATATAAGCAAAGAAGACTAATAATAACAACAACAACAACAACAACAACAACAACAACAACAACAACAAAGTTATTTCCACTTCACAAATCCAAGAAACAAGACACAAACAAAAGAAATTATTCTATCAAAATGTCCAAAGAAGTCCACAGGTGCTCTGAAAGGCACCAGCACATTCAAGGACTATTACCCTGGTGCTTCTCCATATGGCTTTTGTGAGAGAGCCAAGTGAAAATCATGCCTCTAGGTACTAGGTACCCAGGACATTTTTAGCAACGATTTTTATTTTGAAAACAATAACAATATTCACTCTTTTGAAACTTTTTCTCACCTCTCATATTTAACTTGTACCTGAGATTAAGCACTGAAACCACTTAGCTGAGTTGGTAAGAACAGCCTGGTTGGAAGGAGAAAGGGAACACAAAATCCCAAACTGAGAACAGATATGTCCCCTGAGCGAAAACACCTCCTCTTGGGCTTATGCAGGGACCATGCCACAGCTATTTGTCTGCCTGCCAAAACTAGATCAGTAGCTGGTTAAACTTCTCACCGTTTTATGGGGTGAGGCTGGGGGTGGGATGTTCTCTTTTACAGAGCTGTTGTCTCAGAAAAGATAGCATTCCCTCTGAAAGTTGTCTGGTCGTTGATTAACTCTTTCTTTGCCTTAAATGAAAGCACAAAAAGACATGACACATGCTGTGAAAGAAAATATTTAGCTGGCAACCTCTGGGGGAAGTAATTACAGGACATAAAAGGGCCAGTTAATTTGTGAATGGGGTGGCTCGTTTATTTCTAAACATGAAGTAACACCTTTCTCGGTAACCTGGAGTTACTGAACTGGAAGTCAAGGCCTGAAAGAAGCACCTACTGCCCTCCCAGTGGAAGTTCAGGGTGATGGGCCAAGGGCAGGCAGGTGCCAGTACTCCTTTGCTCTTTTAAGTTTCAACTCTGCCACCGAGTTCACCGAGGTCCCACCTCATCTCTTCCCCTTGAAATCACCTTTCAGAGAACTTGTGCATGCACACTTTCCCTGCTAGACAAAATTTAAATTGTGCATCAATCCACACAAAAAACACATTCTTTTTTGTTTTAAAACCCTTCCTAGACAATGTGGTTTCAATTCCAAACACACAGCTGGTAGCATTCCCAGTAGCATTGGATTGCTTTCGCCATTTGGAAGTGAAATCCACCTGGGAGGTCTAAGGTGAGCCTGTGAGCCCTGATGCCAGGCTTCAAGCTTTAGAAATTGTGATTGCCATCACTTCAGTGGTCAAAGATTTGTAACTTTCAGTCCTTGGCAAGTAAATCATGGCTTTCCACACTTGGCAGGAGGTTTACTTTTGCAGATTCTAAAATACCAATTTGACATAATGTCTCAAAAGATAAGCGAATGCATTGCCTTCTTAAATATACCCAGGTGTTAACCTCCACATAGCATTTATCTTCAGTTGGAGCTAAAAGTCAAATTGACCTAGAAGAATATAAGAGGACTTCTAAGGAAATTTATGCTAAATTACTGCAGGGATCTGAATTTGTAGCTCTGTCTCTGTTGGCAGTGACCTAAAGAGACATCTGCTTCCCTTGTGACATATGTTCTTCTGGATGACCTTTGGCAGGCTTTGCTGGATCATGTGAGCGTTGCAAAAGACAGTGCAGTCCTAAACAAACAAACAAACAAATAAATCCCTGGAGGCATTTTTTTATTTTCTCCCCCCCCCCCCAATCTGGGAAAGGGCAGATAATGATACAGTTGTTGAATATTCCTTCAGAATTGTACAACATCAATGCCATGATCGTTTACAAGCAGGAATCTATCAGAATTTCAATTCCTTTGTCATGAATGAAGAAAGGAAACACATCAAAGATTTCTTGGTCAACCTGTGAGACATTTTTGATGGTCATTTTGCAGAGAAGCAATTTCACAAGCTGACTGCATTAGTGTTCGTGTGGCTTCCAGACTTTTGTGAGACATCAGCCTGCAGTTTTGCTTAACATTTCTTGGAATTTATTGTTCATCTGTAACAGTTTCAAACCCAGAAGCAGCTAACTATCTAAATGATTGAAACCTGAAGAGCTATTTTGGCCTTGAAATTATTTTTACTTTAGTATTGATAAATATAATTCTAATTACGATATCTTTTCTAAACGATGTTATATTGTTATTTCAAAAGCCCAATTGCACTATTTAAAAATAAAGTGAAGCAAAACTACACTTGGCTTAGAGTTTAATTTTTACTGAATTTAGCAACTTTTGTTCTGGAACAGATGAGATTATTTGACATGACGCTTCACAAAATCCCATGTCAAACTCTTACCATTTATAACTCTTTGTATAAGTAGATGCAAATTTGGCTTGTAATTCTGTTACAGAAAGACACCTTCGCTGGTTTTACAGATATTTGCAAATCATATTATGACAGCCTGTATTGATGTTCATCTGGATTAATTAGAGATTCACATGGAGAATACAGAAATTTGTAGTTCCTTTGCAGCACTAGCACAGGCTCAATATTTTACAGAAATGCTACAGGCCTGACCAAACCTGAGTAAATCTTGTCCCTCTCCCTTGTTCCTATCATTCCCTAAATGTCTTCTTTATGTGAAAATTTTTATCTGACCAATGGTATATTGTTAACTTTCACTTGATCTCACTGAGTTACAAAGTAAACAACAAAACCATTTAACATCCACCATACCCTCTCTGATCTCTCTCTCTCTCTATCAGAAGGCACTGTCATCTCAAATTATGTTCAATGAAAGTCGTCTTTTTCTGCAAGGAAGAGAGATGTATTCTCATTGTGGTGAGATGAGATGCTTTTTTTTTTGAGATACAACTTAGAGAAACACATTACAAACCTACCTAATAAGATTTAATTGCTTAGGAGAGAAGTTAGTATTAGAAGGTCTAATGGTCATTGAAAAAAAAAAGTTATTCCAAAAATACTTAATTGTAAAACTTTTGTAAGTGCAATAAACCACTCCAGGTCCTAAACTTTTAAAATAAGTTAGCTCTGAGATTATTATCATTTATGCTTCCCATTCCCATCATTACCAGGAATCAGAAGAAAAGCTTAAGGAAGACATTGCTTTAGTGGAATATCAGGCAATGTTTTTTGCATTGCACAGCTTTGCTGTGAAACACAGTTCCAAAAAAATCTGTAAAGTAGCCTATTTCAGAATTTGTTTGAAGGACAAAGGCTAAAGATGCATTTTAATTTGCAAAGACAATTGGGACACAAGTGAAATACCAGATCCCTTTCGCTTCTAATCCCTGTAGTCAACATTATATTCGGGTCTTCAGAGTATATGTACATTAAACTGAGAGATGTGGGTCACCTACTACCTCATTTGCACTGGGAAAAGATGTTCCTGTGAAATTCAATCAGACAAGGTTGCAGACCAGATGGTAGTGAGGAGACCAAGAGAAGCAGTTTCTTTTTTATTGACTGAGGGAAATTAACACCTAAATGAACCAGGACCCCAGTGGTTGGCTAATCAATCCCAAATCTTCCCTGGTCCCACAGTTTGGTGCAGGGATATCAAAGGGCAGAGCAATGGACATTTGTGCCTGTTCTGAGAGGGACAAAGAATAACTCTTGGCTTGCACAAGAAAATTCATAGGTAGAATATCTCAAATGAAGTATTCCTCCTTATAATGGTCCGTCATTTGGAGGTCTAAATCTGCTGTGATTTGCAAAATTCAAGAACTTTGAGCCACTGTTCATGTATTCTACGTTTTCACTAGTGTGAAGCACAACATCAGCACTCAATTAACAAGAGTGGTGACTGCACCACATTAGTTTAGGTTATCTCTAGACATATGGTAGATCAAAGTACTTTATTCTATGATTTGTTGGGGTTTTTTTAACTACTGAGCAATCTTTCTTTATTTAGTGCACATGGAAAAAGGTTTCCCATTAATTTATTGAATTACCTAATTCTGCTATATTGCAATATTGTGTGAAAGAGTAGAGTGGAAACAACACTGCTGTGTTTGCAGGAGAGGATAAAATTTTAAGACACCTTCCCTAAAAGAACATTGTCATTGTGTTTGAAATAATTCAGTAACCCACATGTTAAATTTAGACTACATACAGGAGGACACTACTTTTTTTTCTGAACATGTTAAGGACTCATTTAGTATATTTTAATTTGAGAGACACAGGATGAATTCTGAATTTAAAGTGAATTGCAGTCTCCAGATGCCTCTGAAATATCCTTTATACCTAGAATACTTGTGAAAACTTCTTATTTACATAGCCAGTATCATATGAACATGTGTGTGTACGTCTCACAGAGGAGAAAAAAATGAATCTAATACTAGTAAAAATCAACGAGAGGGGTTTTTTTTGAGATCCGACTTGATTTCTGTAAATAAATGTTAAGAAGTGTTGGAGGAAAAATTCCAAAGGAACCATAGCTTCAGAGAGATTTTTCTGATGGGTTCTGTAAGTAGACCTTAGTTCTCAATAAAGGTACAGCATGAAAGGTTTAAAATTTCCAATTTTTTCTGTTACACATAGCCATGAAGCTAAGTGATATTTCCTTTTTGAAACAGAAAAGACTAATGGCTGGTGAAACTGTAGATTCAATAAAAACAATAACTTCCTTTTTGAATTAGTTTCATTGTTTTTAACCTGAGTTTTTCTTTGGTATATTGATCCATTAATATTCCTGGTAAATAAAGAGGCCTATGTCTGTGATACTTTGTGGTTTCCACAGTTCCAACTGTCTTCTAAAACACCGGGGGCACTTTTCACTTGCTAAAAAACATGCATGCAGAAATAACCAGGAAGTAAATCAGAGTTAACACAGATTTCATGTATGGCAGCCAAAAAATACAGGAAGATCAAACACGTACAGGAAAATTCTGAGTGGGAGGAAGGGAGGGAGGCGGGGCATGAAATACTTCAGTCTTTACATCCTGCTGCAAAAGGTAAACAAGCAAGCAAGTGTGCTCTTGTATCTGTAGAGAGATGTGTTACAGCTGGAGCACTCATCATCGGAATGTTTGTGTGCTGAATGGTTTCATCCCTGTGCTTGTGAACCATCATTATGCAGTGGAGGTGCTGAGGATGTGCGGTATTAATTCAGGCATCCAGGGAGAAAAAAAAAAAACATTAGAAATTCTATTAACTGAATAATGACTTTAATTTTGATTTTGAAGTGGAATGATGGATACTTACAAACACTGAAGAGAAAGCTGTGATACTGCACAAGAGAAAAACACCCAACATGTTTAAGAGAGGTGGAAAGGAAGCAACTATAGCTTGCCTTTTTTGCATACTGCTACAGTATTCATAGTTCTTGCCTAGGATATGAGATATGTACAGTCTGGGGGCTTTGGACCGTATTCTGAATTCATCCCTCTAACTTCATAGGACACACTTTAGTCATTGGACATGCCATGGCAGAATTATTCTTCACCTGGATGTAAGTTTGAGCCACCACGCAGAAGGAGAGCAGAAAGAACGCAAAAAACTTACTCCCCCAAGAAGACAACTGGTATGAGCATCCTAACCCACTGCCAGCAAGCACAGGGAGCCCTGCGTTCTGATCTCTGCTCCTCATGAAGCTCCTGCTACACTCAATATCTCTGGAAGAAAGATAATTTTGGACTCCCTGACTCGCCTTTCTCCCCAAGAAGGCTTTTGTCACTGAGAGCAGAACCAAATCGTGCCTGGCCCACTCTAATTACAATTCCTCCTTTTGTAATTCCCAATGGTCCTAGAGGACTAAGACATACTGCTACAAAAGAACTGTCTGTTAAAGTAGTCTTAGGCTGTCAAGGATCCCTGTAATCTTTCTGACTTCTTGAGCAGACAGTTTGACCAGGTCAGATACATCTGTACCCATCTAGCCTGTATTTGTTTTTCAAGAAGAGACCTAAGGAACAGGCTGAATATAACAGAGTATTTTACACTCTCATCTGTTACTGTAAAGGTTGAGGTGGCCAGGGGAAGGCATTGGCTCTACTTTGAGCAGAATTTATCTCATATGTTATGCAAGACTTGAGGTGTCTGAGGGTCTGAGGACCTCAGGCTGCTCTCCACTGAAAAACTGGTCTCAGGTACCACCACCCTGGTCACAGTGAGTGAAACATGTAACACATACAAATGCTGAGCTGCCAAAGAAATATCCTCTCCAAAACTGACCTACTAATTTACTTTAAAATGCTCACAAGGACAGGCAATCTTGCACAGCAGCTGGTTGAAACGTCCTCTTGAATGTAGGAAATAAAAAGACGTTACACTGACTTAGATACTCCATCTTCCTGTCTCAAAGAAAGACTACAAATGCTGCTTGGAAATGTATTAAATATGCTGATGTAATACATTCAGACTTTAGAGGAGTGGGATTTCAGCTCTGTTTGTATCTCCAGAATTTCCTGGTGAATAACTGCAGTAGCTGCATGCTGTGTGTGGTTCACCCTGAGCAGCTCTGGGCACTTTGTGCCACTTTTGTTACACCCAAGGCTGAGATGCTGAATTCATTTCAGTACCAGAGTGCTGACTCTGGACAGTCACCTGTAACTAGTTTTAAAATAACCAGATTAACAAGCAACATTTGTGAGATCTCTACTTACCAGGCAGCCTACAACCACTTTCCAGTAGTGATTGCTTCCACCAGCTACACCACATATTTGGGACACTCCAAAGACCTGATGATAGGAATCAGTTGGACAATTCAGCAGCATAGATATCTCATAGAGGTTCAGTTTACAGGGGTGAGCAGGCAATAAGCCCTTCTTATTTTTCTATTTTAACCCTTAGATAAAGAAACCCTGCCAAAACCTACACATGCCTCACCATACAACCCCACCCTCAGCTGAACAAGGCACCAGGCAGGGACAGGAGACAGAAGTCAGCAGTAGACTTTAAACATATTGCTTTGGTCTTCCCCCAAACTTATGCATGATTTACTCCTCTATATGGATCCTTATAAGTCTATGAGGCCTGATGGGATTCATCCTAGGGTATGCAAGAAGCTGGTTGATGTCATTCTAAGACCTCTTTCAGTGATTTTTCAAAGTTTTTGAGAGGGTGGAGGGGTACTAGTCAAGCTGGCAAATGTTGTGCCAATTTTCAAGAAGGACAGGAAGGATGACCCTGGTAAATACCATGTCTTTGAATCACAAGATTTCAGGAAAGTAACCTAACTCAGGGCACATGTTGCCCAAATCAGACATCTCCCTAAAAGCACTTACCATACTTTTGGAAATACACCTTTTTTGTTCGGACTGCATGGAACTCATGCACTAAAGTCTGGGATGCAGCACCACTGGGATTTCAGACACCATATATAGTTCTTAGCAGCTCATTAACTGTGAAATGGCATTAGAATTTAGGCTGGGGCCTGCTGACACAAAATAGGATTTAACAGTTTACTAACACCTCAGATGCTCTCCCGGACTGAGATGCAGTTTAAGGTAGCAGAGAAGTGGCATAACAGAAAAATCCATTAAAAAAAATTAAAGCTCATTGCTTGCAGGACATAGCTGTTCTCTATTCTCTACTGGTCATCAGAGCAGATTAGAGTGGTCTCTGCATTGTTGCCATGGAGCTATCCAGATAGGAAGACCTACATTCACAGAAATGTGAATGATACCTCACATATGCAAGGCCAATTCCATGCTCACCAAGAGCACCTTTAGGGGACAGACAGGTATTTTCAGATGTTATATTATTTTTTGCCACAGATTTGAGTGCTGCAAAGATGAAATCAACTAAGACATTGTCTCCGGGTGTTCAAAAATGAGGTGGGAACAGCTGTGTTTAGCACAGTGAAGGAAAAGACTCTGTTGGGGAACACTCAGTGCCTGATGTATCAAGACCACAGGTACTCCTGCTACAAGAACACCATGGTACAGTATGTGGTATTCTTAGAAGAATGTGGCTTGAAAGTTTTTCCATTACGTATCAAGAGGAACTGAACCAGCAGCCTGGATGTCACTTACCTCCCTTGAACTCTGATGCTTAATTATCTGACTGAACAACAGAAACATGAAAATTGTGGTCTCCCTAGCAAAAAACATCACTGTATGCTTGTCTGAAAACCTAACTCCAAGTTCAGGATATCACTACTAATCTTAAATTTCATATTCTAATGCATTTGACATTCAATACTTGCTTTTAATAGGCAGTAGCCTCATAAGAAGGGACTGATGATCAAGGCTTGGTACTCTGCAATAACATGAAATAATAAGAGATCTACTGTCAAGTTTTAGTAAAACAATTAAATTTCAGCAAGTATTCAAGACCAGGTAGGATGGGACTCTGCTCAAATGGAAGCTGTCCCTGCCTATCATGGAGGAATTTGCAACCTTTAAGGTACCTTCCAACCCAGACCATTCTATGACTCTATGAGCTTCTTCTTTCATTGGTAAGAAATAAATACAATAGCAATTAGACATCATTAAAGTCACTGGAGAGCTCAGTTCTTTACTCAAACACATAGTTAGCATCACTTTTAGTTTTATTTATTGAAGATCTCTGTTAGTACTTCTAGGACTTCTTTTCTTATTCAAGGGGCAGTGGATTATTTTCCTTCAAATTCCTGCCAGTACTGGAAGCTGATTTTCCTCTACTTTTGTGAATGGTACTGTGAAGTAATGATAACTAAGAGCAGTCTAAGAAGCTGGTGTATTGTTAACTTACAGTCTTACTAGCTTCTTAAATTTCTACTTGAAGGTGTATGATTAAAAAGGAGTGCAACCTGTTGATAAGATGATCTCATTTACCTTCATATTCCTGAAGCACATTCCAGTGTAGCTTTATAAACTTCTCCCTTTTTTTTTTTCATGTTGAAGCATTTACTAGAAGAAATTATTCCAGAGCAATACAACAATGACACTTTGCTAAAGAACTGAGAGATGCTTGAGGAGCAGCCCCTCTCTGCCTTGACTCATCAAAGGCAACAGGGGTCTTTCTAAAGAAGGTGAAACCTCTGGTATCACAAGTATAGATCATTACAATCTTAACAAAGGAAAACCTGGCAGAATAACACCAGAACACAGATCTCCAGATCAAAGTAATGTTTTTTCCCTGGTCTTGGAGGTAAACAGAAAAGAGGGAGAAAATATATCAATTCCGCAAGGAAATCGTGAACTCTTTCATCAGTACTGTTTGACACAGCACATACTACAGAGCACACCATGAAGGAGAAGAGGTTCAGTGCTGTACTCCTGTCCCTTTCACCTTCCAAACAGTGACCAGATTTAGCTTAGGGCAACTCGTGTCCCACTAATACAATCTGAGATCGACACCTGTGCAAAGGCATCCATAACTCACCTCTCACTGTCTTCCTTTTAACTCTGGACATCAGCAGCTTCTGAATAAACCATTGATCTCCCTGGCAACAGCATCAACACATGATTTTCCATCATCAAACTGCTTATCTGACAGCCATGACTCGAAGTATCTCTTTTTCATAAATGCTGAGCATCAGAAACTTCTTGGTTCCCTCCTCCTCCCCAGCTGGTTTGTCACAGCAGTATAAGGCCTATCAAACCATAAAGCAAAATTAAACACTGAAGTGCAGACACTCCACCATGGGCTCTTTTGCCAAATGATTGCCAGAACTCCCTGCTGCCAAGGGCTATCTACCTCAGATTGCCTTAGCAAGACTGGGCCAAAGGACATAGTGTGGTGTAGTTAACTTGCAGCAACTATTAACTGAACCAGCTCAATGCAACATCACTGGAATGGTCATTCCAGTCTAAATCCGGAGTGAGAGAAAATTGCTGAAAACTAAATTTGATGACATCGCAAGCGGTTGAAGACAGTGACAATAACTACACATCTTTAACAACTTTATCATGCAGCTTTGGTTATTTCATCTGTACTTTGCCTCCTATCCTACCTCCTATCCTACCCTATGACCTATTTCAACTAGCAAGCTTCAAGCAGCTACTGTTGAAAAAATAGCAGTGAAGTGCTTTATACTAGCTCTCAGGGGTTTGGCTCTCAGAAGTCATCGTGGAAGATTCCTATTTGAACACACTGAGGTGCTGCTGCAATATCTACTTCTTCCAGAACCAATACCTACTTCTTCCAATCTGTATCTAAACTATAAGGCATGTTGAGAGACATTCAACTCTTTTAACCACTGTCACATTCAGGTGAATTAAGATGCTAATTTCCACCTCCTCATGTTGCTGCTCTCCACAGTCCATCATTCCAGCTGGGTCTGGAAAAAACACTTTTCAGGCAGAAAGCTTTGACAAAATATTTAGCCAGAGACTGTCTGTGTTCTGCTTCCTCCATATCTGCAGAGGCTCTGTTTCCTGCAACTGTTTTTTTCCCCTGGCGTCCTGGCCATATGGCCGGTGATGACTGCAGTGTGTAAACAGCACCAGGCACTCAGCAAAAACAAGGCATTCGCAGTTTAAGGACGTCAAACACGTGGCAGTCCTCAGAGTGAGGGGTGCTGTACAGCAGCATCCTCCCACAGGTGTAAACAGCAGTGAATTTGCACAAACAGAGGTAGGGAAACTAAGCACAGTGGAAAAAAAAACAAAGGCAAGCAAGTAAATTCCGGCAGGCATTTGGGATGACCTATTTGCAGAATGACAGAATATAAGTACTCTATGAGACAGGCAGTTGTGCATAAGTTGTAAGATATTATATAATAACAGAAGGGCATTCAAATATACTTAGATCCCACATAACCTGCATGGAACACAAATATATGATAGATGGAAGCTATTCGATAACTGCAAGTAATAACCACAATGGCCTTAGCAGACTGCTGTTGCCTGCTTGAGAAAATGCTTGGAAATTTACTTGGCCTATCTAAAATAAAAAGTATTGATTTTTTTCTTCTTCCTCTTCATTTTTTTTTATTTTCCATAGCAGAAAGTCTTTCTACTTATCTCTTTCCCTTTGAGTTTATTTGATAAGTTCATCAATGCAAGTGCACATAGCTGTAGTTGAAGAGTATCTGAGAGGGGTGTCTGTGCCAATGCATGAAAAGAAGAATTAAATACATTCTGAAAAGTCAAAGTCATTGAAGACACCAAAGCTTTCACTATACAAGCTTTGATTTTCAGTTCATTGTAGCAGACTAAACTGACAGGATCAGAGCACTTCTCAAGTTTGATTTTAGGGGTGAGAGAGGAAAGGAGAAGAGATCAAGCAATGTAGATTGGAGCTAAATGGCAAGTGTAAGAAGAAAATGCACATCTACCACCAAACTATTAAAATAATGGAATGTAAGTACCTTTCAAATCATGCAGAACAGCAGAAGGTCTTTTAAAGGTTACATCATACTTACAGCTGAAGAAGATTTCTATTGTCAGTTGCAATGCAAATTTCTTTCTACTATTGTGAGTAGTTAAGTGTGAGCCACTCTCTCTTCTGCAGACAGGATAAATTAGGAGACACTTACTAGACTGCAGAGACCTTACATTTCCAAAACATGTTTCCTCAGCTGTAAATCTGAATTACAGGACCTTCCTGCCTACAAAAAGCCCATTTGCTCTTCTGTAGAGTATTCCAGACAAGGTTTTTCACTGTTTCAGAGGGCCTCTTCTGCCTAAATTGGGTGATGCAATTAGACGTGAGAATCTTTCTGAAGCACCAAACAATTTTAAACACACTCACCAAACTATGCTTCTCACTAGAAACTGATGCCTTTCTGATCTGTAATTTCCCTTTCCAGAAGGATTACAAGTGGAATGATATGCTTATTAGTTCATTGCCTGAGTTTGCTTATTTAGAAGCAACTTAAAAACATTCCATAAGATGAGTAAATTTGAAAGTGGACCTTTTAATGTTTTGTATATGGAACACAGCATGATATAAAGCACTAAATAGACAAGCCCAAGGAACCCCAAAAATGTGGTTATTACTCATTGCCCAGAAAAAAGAAGTTACAGAAATGATCCATTTACTCTATTGTAACTCCATTGGCAGTAACAATAGGTCATAAGGACTGCAAAAGAAAATGGTGATTAGAGAAACATTGCTAATTTATTTGTTAAACTGATAATCCAACACCTGGTTTATAGAATTGATATATTATTTCCTTCTCTTCATAAAGAAATGTCAGGTTAAAACTAAGTTTTTATTATTCCCCAAATAAAAATTTGATCACCTTTGTGATTCTAACCCAAACCCCTTCCCTTGACAAATCTCCCTGAAAAAATATCAAGTAAGTAGAATTGTTCAAGGTGCATTTCAAGAGTTTAAAGTGAATGAAATAATGCCTATCATGTAGTATAGAAAGCACTGAAGTACCACCCTGCTATCAGTGCTACAGTTCATTAGGCTTTGCTTTTGCAATGAAAGAAACCAGGTATCCAAGAATACATATACTTGTGGGTTGATCTTCTCCCGTGTCTTTCCTTGACACCCTCACTTTCGATTTCCACCCTTGACCAGACATTCCTCTATCATCTGAAAAAGCATAGCTGAAGTTTTTTAAAAAGTCAATGGACATATAAATAGGTAGATAGGTAAGTAGATACAAACCAGAGATTTCAAAGTAATTGCTCAAATATTACCTATTTTGTTTTAGAGCTTCAGGAGCTGAAATAAATCCCACCTCTTTCACCTTACAACAGCATTTGTAAGTACTACTCTCCTGCTATGACTAGTACCTATAGTGAAAAGTAGCATGCATACTGTAACTATTACAGATCAGCTTCCTTTTTTAAGCCTTAACCATATTGCTTAATTTGATAGTATCAGTTTGATTTATTTTAGGGTGTTTTGTTGGGGTTTTTTTCCCTCTTAGTGGAGCATCAGGATTTCTTGCAATTATTGAATCCTTTTTTAGAGTTTATGATATCCCATTCAGCTGTTCTCCCAAAATTGTATATTCGAAAAGAATTCATACAGAAATAAAGTTCTAAACAATAGGATCATGTGTCATTGTACTGTAGGCTTATACACTCATGATTTCTGGGTTCAAAATTTTGTTAATATTGATTAATATTATTGACTGATATAAGGAATTAGATCGCAGTTACAGAGATCCCTAATTTCATGTCAGACATCTGGAAAGGTTTCCTGATATTGTTAAGGTTTAACTCCCTTGTCCCTTTCTATAGCTGCTAGTCAGACATGTTCTTACCTTTCTTTTCTTGTTGCCTGTGTAATAATTCTAATCCTGCATTACATTTTCCTATAAAATCCCATTCTCTTCTCTTTACCATAGTATTATCAAAATAGCACAGCCTTGGCATTGGACTCACATAATTTCAATCAGTGCAAATGATTATGGAACTGCAGGCCAAACAGGTTTAATAGTTCTAAAAATCCTCTCTAACTCTTTAAATGTGATTTCTGATGAAGATTTATAGATTGCCAGAAGTCAAACTGTTAAAGCTGTACTAAAATCTCTTAAGAACGAAAGAGTGATTTCATCTGCACAATAGGAGCTAAGGAGTTAATTTTAGCTGCTAACATAATCTAAAGCTGTTCTTTAAATAAAAATCTGCTTATTTTCTCCAGTTCTTTGCATATATGTAAATATTTAAGTGAATAGTACTTTTAAACAATTTTAAACAGTTTTCCAATCTATAGGAATAGATACATTTCCAGAAGAAAAGGCATCCTTGAGCCAGAGAGAGTGGGAGAGGATAGAGAGAAGATACAAAAAGCCTTGGAGGAGGAGGGGCTTTGCCTTTTTATCCCCTGAAGGCCCGATGAGCTGCATCGTAAAAAAAGGGGTCCTTGCATCTGAAATAAACCTTTTTTTCAAATCCTTTCACTGCCTCGGCATTCTTGGGAAGAATACCTGTGTATGTTTTACCTTACAAATCAGTTTATATTTTGATAGGTTTTGTTCTTTTGCTTTCTTTGAAACCACCAATGGTTATTTAAATTCCTGCAGTTTAAAGTCACTCAGTTATTACCTTCTCTCTTCAACTTGAACGTGTTACAAGCTTCCAATTCAATGGCCTTTCTATGAAGTGTGCTTTCTAAAATAATTTCCAAATGCAGCACTGACCTCTACAGTGCCCGTGTGAACACTGGTAGATCAATGATCCATAGAAGCAGGAAAATGGTTTGTCACCCAGGAATGATTCAGGGAGACCAGAAATAAGCAATATTTCTATACTCTCATAGTGAGGAAACATTTGCCTTACATCTACCTTACATTATCTACCTTATATGCAACTGTTAAACATGCACATAAGATATAATATACAACATATGTCCCACTCAGAAATTTAGATGCTCGAGGGAAGTCCATACGTTGTCTTCTCCTGCCAGGACTCCCAGCTCTGTGATTGAAGTTATTCCAAGCCAAATTTTATTCTGAATTCAGAACATAACCAAATTTCATGAAAGTTTGGATCAAGTTTGAAACTTTTAACCTTAACACCGCCAAACAATTTTTATGTCCAGATATTGCTAAAAAGTGATGCAGGAAAAAATCAATTTCTGACTATTTTCTTTACATAATACGAACTGATAGGCCTTACCTTTCCTGTTTAACAAGCTATACATCCCACATAAAACTTGATGCCTTACATTTTTTTTATTAACAAGCCCTTAACAAGATTAGAAGAGACACAGTTTCCATCTACATAATTGTAAAACACATTCTTAATAACATTGTCTCTCACAACCCTTTTTTCCAAAACAATTTTTGCAAGTGCTATTTATTTTTTAGAGTTATTACAGTATAGAATATTTTGCCTGAATGCAAGTTAGTCTGAAAGCTAATAAACCTTTTCAAAATGGCAAAGGTGTTGCTTAGGTATGAAATTCCATAATAAATTAGTATAAGAAAAAGAGGATATATTTTGTGCTACCTATTTGGCAGAAGTTCTGTGAGGAATGTGTGATATTCTGCTGCATGTTCAGCTGATTAATAGTAGGTGCAATTAACAAAGTAGATTGCAGCAGAGCAGAGGTGCAGTCAACAAAAAACACTGTTCATTGGTTGTTTGCTGTTTGGACTGAATTAACCAGGTACAATGCTTCACTAAAACATTAGAAGAGTCAAAGACACTAGGCTCTAGACTAGGAGCTAGAAAGCAGAAATAAAGACAGCAAGATACATTAAGTGCATTTCCAAGTTCCAAACACGTGGCCACAGCCATAGTCCAACAAGAAAGAGCAAGAGCTTCAGCTTTTCTTAGAACATGCTGCAGTTCTGACTGTGTACATGAGCACATGAAGACTATTGGGAAGGGGTATCCAGTGGACATGAGACAACCTTCTAGACAAAATGTTAAATGAAGTTGAAGATTTCAGTTAAAAAGGCCCCCAGGGAGTTAACACATAAGAGTATGATGTGTGTGAGACACATGCAAGAAAGTAATTGGTGCTATTATCCTAAGAAATGGTCAAAATTGGACTTTTGTATGTTATGGTACTAGTGAAAGCCTGGCATCTGTACTCTTGAATAGGGGAAACTGGAGGGAGGTGGCCTCTTACTACAAAAGTGGAGAGTTTTGTTTACTTGGTTTCTTTTTCCTTTTGCAAACAAGAAAACAAGGTAAGCTAAAATGAATGTTTACATTCAATGATTAGCAACACCAAAACAGTGTTCCCATATCTAAGGAAAAAAATGCTTAAAAACATCAGAATTACAAGCCCAATCAACATTTGAGTTCAAACAATTTTTTATCGCATTTGATAAACCCTTAGAGGAAAGCAGAGCAAGTTTGTGAATCTTCACAAAACCAAGCAGAAGTGTACAGAAATAAAAAGCTTGTGCATCATCAAGGGATATCAGAGACGCTGCTAAAGATGAGCCTTATTAAAAGCCACTGGGACTCAGGATGTGATAAACAGCATATGCCCACATCCTGCTACCAGTTAAAAGTGGGAGCACTCAGGCAAGAGGAGATCTTGTTTAAAGATATCAGCATGGTAATTCCTCAGTTTGACAAGAAAGAATTTTTTTTTTTAATGTGGATGAAAATCATCTGTGATCCAAAAAAAATAAACAAGCCAATATTTTTTTTCTAGCTTCAAATGAATAGAGGCACTGAAAAATGTATATGGCCAAACATAAGCCCATGCAAGCAGAAGAGATGATATTCCCAACACTTTTAAAAATAGCCCTTGTGGGAGGCAGAGGTTATTGCTGCCAGACAAAAATTTAATTATCTGTTAAATTCCCTGAGACAGTCTTACCAAAATGCAAGTAAATAGGAGATTATGCTTATGAAGTGTTGCATTTTTAGATGAAGTAACTTATGAAATTAACTCTAAGACACATTTCACAACAAAATACAAGTGAAATACTACCTAGCATTATTCCCATGCAAAATATCTTAATGGAAAATAGTGAGAAAATAGTATCTCCTACCAAAATGATGCAGACAGGCTCTGATTCCTATTCAGTTATGTTAAAAAACAGAATAAAACACTGGTGAAACATAGCTTATCACCACTGACTTTTTAGAAGCTAACATCAAGATAGCTTGTGACCTGCTGGTGTGTATTGACAAAGAAGACAAAACAATACACTCAAAATAGGGAGCTCCAGGAATTGCCAATATTATGTGAAAGCAAGATATCCACCTCTTCTGGGAAACAGTTCTTACTAACAGCAGAGACAGGCAGAAGTGAGACATAAATGGGCACCTACAGCACCAAAGTGATGTCTGCAGGTCCCAGCAGGCAGAGAATTCAGCTGTCAAGATGTTTGTTCAAGAAATCCTCATAGAGACAATTATTTTATCAGGCTGTAATAGCAAAGTCCCAGAACATGCCACAGCTAAAAGAAATAGATTAAACAGAGCAAAATAATGAGCTGAAATCTACAGAACACTTCATATAAAAGCCCTTCAGGCTTGCTCACTGGCTATTTATTGAATTTATTTTATAGTGTTGATAATTATTAGCTGTTCATTATATTTGGCTGGGAGGAAGGAGACAAAGAATTGTAATTTTTAAGAGCATAGAGCCTGAACCATCTTGATCAACAACAAAAAATTAGCAAGACAGCTAATGATCCAGTTATGTTTTAAATTCCCAGATTTAGAGTGGTTTTTCATACTGAGACAACCTCTACACTGCAAAGACATGACTTCCCCAAACTTTATTTTGTCTTCCAGAAAAGTGCAAAAACATCAGTGGGTTTGCTACCATTGCAGAGAAAACAGAAGGTGACCCCTCTTCTCAGCTTCACTGCTTTTGAAATTAAGAGAGTTTTGGAGGGATAGGGGAGAAGAAGATAATAAGGTGAAGGAAGGAGTACCTGACTGTCTTGAGGCCAGTGCCAGTGCATGCCCTTTTGCAAAAAGCACAAACTGAACAGAATCCCTTGGCTGCAGCCAGAACAAACTGTACAAAATACATACAGGTTTCATGCCATATATGCCCTATTTATATTTTGACACCTGGCTTTCAGAGAGTCCTCTGAGAACAGGAATAGTTTATCATTACCCACAACATAGGGTGGTGAGTTTCCTCACTTTGCTATAACACAGTGACACGAGACTTGTCTGATCTGGTGAAGCATCTGACCAGCTGGTTCATAGCTTTGCTTTCTCTTCATGTTCTTGCAGTAAGATTATTCTCTGCCTTTTCATATTTCCCTGTCAGGGCCCTTTATTACCCTGACAGAATAAATAGAGACAGGTGAATCAAACTTTATTGTGATAACAGATTTCCCTCAATGCTATTTTCTACTGCACTTCACAAGCTCCACTAAGGACACAGAAATAAGGGCATGATCTAGGACTCCACAACATTCAAGGTTTTTTGCAGGTGAACTTAATCCTAAATGTGGTTCCTGTTGCTACAAAACAAAACAAAAAAATAAATTTTCTTCTACAAAAGGATTACCAAACACTGGAACAATCAAGGCTGGCAAGGGATGTAGGTGAATCACCATCCCTGAAGGTATTTAAAAATAGATGTGGCACTTAAAGACATGATTTAATAGTGAACTTGGCACTACTAGGTGCCTTACTCCACAATGGTAAGCTCTTGACCTTTCAGAGCACAATGTCATTAATGAAATCTTCTACTGGCCTTTTGTCCTGGACAATTTTCCTTTCAAATCATTCCCACAGAATAATCTAGAATAGGATCATGTATTTTGGATTTAGAACTGTAAGCTAGTTGTGAGGTTTGGTGAGGAAGAAAGGATTTTATTGTAGAAAAATAATTTGGAGCGGCATATTGCCAAAAAACCCTCATGCTTGCGGACTATCTCTTTTAATACTTCAGGGACTAAATCTGATGTCATCCTCTTGCTTTGTTTTAGTCTTACTACTCAAGTGCATTTTGGGGGTCTACATTTGCTAGAGAATGCATTTTAACTTTGTAGGCTGCTGAAGTTTTTTCTTTCCTTCTTGAGAGCAAATTCCATTCAGGGCTACATAATGGGCTTACTGTATTGTGAGGGTTGGCATAAGGACCATATTCTTTCTGAAAGGAAAGGAGAGGAGATCAAGCAGGAGTAAGAGGATGTAGAACATGCCAACCTCCTCTATCCAGACTTCCCTTTTCTTTAGCTGACCTGCATCATGTTGTCTTTAGCTTTGAAACTTCTCAGTGCAGTGTCCCACACTTGCAGCAGTTCAGTTTTCCATGGAACAAAACTCAGCTGCTTTCTGCACCTCCCACTGAAAAATCTATGCCCAGTCAGATGATTAAATGCACATGAAAATAAAAGGTCTAAAGCAGCAAGACCATCTGGAATAGATATAGCAAGTGTGCAGTAGTATTATCCCACTGTTATCCCACTGTTATCCCACTGATGTCAAAATCCACTCTGGAATCATGTAAACAACTGTTTCACATTCCACACCCAACATCAGACCTTTACAGTGATGACCAGACCCACTTTGGGGCACTCAGCCCAGGGGTACCATTTATAAGCTCAAACTGGGACACACAGGTTTTCCCTGGATGGATGTTGAACCTATTCCATGGGATGCCCATCTTCAAACCCATCTTTTGGTGGACCCCTCAGACCTGCATCTCAAAACCAGCTCCTGCTTCCCCATCACTTTAAAGTGCCATGGATGCTGCAGAGTCCAGCTCTGACCCCTGTTCAGATCCATGACAGGAGGCATCTTCCCTTACACTACAGTAGTTCTCAGTTGCTTTCCTGGTTGATGACAATGTGATTATTATTGCCATTGTAATACTTCTATAAAATATCTTTTTAATTAAGAAATATCTAAACACTGATGTATTACTTTACATCCATATAAACTCTATGGGTTCCCTCTTATCATTTTGCTCACTTCTCTCAAAACTCAAGATGAAAATCTTTAGCACTTTGATTGCTCAGGAAAAGATATATTTAGATCTAGTGAACACTGTATATATCCAACCCAGTTAAAAAACAAATATATTGGCAATGTGAAATGTTATTTCCTCCCTATAGATGCATAAATAATAAATATACCCTTGTAGTCAATGACAACACTGGACATTCATTGGCAGAGGTACAAGCACTGGACAACAAATGGTAACGAGTCAATATATTTATAGTGAAAATTGTGGTATCCCAACCCTGGTTTCAGGAAAGCAATCATGAAGTCATTCGTGATTTATTCACATAAAGGTATTTACAGCAAACAACTTTATGATCAAATGCTTGCATGACTTTTCATTTCAGTCTAATCTAGAATTCCTAGAGATATGTAAGAAAGTAATTTTATATTCAGACCTTCTCAGTATAAATACTAGATTTTCTCCTTCCCAGTTAAAAATAAGTTGACCTGTCAACAGGCAAAGAAAGCCTACACAGAACACGTGAGTTGCCAACTGTATTTTCCCTTAAGGTGAGTTGTCCTGGCACATATGATCTAAATGTCAAACGAGAGGCCAACAAGATGCCTTAGAAATCATTGGGTTGTCTTTTGATATGGGGTAACATCTTTCACAGTGTCAGTAGACAGAAGTCTACTGAGAAGAACGCTACAAATAGTTGATTCAAATTTACTGGCTTCCCAGACTCATTCCTCTTAAAATCCTGCTAGATATTTTCAGCCAGTCAACCCTTCTGCATTCTTCATATGATTATACTTACTTTTGTATAATTTACAAGTATTTCTGTTCCATAAATCTCTGTGTCTGTTTGGGTGCTGACTTACTAAAGGCAGTTCACCTATCCAGGTTATTGACACGTATGAACAGTCTCTGTTTCTCCCACAATTTAATTGTTTAAATTATATGTTCTGACACACAGTAATTTTATGCAGCAAGCCCCAAAATATACTAATTAATATTAAAACATGGAAATAACATATTTTCAATAAAACATTCTCATTTGACTTTACAATACATATCCAATACTGCATTCTAGGAAGGGAAAAATGTTAGAAACTATGCAAATCCTAGCCTGCCTTTCTTTCAAGTAGAAGAATACAGCTTTCTATTTTCATGACTAAATCAGTTTTTTCAGTTTTATGACTAAGTTCATTGCTCATATGAATGGTTCTGATAGAGGAGCATTGCTACACTGCAATTTTTGAAATAGGTACAGAATAAGTGTTTATTATTGTATTTTTGTATCCATATTTCCTAAACAGAATAATATTGTAAGACCTTAAACAACACTAAGAACAAAACAAAAACAAAACAAAAACCCAAACCCAAACCAACCAAGCAAACAACAAAAGAAAAACTCACTTTTATATACTTTTCTTCAACATTGTATTCTGAGCTGTATAATTTTATAACAAACAGTAGTGAGAAGAGGAGATGATGTCTCCCCAAAGGGGCCAAAGCTACTTATTCCCCTAATGTCTGGAATAATGCAACTCCAATGAAAAACAAACATTTTCAAGTGCTTTGGTTTCGGTTTTAGTTTGGTTGGTTGGTTTTGGTTTTTTTGGGGATCGGGGTTTGGGTTTGCTTATTTGTGGTTTATTTGTTTTCCTTTAATTTCTGGAGTGAATTTTGTAGCCCTATAGTGTAAATGCCTTGATGATGAAGTTAACTGTTTCAATTATAATTTGTTGCATTTTCTGTACACTGCTAATGGGAGAAGCAAACTGAAAATTTAGTGGAGAAAGGGTGTTAAAAAGGAATGAACGAAAAAAATCTATCTGTATAGGTAAATAAAATGAGCTAGATCACAAGTATTTCAAGATTTGTTTACCTGATTTTTACCATCTAAACTGACACCTGTAGTCTAATGTGACCAAAATTACTCCATCTGGGGATATCCTATTATATGAGGTGTATAAGTGTTTGTGGTCTGCCAACTGCTGGAAGGTAGAAGGCATTAGGGGTAGCTGGATTAGTTAGTCTGATTGGTGGAAGAAAGCTTACTGCAGCTTCATGGTCCCAGGTCTGATATTTGTAGCTGCAGGCACACACTCCCAAGCATAACTGTACAACACATATATATGTTTATGCACAGCCAGCCAAAATGTCAACACATACAGACACACTCTGTGCTCAAACAAACAGAACCAGCATGACCAGCTTTACCCTGTTCCCCTTGCTGGCTGGTCAGGATGAAGACCTATTAGCAGAAAATGTGTACACAGAGAGATATAGGGTATAGATCCTTCAGTACCCAGCTTGAGACTCTCCCTCTACCCAATGGCTGCTCCTGAATTCCTGTTCTCCCCAGCTATTGGCATCTGGGTGCGTGACCACTGCAGCCCCATTTCTGCTGCTGTTACAGAACTCCCTTGCACACACACGGAAACACACACACACACAGACACAGGCTGAGGATGCCTCCAGTAGCTGACCTCAGACACCCAGTCTACCCAGTAGATGGCTCACAGATACTCCAGTCTCCAATTCCCTGATTTATAACGAAACACACATCAAATACGTTTCTCAGCCAGCTCCCAGACTCCACAGAGTCTTCAGTAGGTCACTTGGACCCCCTGGTTATTCCAGTAGCCAATTCACAAAGCTCTGACGTCTACCTGGCTTCCTAAGCTATTTGTCCTGGTCACTGTCAAGTCTGGTTTGGCTTATGCTATTGCTAACATGCTGGCATAATAGCAATAATCACACAGCATGTACATGATCCAGCCTCCTCTGTTGCTGTCACCCCCTGTGCACAGCCCCCCTCTGTCCCTCTGTCCAGTGGTTGGCACTGAACACCTCCACACAGACTATTTTCCCTTACCTAGGAAAATACTTAGAAATGGAGTTTAATGAGAGGACAGGGTAGTTCAGTGACCAGGCACAGGGCATGGCCAGACACCCATACCTCTTTGCATACAACCAATACTTAGGCCCTTAGTCCTCTAATTTCTCACATTTGCTCCTCCCAGAATCACCTTGATTGTTCCACTTTCTGCCTGTGGTCCTCCCCTAAGGTCCTGTACTAAACATCCACTGACAAGTTTTTCATAACCCTGAAATTCTGCTACCTGCAGTCCATGTTATGTCCTGCAGTGCCATTGGCAGCATCCCTCAGACTGAGGGGTGATGGAGGGACTTTCAGATGCCAGATCTGGGTAGATGGGCTGATGCTTTTCTGGGACAGGTGCTCAGGTCTCTTATAGGTCTGTTGAGTCACCTCACTTGCCAGTGGTATGCTGGGCTCCTCTGTCTGTCTGGACTTAAGCCTTTAATCACATAACCTAACAGAAGTTTAAGCAAGTCGGTACAACACACAGTTGTGTCAAAATACAGACAGGCAATGTCTCTCATGAAATGCTGATATCTAGTCCTTACGAGCTAGTAAGTAAATAGCAGCAATAGAAAATAGCTACTGGTTAACTTGTTTGCTATTAAAAATGTTTGTAGTCAAGCTGGAGTTCTGCTTACTAACAACTACCAAAGATTGTACCTGAGGGAACACGTCATTTCAGTAAAAGTCTGTGAGCTCAGCCTGCCTTAAGGAGCTGTTAGCTCTTTTAAGGGAAATTACAGATATGCACCAAGTCACAGTAACCAGTGAAGCTAAGTGAAAAATTCATGGAATCTAAAACATTTATCTTAAAACAAAATTAACTGCCCTCTGCACTGACTGAAGGCAGAAGTTATGTAGTGATCCATGACGAAGTTAGCATACAGTCTAACATAAAATTTAGTAATGTGAATCCTCTTTGGACTATAGGTTCTTCTGAGAGATGTAAGAACTTGCCAAAAATGATGTCTTTTTCACTTCAGTGATGAAAAATAAAAAAAATAACCTTAAGACTCTAGTTTTTAAGAAACAGTACTAAATTTTCTTTAAAAATCCTTATTACCTATTGCCTTTACTCACGTGAGATCCTGCGAGCAAAAGAAAAAAAGAAAAAAAAAAGAAACATGAAAAGAATGCTTCAAACACTTTATCCTTTTACTACCTATTTAAATTTTTATAAATTGCCTCTAACTTTCTTTTAAGGGTCAGAGGGGGAAAATAACTGACTTTTTCAATAGCAGAAACTTGTTTTGTCAATGCATATGAGTTTTTTGAAGACAGAAAAATTTAATTTTTAGAAAATATAATAAATTAAAATGCTTATTTTAATTTATTTGAAATGGCTTCACAAAACCCCAGCATGTGCATGTGCAAGAGGTCACACTCCCCAGAAGACGGAAGGGCTTCAGCCCAAGACAGGGGAGAGAAACAGACAGAGAGCTGCTGTGTCCAACATACAGCATCTACTGTACTTTGAGAAATTAGGGTAAGCTGTTCTGTAGTAAAATGGGACCAATTAAATAAACAGGCCTAACACCAAAGGGGTTCCAGCTTCTTCTGTAAAAGGAAAATGACAGTGGAACCTTTTTGTTGATAGGTAGTTTCTAAATAACATCAAAAAAACTTTGGCCTTGAGATTGCTACATTTGTTTCCCTGATTTTCCTGCCTCAGCTAAGGCAGATGGAACAGTGTCACAAAGCGCTTTTAAAACCTTGATCGCATCGCCTTTTTTTTTAAATTTTGTTCATATTGTTGTTGCCAACAATTCTGTAACGATTTCCAAATGATCTAGTGTACCACTCAATGTATAAAATATTTAGTCGTCGGCACAGAACTGGCACAGGTTGCCCAGAGAAGCTGTGAACTGTGGGGTGAAGTCACAGCCCCACAACTGAAGTTTGAGGGGTTTGGTATGTTACAAAGTGTTGGGCTGTTTTCCATGGGAGCAGTGGAGTTAATTAGATAGTTCCCATGGACACAGCCTTGAACTCTGTGGCTGAAGTGTAGGTGCGGCATTCCTCGGTGTTTTTGTGGGAATATGTTTGTGTTGTGTGTGTGGGAAAGTAGAAGTGGGAGAACCTAATAAAAAGCTGCCTGCTGCGCTGAACAGGCAGACATCTCTTTGTCTCACCGTCCTAGTGTGTCTTTTGTGTCTTTCTTCCCCCCTTCAGACCAAGGCCTTCGACAGATACCCAGCGACAGTGAATGCCCTATTCCTGGAAGTGTTCAAGGGCAGGTTGGATGGAGCTCTGAGCAACCTGGTCTAGCAGAGAATGTCTCTGCGAATGGCTGGAGGTTGGAAAAAAATGATCTTTAAGGTCCCTTCCAACCCAGGCCATTCTATGTTTCTAGGACTCTGCATTGTCCCGCCCAACAACCCTCCCTCCCCCAGAAGAAATGATGCAGTGTATCTGTGGAGGGACCCTCATTAGCCCACAATGGATCCTCCCATCTGCCCACTGCTTAAAGCCATGTAGTGAGGAGGACCAGGGGACAGGGGTATCCCCACAACACCAGCAGGTGCTCCTGTCCCCAGCCCCCTGTTCTACTCTCACCCCCCTTCCTCACAGCGTGCCCAATGCCTGGGTACTGCAGAGCACAGCTGAGAGACTGCTCAGGAAGAAGGCTGGGCTCATGCCACTGCTTTCTAGCAGCTTCCAGCTCAGTATTCCTGCAGCCTAAAATATGCTAGGGCATTTTTACCCTCCACGGTGCTGCTTTCCTCTCTGCCTTGGGAAGCAGAAGGCAGGGAACTGCTGAGCTGCCGCAGCACATGGCTCTGCTCCCTCTCACCCCTTTCTCCATCTGCCTTCCAGCCCCCTCAGCCCATGGGGGCTTGGGGCACATGGTGCTTGGGGCCACCTTGCTGAGTCACTTGGTGAACCCTGGGGTGCAAGTGCACCAGATTAAGTGGCTGATGGTTCGCAAACACTAAGTTCCTGTCACTGAGAATTAAGACATGTCCTTGCTGGAATTGGACCAGCCTGTCCTGTGCACCCCTCAGTGCAGTTCACCTGCCTGCCTGATGCCATGCTGAGAGTGTTAGAGCTGAAAAGCTGTTATGTTTCTGGTTGTGGTGCCACCCTTGCAAGAAGTGAGTTCCTAAAAACAACCCATACCCTGAAGGTAAGCTTGTCACACTGGGGAAAGGTGGGCTGGGCTTCCCAACAGCAGAGGTCAAAACCAGAGTCGGGTTGCAGGATGCTTGACTCTGAAGAGATGGGCCTGCTCGACTCCCCAGAGCCAGACAGCAGGGACACAGACATCCAACACCCCTCCAGAGGCAGACCCAAGCCCTTGGGAGGGGCTTCACTCCCAGGTAGGACAGGGGAACAGGCAAGGAGCTGCTGGGTACTCATTCTGTTCTCTGCTCACAGTTGCACAAGGAACCCTTGTCCTGTAGGAGGCCGAGGTCCACCTCATCAATACCCAGCTCTGAAACAGCAGCCAGCGGCATGCAGGGCACATCCACATCCAAAACTTTTGTGCTGGGTACCCACAGGATGGCAATGACACCTGCCAGGTAGGAGCATGCTTTGAGTCACTCAGCCCCCGGTAGCATGGGCAGCCCTGTCACCACTGCCCAAACACAGCCCAGCACGTGCTTTGCCTGGCCAGCTGCCCTCTCGACCCTGGGCCCCCCCACTGCTGGGACTTCCCTCCCCTTACCCATCCATGGGGAAGGGCCCAGTGTTCCCTTGTCCCAGGGTCGTGGCACTCTGCCCAGAGAGGCCATCTAGTGTTCTTGGGAGCCCAGAGGTCTGGATGCTAACCCTGGAACATCCATTCTCCACACCTCTGGGAACCCTGAGCACAGAGGAGAGAGCCCTACCTTAAATGACCCTGGACCTGCTCCCAGATGAGGTTCTAGAGGCTCCATCACCTGAGCAGAGCCTTGCTCTGCTGGAAATCCAGGGCTGGGAGAGTGAAGGATCCAGTCCTACATGCTGATAGGGGCCACCCGACAGCACCTTAGTCCTCTCTGCTCTGCTGCAGGCTGACACTGGGGGGCCTCTTGTCTGCAAAGATAACAATGCTGACTTCTGGCAAATTTGCTTGGCCAGTTGGGGAATAGGCTGTGCCACAGAAAAGCTGCCTGGAGTCTACATCTCCACTCAGTCCTTCTGCAGGTGCATCCTGGTCCAGATGGGCCAGAGCCCAGCAGCAGCAGCAGCAGCTACTCCAGTGCCAGTGCCTGCCTACATCTCAACCCCTCTGCAGACACCAAGTCCAAGACCAATACAGCTGGGCAGGTTTCCCCTGTGTCCACTTACATGTGAGAAGCTGCTGCAGTTTTCTAATCCGCTGTAGGAGCTGTTGCAGTTCCTAAGGGGAAGGGAAATACGGCTTGAGCAGCAGGATGGACAGGCTCCAGTGCAGGCTGCAGTGGACCACGACTCCTTACTTCCGGTGCAATGCCTGCTGATCCAAAGGCAGCCTCAGGGCCAAAACCTGCCCTGTCCCGCCCACGCCCCTCTCTGCACTCACACAAATGTTGACATTGACTTAGAGGTTGTTGAAATAAAGCTGACTATTTTTGCAGCTAACCGTGTTTGCAGTCCCACTCCATCTCCTGACAGTTTTTAGGTGTCATTTTGCATGACAAATCTGCATGTAACCTTGCATTATATATTTCACCAAATGATTCCCTTTAAAAGATTTGAGTTTTCGCATTCTACATGAAATAGAACACGAATGGATGGAAGAAAAGATGAAAAACGTTTTAGCTTTACAGTTACAGTGTATCTGTATGTGAGTTATTCCACATACTTTTAAGAAAATAGCAACATTCTTCTTTTTCTCTGACATACCATCATCTTCTTTACTTTATGATCAGCATTATAATAATTTTTAGAAAAGTGAAAAGTAAACCCCTAAGCCATGAAACTGCTTTTGGAAAGGATAGCCTAAAAAACAAACTGTTCCCAGATTTTATCATTGGGAGACACAAACTCATGCATTTTTCATACAGAAGCAGTGATAGTTAAAATTCTTTCTACAGGACTGCAGTTTTAATCAAATTAGAGGATGCCTTGGTAGCTATTTACTCACCCTAAAATATGTAGAGATGTTCTTCCAGAGAATCCTTGTTCCACAAGATGCATACGCTACTAGCACACTTAATCTGGTAAAGTAAAAAGTATGTTTTTACATATTATACAGAAAAAATACCCTTTGATCTGTTACTGTGAAACATGCAATCCAAAGCAATTTTTATTTCTCCTGTATTTCTTATACTAAATTTTTGTATCAATGCTCAAATAAGAAGTTTCACAGGATGAGCACTTCCAGAGCCTTAGACCTTTACAGTTACCCATTAGGTACCATAATAGCTAAAAAGCAGGCAAAACCAACTGTAACAAAAGATATTTGAATATGAAATTGAAATATTACAACTGACTGCTCATAAGAAGAAGTTCTACATTTCTGCTTTTCAGATTCCACAGTTTTATACGTACTTGTCATTGTTATAAGTTTGGTCCCTTCTGGCCATAGTATTATCAAAATTAGAACTGACTTTGAATTCTGAGATTTGGGTTGGTTTTTGCTAAAAGGATCCTCAAAACCTTATGTCACATACTCTTTATATTTCCATTCACTTTATCTCACTGCCCTCAGTGCTGCACTTTTTTATAGCCCCTGTAAAGGATCTCAGAAGTGTCGGAGATTGTGATCTCCAAAAATAGCTTTTTTTATAAGGATGTGTGCATAATTTTGTATGAAAGAAAGAGGATAAGAAGACTGGAAGACTCCTGAAAGAACAACAAAGTTACAAGAGAGCATGTTAACGTGTGGGTTCTAAACTGAATTATAAAAACATGGATGGAGAGCATCCAAAAGTCACAGAGAACAGAAAGCTAAGTAAATATAGTTGATTTTTTTGTTTGTTTAAGTATTACTTATTCCATGCTTAACCACAGAGGCCTGTCTCACGAAAGACTAACATTTATTTACATTTACAGTTAGGGTTTTTTTTCGCTGTATTAGCACTGCATCAGAATCCAATCTCGTCCTGCAAAATTTACATGATGACCCTTTCATTATGTTTGGGTTTGTTCCTCTTATGGGAGAGATATAACCTCAGAGGTCATAGGCACAAGGAGCAGATAGCCATTTGAAAACTCATTGCTTACACAAAGTAGTGTCTAAATTAAGCCAGTTCTACAACAATGCAATAAGTTGTTTTCATGGATGAGCTTGACCTTACATCATGGCAACATTGTTGCCCAACCTAAACGAGCCCTGTCTTTTCCTCTGTTTTGAAAGACTGTCCCATTTTTGGACTGATATTAACATTTTCCATAATGTTGGTACCTATATCTCTCATTCCTGTGCTTAAATTTTCAACACATAAGAACAATTCTTCATTGATCATACTTGCCTTCCTTCGAGTTGTCCAACAACAGTTACACGCTTTGTTTGCAAAACCTGTAATACGCTAAGTGCTGAAATAAAATCAGTCCTGCATATGTTACTTAAAAATTCTCAGGAGAAAATGAAATTGCTTTGGGTTTTTTTCACTGAATCTTCTGACCAAAAGTATGTGGTACATTTATTGAAGACAGTGTTTTCAATTGCTTTATTGTTGATTGGAACGAAGATGAGAGAAGAAGCTGTCCTAAAACATGGAAAAGCACTGAGCAGGGCTTTCCAGCCTTCACAGAGGGGCAATCGAGGAGATGGAGAAGCAGGAGTAGGAAGAGCAGAAAATCAACAAGGAGATGGACACCAGTGGCAGAGCAATTCTTCCATGTACCTCCACTCCCTGACAGCACACAGAGCTTTTTGTAAACAGCACATACTGCAGAATCCCTCCTCCACACTACACACAGACAAACTGTACAATTCATCCAAGTCAACCAGGGCAAATGTTATTTTTAACATGACTAGAGTCTGTATTCGAAAATCATTCTGGATGAATTAACCTAGTTTTGGAAACCTTATTCCAGCTTAGCAAACACCACTTTCATAAAGTCCCTCTATAAATCTTTGCTAAAATTATGTAATTATGAGTTTAGATTCAGCACCTAAAAGGACTAATTTTAACAATGAGGTCAGTAAGGGGGAGGAGATGATGACGTATGGTTTGGTGGCTGCAATCCAGTCCAAGCAGCCAGCAAAGTAAAGTAAATACTTCTAGTCTGGCTTTGCTCTGCTCTTCCTATCTACACGTGCTCAAAGGCTCGTTGATGTACAGTATATGAAATTATAATGCTCAATGTGCATTATCAACATATTCTACAGTCACAAACAGTCATACAATTGAAAAATTATAATCTGTTTATTGAGAAACAAACCAGTTAGTCTTGTCACAGTACATATTTAGGATTTGTTTCCCCTGTGCAGGTTGCACATACATGCTGTCTTAAACGATGAAAAGTTAAAAGTATAGTCTCTTAATATTACAAGACACAACTATGCAGAAAAAATCCAACATTCATCTATATTTTCCTCTTAATTGCTCTTCAGATAGAGCTTCAATATTAGACCTGTACTATAGCCATATTGTACTTCAGGTTCCTGAAGACAGAGAGAAAAGAGAACTAATTCTCCCACCAAGTTTCACTGAGTTTCATGTATCTTTACTACCACAGTCACATCATTCAGTTCACGGTCATTAACGTAGCTTAAAGGAGTTGACTTGAAGCAGTCTTTCCTGAAAATAAAATAAATAAATAAATAAAACCCCAGCAAACAAAACCCACAAAAATCCCCACAAATATGGAGTTTGGTATTAACATTTCAAGTTTTATTGTTTAAGTACTCAGCACATGCAACATTGCCATTTGAGCAGTTGCTTCAATTCAGAACTTTATTTTTCTGGCCACAGTGATGCTGACTGGCATCATGGGGGGAGAAGGATTTCAATACAAGTAGGGTTAAAATTCCAGAACTGATAGCCATAGTCAGAGACTAATATTTTGCATTAAAAAAAAAAAAAAAAAGACTAGAAGAGTCAGTTTCCTTTTGAACTATCTCTTGAATACACCTTTGGAGTAAGTTCTGCCATATATCTATATATATCTATAGGATATATCTATGTTCTATCATACAATGAAATAGACATAATCCAGAAATAGGGCTCTTGCAGTACTTGTACTGGAAGAAAGAGCATTTTTTTTTACTTTTAAGTTCTTCTTCCACTCATTTCATATTTCTGATGCAGAGTTCCCACCATACAAAGAAATTGCAAAGTCTCAGAGGTAGGGAGAATTCAGATATTTCTTCAAGTCTAGTTTATATTCTGATTTTGCAAAGAAAGTCAACTCTAGGCTGAAAGATGACCATCTTTGCCTTCTCCATATTCTCTGATCAATCTGTGCCATGACAGGACTACTCACTTCACAGCTCATGCTGCCAGACATTCCTTTTGGAGTAAGAACGCATGGAGCCTGGTCAAACACCTCTTTAAAAAGTAGGGGGTTATTTTCATACAGGGAAAAGAAAAAAACAAGCAGTGATTTTAAAGAAACTAACAACTTCAAGATTTGCTTTGAAATTATTCTTGACTTTAAAGGACTGTTGAGCTTCTCACTAAATTCAGTGTTATGGGCAGGGAGTCAGCTTCTGCCTGTGCATTTCTGTGATTAATGTCTCATAACTGACAAAATGGTCCTCAAAGGGCCACAGAAACTTTCAGCAACTAAGGTGACCTGGCTTTTGGAGAAATGTCAAGTGGAGATATTTGCAATGCAACTCCACATTTCAGTAACTATATTACATGTAATGTTAGGCAAGAACAATTGTCTCGAAGAATCTTTTTTATAAAAGAGAAAACTTGTTCAATATCTCTCAGTAAATAATTTCCTGTAGGCCACAACTGTAGCTTTAATATACAGTAGAGCTGTTGGACTGTTTCCTCACACTGCAATGGACTAAACTGCTTAATTCCTGCATAAAAGGTGAATAGTGTATTGGCTTCTATGGTGTACCTGAGAGTTTGGCTAATTTCTATTTAGGTATTAATGAAGCAGGGACCACAGATGCACCTCACCACAGCTCACTCCTTAGTTACAAAGCTATTAACAAGAAAATATTCATCGTGACTTCAGTCTGTAGCTACAGACAAGTTTACATTGAATACAATTTCACAGAGACATAGCCATGAACTATCAATGTTTTTAAAGACTACTGCATTTATTAAGGGAGCTGTTTGTTGTTTTTGGTTTTTTTCTCATTCAACACCAATTTTATCCTTGTAATAGATGCAAATGTCACTAAAGACCTTGGTTGTTCCAACATGAATGAATTTGAGCCATCATGTGATACTTCATCTGACCAGACAATCAAGAGCAAGGAGTGAAATCAGTTATTTATTGATAACTTACATTTAATCTTAAGCTCTTTGGGTTCATCTCTTTTTATTTGCATTTTTCTGCACTACCTAGCACCACAGCACTTTGCCCAGACAAAAATTCTTAGGCATGGTGATTTTTAATACTGTACAGATCCCTTTTCCCAGTATTTTTTACTATTTGCTTCCAATACCTCACTGAATAGGAAGTTTTAGAGGTAGCAATACAAAACAAAAAGATTTCTGTCCAAGTTTTCTTGAAATTTGTACTGAACTACCAAACGAGGCATGCCTAAATAGAACTGGTGTTTAAGTTATCTTCTGTGGATCACTCCCATGTCACCCGAATAGTATTCAGGATCCACAAAATTCTTGGTCACAAAACTTTCTAGGCTGTGCAATGAAGCCCACAACTGGGACTATTGCAATACAGAGATAAGGATGAAACTGATTACACAGTGTTTACTCTTTAGGTCAGAATGATCATCACAATGAGTTATAAACCATAAAGTATTGATTCTGACAAACAACCCATGACCCAAGCAACAAAATTCCTATTATAAAAGAGCAGAACAAGCAAATTTCACCACCAAGGTAAGTCAATCAGAAGCTGAATGGTTGACAAACAAGAAGCTACAATGGACCTACAGCCATGTAGCACTAGGAAATACATCAGTCTCCCTTCTTTACAAGGGAAGTTATATTTAAATCTAAGTCTTACAATAAAATATTCTATCAGCATCCAGAGACAGACATCACCACTGAAGTGATATGGCTCTTAGAAGATAATTTTGGATTCACAATCCACAATTCACAATTCAATCTCTGAATACAAAGACCTCTAAAATGAACAGTCACTGCACTAAATCTCATTAGTTCAATAGACAAAAATGAAAGATAGACATATTGACTATATGTTACTAAATTAATAGCTACACTAAGAAAATAAATCATTCAGGCAAAACTTCATAAAATTTGAATGTCATGTTAAACAGAAATTCAAGAGACTTTGTGGGCAGCAGGTCTATCAGAACTGGACACAGTCCAGGAAGGGTCTTATCTCCTTCCTTCATCATTCTCATATTTTTAAGTAGATTTTGAATTCCTTCAGGTTTCAAAAACTCCTTTTGAACTTTCAAAATAAGGTCATACTACATGCTATTAAATCAATTTTCTTTTTCTAAAGTTGTCTGTCTGGAGAAGTGACTTTCATTTAGTTTTTTAGGTGTACATCCTCAATTATGCTATATAATGTGCTGTTCAAATTACATTGAGATACCCAAGAAATCTAGATCCTTCTTTAAAATAACCTGATTTTAATACTTACTTCACTATTTCTTTGTAAGCTATACATCTGACCAAGTTGAACCAATGACTTGAATTTGAAATGACAACTACTTTGAAGAAACTTTGATGAGAGGTTTGCAAATCAAGATCCATCTACAGAGTGTTTCTCAGTAAATAGTTCTAATAATGATAGATATTATAAAAGTTATATACAACCTCTGGAAGAACTGAAAGAGAGGTTGAATCTCATAGCATAAATTTTTTACTGGAAATATGTGATAAGAAGAATGTAACTGCGAGAATAACACTAAAATCAACTACGAGTTCATCAGCTTTCACCAGTACTGCATGTGCAGATATGTGCTCCTAACCAAGAGCTGCACAGTGCTAGTTTGAAATGACTGGCAAAATCTCCTTCCTTCTACAGCACTTCACTGGTAAATGTTTGGCTGAACAATTCATGGAGCTCTCAGTGTGAGTCCTTATGATCAGAATGATTTTGTGACACTGCTGACAGCACCATACCCGCACTTTGTCAAACTGTTCCCACTCATCTCTGAAATAAATGGATTAAATGAAGTTGTTAAATTCAAGCATCTGTTAGAGAAGTTATTCATCTGTCCTGAAGTGCATGACTTCTAGAAAGAAGACTGAAAAATTTAGTTCCACAGCCCCGTTAATTTTATTGCAGCTAATTATATATTGCACCTTATGGAGGTGAATTCCTTCAGGTACCCCTTTATAACCATTATGGACTAACCGTCCACAAAGAGTTAATTTCCAAAAGTAAATTGATCCAGAAAAACCATTCTTTCTGGCTGTAGCAGCAGAAAAGTAGTCACATGGTACAGGCTGAAGCCTGAATTACGTAGAGATAGAAGAATCAAAGCTGTTTTGCTTGGTTTTTTTTTCAGAGAAACTATTTCAAAGGAATGTTCTGTATTTCTGACTTACTGACACAAGTGGTCTAGCAATCCCCACTGATCAATTAAATCCTTTAATGCATCTTCACAATAACACACAGAAATCTCATTTGGTAGGTCATGGATTACCAAGAATGAAGCTTAAAGATATTCCCAGTATTTTACTGGGACAGCTCTGAAGAATTGTGCACCTACAGGAAGCAATGCTTTCATCCACATTCCTTTTCCATTCACATGTGATAATTCAGTAAAAAAACATATTAATAAAATATATGAAATTATTTCCTAGGCATGTACAACTAGAATTTAGGAATCATTCAGCTTGGGTCATACCTATTATGTTGAATTCAATACTGTAGAAGTAATTAGCCTTTTAAGATAATGAATCTAAATTTCAGTGTATATATAAATGAAAATCTTAATGAATCAACAAATCAGATTAGTATGACCTCAGAAATTCTGACAAATTTCAATCAGTTCTTGATTGAGATCAAGAACTTATTGAAATCAAGAACTGACTGAAATCGGGAAATTTCTCTGCATTTGTCGTCATGTTTGTTACAGTACTTGGTTGTTTGGTTTTTTTCCTATTTCACCTTATAATATAGCATTCAAGTATTTTCTGTAGTACAGAGTGTTATCACATTTTCTTTGGGAGATTTTATTCTACTCTTAATTGAATTTAAGTAGGTGTATCTGAGATAAGTGATGGTACTTTTGAAGAGCTGCAGATCTGATGGCTGAAATCCAGCTTCCACTGAAGTAAGAGGAAACACTTCAATTGATTTAATGGGTCTTGGATTTGATCCAAGGTGCACTTTGACTTAATTGGACTGTTCCTGGGAGTAAGTGCAGTATCTACTTGAGAACTCACATACAAATGAGCATTTGCGAGATCTAATACTTAGAAGTGAGAATCTGAGAGGCAAGAAGAGCCATTCTCATTGTAAAACTAGTTAAGCAGCACAAGAAATAAGAACCATGAAAGTTTTGCAAAAATAAGAATATGGTAGAACAATGCATCAAGAATTAACCTTTCATGTCTCTCTGAGACATCCATATAAATTTGTACTTTTATGCATGTTAAAACAAGTTAAACTCTCAAGGGATTAAAAAAGATAGATGCAGAAGAAGGTCTTATAAACCCGGTGAATGTAGCTAACTATAGTAATTGATCTTATCATCAGTATATATAAAATATGTGTCAATATAACCTCAATTACAATGTGCTGGAAAATAGTAATCTGAAGCTGTTTCTACAAAACTGACACAATGTCTTTCCTGGTCCCTTGTCCACCACAGACGTGAAATGCCCTCAAAATGATCCATTCTGAGTCATCTCCACCTGATCTTTAAACAAAAGACTTTTAAAGATTTTGTCAATCCCTGTCCTAATTTCCAATATATATATCCATTTTTTCAGTTTTTAGAAGCAATGGTGGCCTGCCCTCAAAGCTTAACTTGGTTTCACCAAAACAAAACAAAACAAAACAAAACAAAACAAAACAAAACAAAACAAATTGATTGAAAGGTGTTTCATAGTTACTAAGAAAATCAGAGTTTGCCATCTTCTCTTTCAAGGTATCACATATATTGATTAGTGCTTCTAAAAACAGAACTAGAAAACTCAGTTGACAGCCACAGTTGTTGAGAGTTAATACTAAATATTTATGCCAGTGCATGTCCAAATAACAAATCTTCCTGAACCACAGCGGGGTGAACACCAGCCATACAGATGTACAAATTGGCTAATCATGAACTCCCCGAAGGGCATCCCCTTCAAAACCCCACTGCATAACAAAACCTTATTGTATTGGGTTTGAATGGAAAGGTTTTGATAGAGGTGGGGCTAGAGTGGTGGCTTTCTGCTTGAAACTTCCCCACTCCATATCCGATTAGAGGTGGTGGCAGCTGGCTTCAAACAGACCTGCCACTAGACAAGGCTGAGCCCATCAGCCACAGTGGTACCAGGAAAAGGGTTATTGCACAGGAGTATTTGTAGCCAGGGAACAGAGGAGTAAGAACATGTGAAACCAATTGCCCTGCAAACACTCAGGTCAGTGAAGAAGAAGGGGCAGGAGATGCTCCAGGTACTGGAGCAGAGGTTCAGCCTATATTGAGCCCGTGGTGGTCCAGAGTAGAGCAGACATCCATCTGCAACCCACAGAGGATCCCACACTGGGGAAGGTGGATGCCAGGCTTCGAGCCTGCAGGAGGCTCATGGTGGAGCAGGCTCCTGGCAGGACCTGTGGGCCCGTGGAGGAAGAATCCCACATGGGAGCAGGTTTGCTGGCAGGACTTGTGACGGCACTGTGGACCCACACTGGGGCAGCCTGTTCCTGAAGGATTGCACCCTGTGGAGCAGTTCATGAAGCATTGCAGTCCACGAGAAGGACACACACTGGAGCAGCTCATGAAGGACTGCAGTCTGTGGTTGGGACCCTACACTGTAACACGGGAAGGGTTGAGGAGTCCTCCCTCTGACGAGGAAGGAGCAGAACAGACAACGTGAGATGAACCGAATGCAGCCCCCATTTCCCAAACAGGGAGGAGGTAGAGAATTTGGGAGTGAAATTGAGCCCACAGGGAAGAAGGGAGGGGTGGAGGGAAATTTTTTAAGATTTAGTTTTATTTCTCATTACCTACCCAGATTTGATTGGTAATAAATTAAATTGAATTCCCCACATGGAGTCAGTTTTTCCTGTGACAGTAACTGGTGAGTGATCTCTCCCTGTCCTTATCTCAACTCACAAGCCTTTTGCTACTTGCTCCTCCCAGCTGAGAGGAGTAGCTTTGGTGGCCACATGGTTTCCAGTCAGGGTCAACCCACCAGACTTATACAACCCAAACATCTCTAGAAAGTGCCACCATTTAAAAGCCACCCTTCTCTGTGACAAAATCTGACAAGATGTCTGTACTAGGTTGGTGTGTGAAAATCCACTACATGAGATGCAAGGTGACCTATTGGCTCCAGATATATCCAGACAACTGTCCCGGCAAGTTAGACATGAGTACATGAGTTACAACAAACCAGCAGAATTTAGAGTACAAACGTGGGGGAGAAAAAATTCCAGAAAGAGAAATTACTTCTGCTTGAACTGCAGAGGAAGAAATCCAGTCCAGTGCAAAATTACTCCTAGCCTTAGGTTTAAAATTTTCCTTATTTTTTTCTATCCTCTCCTGCCTAACTCTTTCTTCTATATGGTCTCTCTTTCTTTCAGTCTTTTTAATATTTTCCAGTTTGAAAGGATATCCCACTTCCTTGTCATTAATGCTAATGTCATTAATACCATATATCATGGTATTTTTCACACTCTATTTGTGGCTCTCTGTTTATTTCTCCTTGTATATTACATCTCTTTGGATTTTGGAAGAACAATGATAAGTCAGTAAAGAGACAGGTTTAAGTTGTTTCTATCAATAATTTGGTTCTGCACATCATTGAACCAAAGTAGTTAGGTGCAGCAGAAATCTGCGTGTGTCACCCACACAGACAATGATCCCTGCAGCACTCCTCCCCACACCCTGCTCCAAATCTGCTAAACAAGCTGACTAAACAATAGTATTTGGCGTGCTATGGGTACATTTCCTCACATACACACAAAATCAGAAGCAAAACTTCTCTGACCAAAATCAAAGTTACAATATAATCTAGGAATAATTTTCCACCCCTCTTCAAGACATGCAGCGCTTTTTACAAGTCATACAACTCAGAATTAACTGCTTTCAAACCCTCCTCTACCAAAGATGCCAGTATAATGTGTATTTCAAATAACATTTGTTATTTTTCCAAATGTTTTGCCTTGGGTGGTGTTCATCTGAAAAAAGGGCTCTAATTTAATACTATTAACAATGAAGAAAACTCACCACTTTAAAAGTCTCTATGACTTTTTTCAGCTCTAATGTATGCTAACATCTAGCAATTAACAGACTTTAAGGATAGTCACAATAGTCTGGTAAAATTGGAGTTAGATGCCAAAGATTATATATATATATATATATATATATATATATAAAATCCTTTGGTGACTTAAAAATGTGTGTTGGAAGGAAATAACAGAACATACCAAGTATCACTAATGCACATCTCTGAAGAAACCAGTGGGCAATGTCTGTCCCCAGTCTGAACTACTGTGTTGGCAATTATATTTTGTTACTCACATTTTTGTGATGGAAATAAAATCTTGAGTGAAATTACAGAAAATTGAGAACTAGGTGAAAAATTAACTGAATTAGCTTGCAAACACATTGAGCATCTTCCTTAAGACAGTAAAATATTTATTCCAACAGTTGGACAGTCTGATTAAAGAATCACTTGTACTGTGTTCTTGAAATGAAAAAAAAAGCGCAATCAGTTTTTTGGTTTTAAGAAAAGATAAATAAATTCTTTCAGACTCTACTTTCAAGATGATTAATCACTCAAACCACGAGAAAAACCAAGTATCATTGTCAGATAAAACTGGAGAGTCTACTACTAAGAGAAGAGTTTTCTTCTATTAGTTAAAACCCACCCAAAGACAATGTAGTCCATTAAACTTGCATCCTGGGCAGGATCAAAAAAGATGTGGGCCTGCAGGTGGAGGGAGATGATTGTCCTCCTCTGGTCTGCCCTCATGTATTGCACCTGGAGTACTGCATCCAGCTCTGTGGTCCTCCTCACAAGAAAGACTTGGACCTGCTAGAGCAAGTCCAGAGGAAGCCACAAAGATGGAAGGCTGGAGCTCCTCCACTGTGAAGGCAGGCTGAGAGATTCGGGATTGTTCAGCCTGGAGTAGTGAATGCTGGAGGGAAAACTCACAGCAACCCTCCAGTACCTAAAGGGGGCTTATAGAAAAGAACAAGAGAGAATTTTTACATAGGTAGAAAGCAACAGGCCCAGGGGGAATGGTTTTAGACTAAAAGATGAAAGACTTAGATTAGATGCTAGGACAGAAATGGTCAAATATACAACTCTATTCTTTTCTTCTGAATAGTATGATATTTCAAGAAAGAGGCAATATCAGCATCTGAAAACATGCCCAGTATTCAATCTGAATTAATATATATTAGCTTGAAGGTAACACTGAACTCTGCAGCTTCTTTGTTTGTTTCTTTTTATTGCTCTTTTTTTTTTTTCTGTTTTAATTGGTAATTTGTGATATTCACTGCAAAAGGCGTTGTAAGAGCAGACCACCACTGAAAGTTTCTCCACTAGTGAGAAGATTTGCCAGTATGACATGGTGTTCTGCTTTTACTCCAGCTATTGTCACATTATTTGGATCTGCCTGGCTCTGTTTGATAATGACAGCATTTTTATGGTTCTCCTGTAATTAAAGACATAGGATTCATTTAAATCTCTCAACTATTTTGAGAAATAGCATTTATTTTGGCAATTTATACACCCATTTTCTCCTACCTAACCCAGAGAGTGCCTCAGTCTTACAGTTTATTAGACACACTAAAGTCTGATTCAAGTTTTTATAAATAAAATGATCACTACCACGTATAGAGGTCAAAAATGTACTTAATGTTTCTTTAACCTTTTTACAATAGAAAGTTTATCTTATAATTTTATTCTTGAGCTAAGAACTTAAACCACTGAAACATGAGGAGGGCAAGCATGCCAAATTTCATGCAATTCCATTTCCTTAAGTGGAGTTCTAACCTTGATAACATATTCTATTGCTCATGCTTTGAATCCTTGCAGGTGAATTATGCCAAACTTACTGGAAGAGCTTGTTTTACCCTGACATTGAGTTGCTGTCATTTTCAACAATGGACTTTAAGTTTATCAAGCCTTATTAAGGCTGAAGAGATTAAACATTCATTTAAAAATAAAATAAAAGAAAAGAAAAGAAAACCACACAATTAAAAAACCCAAACTCCACTGTGTCTATGTTCTTTCCAGTAGGCAGTAGTTGCATTTGTTACAGCAACCCTTTTACATTTACTATATTCCAGCATTTACTTTTGCTAAGTTTTTTGTTTTGGTTTGGTTTGGTTTTTTTTCTGGCAGGAAGCCATGATGTCATTGCTTTATATTCCTAGTCAATGTTAACTCAACTGTAAAATAAATTATAGGAGCTATTTTAGAAATACTGAAGTGGCAAAATGTTACAGTAGAAAATGTAGTAAAATGTCCTCTTTTTAATCATCCAAATCAGCCTTGCCAGAAACTATAGCTAGAACAAAATTACTACCATATATAAGAGCCACTCTCAGGAACAGAAAAGGCAATATTTGGATTCTGAAGTGCTAAATAAGCTATAAAACTTTATCAATCTGTATTTAAACTTTTTATTCTCTGCTAAGCAAATGTACTTTCGCTCTGAAAGAACAGAAGCAGTTCAAAGAGCAACAAGTTTCTGTGAGAAAAAGTCAATTGTAGTTCACCAAAACTTTTCAGAACACAAAAAGGTAATTTTCCTTTTTCCACCCTCCTTTCACAATCCCTGTTCCCAGGACAGAAACATATGGCCCCTTAAACAGACCAGGGAGCTTCCCTGGAATAGATTTCAACCCTCAAAGCTCCACTTTGCAATAAAATATTATTCCAATTGGTAGCATCCAGCTTAGCATACTGGAAAAATAGTTTTCTTTCTGGAGCTTCAAATACACCTACAACAAGCAGCAAGCCCTGTGAAAGGACAATAAGATAGCAAAGAGCTTTATTGCCTCTGCCATGGTGAACCCAAATCTTTTACTTTACAGCCATCTGAACCACATACCACAGGTAAAGTGGAACAGAGAAAACCAACCAAAGAAGTCATTATTTGCTGCATTGTCATTAATATAGCATGTGTATTTATTTTAAAGTCATATGTGAGCAGAGTTTACATACTCTGTAAATGTAAAGCTCATGTAAATGGTGACAATTTCAAGAGTAATTCCAAAGTACCAAATTCCCAGTAGTCATATTTATCACCTTACTTGTGTTCTGTGAACCACTAGCAGAGTAAGAAAGCCTCTCTCCCCAAATGATGGAAATTTTTGCAGTGGTAAAAAAAGATAAAGTTTAGATAGCCCATTCTATTCTTAATAATAACTGAGTATTTCACAGCTTAAAAAATGTCCAGCCTCAGGTATTCTCAGATTTTCTACCTATTTAAACATTCCTGTTGTCCAGAAAAGATTCTGAGTGAACACGCAAAATAATGTGTTTCTCATAAAACAGTTCCCTTTAGAATTTGCTATTACATTTAATAAGAAGTTAATAATTTTGCTCCCTGTGTATCAGAGGATGATGAGGTTGATTTAAAAAAGAGCACTGGAAAACAAAAGACCAGATTGCTCATTTAACACAAAGGGATGCTTTGATCACTGAGTCACCACCTAACAGTGTGAATTAAGTATTTTACCCCACCACTGTTTTCAAGTGATCAAGGCAAGTAGGCATTTTCTCCCTCTTTTCTAACTGATTAAAAAAAAAAAAAAAGACACCCAAAAAACTCCAAAAAAACCCCAGAGAAATTAAACAGACTTTGATTTTGTGGTTGGCAAGGGAACAACAACAGGCTTCTAACACTCTTTTCCCTTGTGAGTGCAAGTTCCTTCATTTCTACTGGTTGTCAGCAAGAAACATATCACAGGTGACTGCTCTCGTACATATGCTGTTAGTTCTGCTTGTTTGTGTATTCACTGGAATAAATGACACACCTGAGTCTCCTCATGAGCACACTCAGAGAGTTAGTGCCTTCAGCCTGAAGAAATCATACATCTGGCTAGAAAAGAAATGTACAAAATCCATTGAACTGGGATGAGATCCCATGCTTTTATTCACGGTACACTCATCTGTGTGCTGAACCATTTATATTTCTGTAACTGGTGTGACCTTCCAGCTGACTTGAAAATCTAAATTTATTATTCCACTAGGCTACCAAGCTACAGGAACTGATGAATTAGAAACAATTTTCACTTGTCTAGCTATTTCAGAAAGAACCATAAAGTACAGCCCTGCAGGATAAAAATTTATGTACTAGGGAAAGCAGAAAAAGATACACCACTATTTTGAGACCAAGTGCCTCAAGGTAATTTTGAAAACACATTGCACTGTATGTTGAAGAAGCATAAAGATTCCAGAGGAAGGCATTATGTAGTCTAATACATTTTTCACCCTAACACAAAGCATTATACAGAAACAGCAGATTGGCAGGCTCAAGTAACTAGAAACAAAACTAATCCAGAAACTGAAATAAAATTATTTTTCTTTTTAAGTCTTTTAAAAGGAAAAAGTAAAGATGTTACAGGTTCTGTAACTTTGAATGAAGCTACAGCTTTGCCTTTGCTTTATTTGATCTTTGCTTTGCAGTGAAGATTACAATTGCAAATTGTTTTATTCACCTGCTGGAGAGGAGAGGAAGAAATTCTCTTTAACATGGAGTAACCTAATTCCTAGGGTATGTTTGGTAAAACATACTGAAAGAACAACTTAAGCTACCTTAGAGAGACATGCATCCACACTAGGAAACACAACAGAACACAGGGAAAACTCTGAGATGAAAATTCTGGTAAAGGACTTCCGGTTTTTCACAGGGAAGATGAAATTCCAAGCCAAAAGGAGGAACTTGCTTGGTCTGTCATTCTGAAGACCTACTTGTTGGTTTCCAGCTCTGCCACAGCACTTTGGTGGGATCCATTACCCTCTCAGACATAAGCTGTATAGACTGCTTTGTAACACTTCTATCTCACACCGGGAACATCTTGCAGACCAAGCCTACAACGTAGTTGATCAACAGTCTAGTTCTTCCAAAATGAGAAATGGCTGCCAGGCTAGCTTCAGATGCAACTAAACAGCCAGTATTATCCCACAAGTCAACTTCTCAGGACCAAAATAAATTCTAGATTCTAGATTCTTTGCCTCTACCAAGCAGAACACAAATATAATCTCAGCACTTACCAGCAGACCCTGCTGGGTTTGTCTTACATTTACATGTAGCAACATTGGCTCATTTCAGACTTAGTTTTTCTGTCATTTCCAAACCACAGCTTATTTTAGTTTACTCACATTTATTGACTTACTCTCCTACCAGAAGATGCTTCACAATTATTAGGTCTCTTACTGTGGAGGGTACACATAAAAGATGCAGTTTCACACTGCCCAGAGGCCCTTCTACAACCTGTTTGATCTAAAGCTAGTTACTTCTGTTGATCTGCACCCTAACTCCATCATAAATGTTACTATTCATTGCAAATAGCTGGCTTAGATACAGCTACAAGGCCTGTGTTGAAGCTATAGCTAAACTAGCAGCTCCTTCTGAACCCAGCTATCCTGAACAGCCAGAAGATCCTAAACTAAACCCATGACCTCAGAATCAGGCCAGGCACCTGTATGGTGCTGACCTGAGGTTTATATGTCAAAGACACAGACATAAGGGGATAATCTTGGAAGCATAATCTGTAGAAACAAGCCTTACTTAGGTTTACTTAGATCTTAACTTAGAGCCAGACTTAACCTGTCTGACTCCTTACTGCAGCACAGAAAGGTCATCTATACCTGTGTTTCTTTTTCTAAATTTGGTGTCAGCAGAGCTATGCAGTTGTAGATGAGCTGAGATCCAGTGTGTTAACTGTGCAACTCATTTGCTGTAAGGACTGTGGAACAAAAAGAAGCTTTAAAGAAAATAGTGGAAAATAATTTCTCTTATGCAGCGCCTGGGTCTGTTGTGTAGAACAGATAAATAACAAAGCTATATTCTATCTGGATTTATTAAGTGATGCAGTACCTGGAAGAAAGGAACATGAAGGCAGCTAATTTACTGAAGCAAAAGTAAAAGGTTGCACATGCACAAGAAAAGGGAAAACCCCAATTTTATTTTCTACTTTCCATCAGCAAGCGATGTCCAGCCAGTTCCTGGGAAGTAGGACCTCAGCACAGGTAGCTCCAGAAGGCCAGCATTGTAAACAATGAATGCCAACCCTCCTTCCTTCTTTTCTTAGCTTTCGTCTCTGAGACGATGTCATACAGTATGGAACACCCCTTTGTCAGTTTGGGTCAGCTGTTCTGGTTGTACCCTCTCCTAAGATCTTGCCCAGCCAATTGATGGGGGTGGAATATTGGAGAGACAGCACTGATGCTGTGCCAGCACTTCTCAGTGGTAGTGAAAGCACTGGTGTGTTATCAATACCTTTCTAGCTACCAATGCAAAGTACAGTACTGTGAGGATGGCTATGGGGGAAATTAACTCCATCCCAGCTGGACCCAACACAAGGACTACAGAAATATTTCCCTGGACCAAACTTATACAAGGGTATTTGTACAACAAAATGTTACACATTTGTCAAATTTGCTGGATTTCTGAGTCAATTCAGAAGGTGAAAACAGGACAGCAGTATCTCAGCAGGCTTAAATTTTGCAAGTCACTTATAAGAGTTCTGCACACCACTGAAGAAGCAGTTACAGCAGTGTTATTGCTGGCACAGGTATAAGGAGACTCATCTGGCACAGGAACTACAGGCAGGAATTAGTCCCTACATCAGATCAAATCCATATGTATGCGCTGGAAAAATTCTGTCCAAGTTACACCTAGGTAACTCTTCTGACCTACTTATTCCAGACACTGGTCATTCAATGGGTCTGCTCAAATGTCTGGCCAACAGCTGGCAAACATGGCACAGTTACTATACTTCACTGAGACGCAGCCAGGGGAACACTGTTTTCCTTCACCCTGTCCTCAGTCTATTCTACACATGTCAGTTTGTACGGCTCCACGTGGTGGGGTGACCAAGTTAATGAGAAACATGCTTCTTCATGTTACAGTGAACAGCACTTAAGAAAACGCTCCTCAGGCTGTAGTGGTCTTTTCTACAAATCCAAATACCTGATCAGTTATTCACATCACCTGAGTAGATCATAGAGGAAGAAACCCTACTGTGCCACAGAGTACTGTAAATTTCAGTAGCAGCTACAAGATGGAAAAAAACCACATTGTTGGTTGTTTGTTTTGCATTACAGAATAGTATATATTTGGGGTGATTTCAGAGCTAATGATACAATGGCAAAGTGTAGGCATTTTTCTAACCCATGAAAAAGACAATTACATAGGCTTTTTGGAGGCCAACTGGAAAGCATGCAGCTAATTATTTTTCCACCCATGGAAATACGGACAATCCTTAGCCCCAGCTAATAGGCTTAACTATTTATATTAGCTTTCATATACTGTTATTCTATAGCTTTCTGAGTAGCTAATATGTGAACAAAGAACACAACACTATTTTTTGCATCCAGATAAAAGGTGGTGTACCAGATTCTCTGAAATAGAAAAGCACAACTAGAAGATCCCTGACATTTAATTTCTCCCTCCTCACAGACACATTCTGCTTCCCCATCCCCATCCCTCAAATCACTTGACTTCTGAGCAGTTTAGTTCCTGGAAGCTGTGGATACTTTGCTGATGCCTCCTGCATCTGATAGTTTGTTCCTGACTTCTTCAATCAATCAGTGTCAAACCTGAAAGCACAACAACTTGTGCTCTCTTTGGGTATCCAATCAGTCTGAAATGGTACATTTGTGAAACAAGGAAAGCTCTTCATCATGAGGTCTGGGAAGATAGGAACACGAACAGATCATCAATCAATGAATTTTCCTGCAGGTACAACATCATTTGTCAGAAGATCCATCTTCCTGAAAGCACTTCCAGGGTTTAAAAATTAAACTAAATGCATTCTGAAAACAAGATTACTTATGACAATTTGTCTCTCTTTTCGATAATGTGATTTTAATATCTAAGATGTGCACCACTATTTTAATAGAATAAATTGACTGAATTCTGTCTACAAAGCGGGGAGAGGGATACGCAGCTAAGCTACCCAAAGGCCTATTGCCTTATAGAGTCTCACAGCACATATCAATGAGGAGAAAAGCTGATATCATCGCTGCTTTTAAGGAGTGTTTTCCACTGGACACAGTTTGCCAAACACCTGGTGCTTCTATAAGATTCTCAATTACGAACATGCTATGAAGAAAATCGTGAGCATTTAAGAGAGCCTCATCAGATTAGTCCTTGCTACTATACAAGTCTGCTTTGGTTGATTTCAGGAGAAAACACATGGAGTCAAGGAGAGGCACTGGGCAATGATTTGCATAGGAAATCTCTAACTCAGAATCATTCCAGTGAGTACCTGTACCCCAATGAGCACATGTGCAGAGAGAAGGTATAAATTCCTTTCTGGGTCCCAATTTCCTTGCAAGGTGTCACTAAGATCTGTGCATGTAAAAAGAAAATGAGGAACTCCTACTTCTTTACAAAAAGAATCATTATTTTTCCATATGGGACTTTTTTAGCTCCTCTTTTTCATCCTCTGGGTGAGAAGTGAAGCATAGGTTTTCCTTCTTGGCTGCCTACAGTGTTATTGTGAAGTATGAGAGAACAAAATTTAGATCATGTCTACACAAAAACTTTTAATTGAATTGAAACTGGGTCAAAACAATGACAGTACTCTGCAGCAGCTCTGCTATTTCAAAGCTGAGTTTCCAAATCAGATTTTTTTATTCTTTTCATGTTGCAAAATTAACATTTAAAAAAAATTGCATGGATTATGAGGTTAACCTGTGCATTGAAGAGACACTTTACAGTGAGTGCCATAGGTCAGCTGAGGAGAAAAAGTAATTTAGCTATTTAATGTGTACATTTCTGAGTCTCAAAATCAGAGGTAATGAGAAGAAAAAAAAAAAAAGGTTTTCTCCTTGGGGGACTGTAGCATTTGGGGCCTGGCCTGGGGCCTGGATAGAATTGTTTTCAGATCTTTCTGTTTTGCTTTAGTCACAAGATGAAGACTGCTCTACTGCAGAAGTTTATAGGTTTAGTTTTGGCTCCTAATACATCTGATCTATAGAAATCTATTTCTACAGCTTGGTGTGATGACAGTGACAAGCCTGTACAGACTGTCACTGATATGCTCCCTCAAAACCCCAGCTCAGGCAAACCCACTCAGCTTTATCTGTCACCAGAGGTTTTCTGTCTCACTTTGGCTTTTGCTTTCAAGTTTAATTATATGCATTTGTTTCCTACATTAAAACATGTGGATCAAACCGGACAAAACTCCAGAAAAACATTTCTGATGTCAAGGGAAAAGCCTTGAGCTCAGGTCAGGTTCCTCTCTATTGCAACAACTACAACTAGGAAAAGGCTTTATTCAGGGCCATATCTTGATGGCCCTGAATGATAGTTAGGACCAGGTCTTGAAGCCAATAGAATTATTGTCCTCTTGTGAGGGTGAAATGAGAAGAAAATTTGCTTTTACATCAAGTGGGAAAATGGTCTTCAGTACGTTTTGACCTGGGTCCACAGGTTTTGGTTTTTGAGGCCTGGGACATTCAAGGACAATCTGGTTGTCCAAAGGGACAGCTTTTTTTATTCCTTGTAAAAGATCAAAGGTGTAATGAGTTCTGCTAGCTTGAAATATATAAAGTCTAATATGCAGAAATGATTGAAATGTTAAACTGCTCTAAATTGGAGACATTACGAAGCACTAAATCCGGCATTGCTTTGGGTGTTTTATTATCTGCCACTTGCATGAGCATCTAATTTTGGTCCTCTGTCCATTAATGCCATAGTGCTCATCCTGTCAGGCTCAGCTTCCTACTCTCCACACAAAACCAGGGCAAGGAAGGGCCTCGCTGTGAGCAATGACTTATCACATCTTGTCATTTGGCTTCTCCAATACTGTCCTTGCAGTACAACTCCTCAGGTGCTCAGCAAGAAAAGAGTAACAGTGTTTCAGATATATGAAAGAAGATAAGAACTATGTTTTAATTAGATGACATGTTATGAATTTAACCCATTCATGAGTGACTCTGGGATTAGCTCAGTTTGTTAGAGCATGATGCTAACAACACCAAAGTTTTGGGTTTGATCCCTGTAAAGGCCATTCACTTTGGAAAGAGTTGGACTCAATCATTCTTGTGGGTTCAACTCATTACTGGGACTCATTACATCTTATTCAATGTGGCTGTGATTCTTTAGTCATTTCTACAAGGCAGAAAATTTTCATACCCCAAACCTTACCAGAGCTGGCTCTGAACTCACCCTTGGGAAGCTTACCTTCTGTGCATGGATGATGTCCATGCAGAGGGCAGTACCACTCACTAGCAGTACCAGGGCCAAGGAACCCTAGCTTTCTTCCACTAGCTCTTGGAATATGCTTCCTTTTGCATTTCCATCTATTTTTTTAAGAGACTGGATCACCACTGCGGCAATATGACCCTAACCAGAATACCATCTACTTCCTGCCTGCCTGTAGACGTGGTTGGAAAATTCTTCCCAGATAGCATTGCTGAAAAAAACCACTTCCTTTCCAGCCCCCTCTCCAGTGCCTTCTTCACATCCTCATTGGCAAGACCAGCCCTCAAAAATCTCTGACCCAGGAGACCAGAGCGACAGAATGTTGGAAGGAAGGCTTTCCCTTGGTCAAGGAGGATTGAATTAGGGAACACCTAGGCAAACCTGACATCCACAAGTACATGGGCCCTGATGGGAATGTACTCCTAACTGCTGAGAGAGCTGGCAGATACCACAGCAAGGCTGCTCATGATCATCTTTGAAAGGCTGTGGCAATCAGGAGAGGCCTGTCACTAGTGGTGTCCCCCAAGATTCAGATGATATGGCCCATTACAGTTGCTTCCAACCTTACCCATGCCATGATTCTGTGAAAACATGACTGGGAGCTAGCTAGAACAATGTTCTTGCTCAAACTTCCATGTTACATCATTGTAACAGCTAGGCACTGGCACTAAACAGGTACGAAGAGATAAATCTCTTGTTTATCTGACATATGTAATTTGTCGCCCTGATAGGACAATAATTACATGGCAATTTATTGTGGCTTTTTTTTAAATCTTAACTTACCTGCCAATCAGAGTTGGCACTATGACTGTTGGTTGTATTTTAAAAACTGGATTGTTATGATTAATTTTCTGCAGTACTTAAGGAAAGAGTGAAAAAAAAATGCTATATATTATAGAAAAATGTACAGCAACATCCAAAAAAATTCTAGCTAAATGATAAATATGTGGTGAAAATGAAGACTTTGTTATGTATATGAGGTATAATTATCTCACTAAAACCCATATGCCTTTAATTTTTTTGTCAAGTTCAGAAGGAGCAGTAGAGTACACTTTGGATGTTTCAAACTACAATAACTATTATGTAGAGTTCAACAATATATCCAAGAATTAAGTAATTCCTGTCCTACAGAATATTTGTTATATTAATGCATTGAATAAATACGTAGATGCTTGAACTATTTTTACAGTACCAGGAGTAATTAATTTTGGACAGGTAATTTTTTTAAAAAATTCAACATTCCAGTGTTAACTTCCTTGCTGATTTCACTTACTTGGTTTTGTAGTATAGTCTTCTCTGACTTGGAATTTGCATTAGCATCTGCAAATTTCTTCTCAACTCTAGCAGTGGGTTTACTTGTTATTCTACTGATAGTGATTGCCTTAAAAAGTCACTTAACTAATTAACTTTTTTCAACATTTTTCTCTGCAAAGCTCTCAAAGTAGTGACAGTCTGATTTTCGGAGACAACATTGACCTGGTGATTCATCAAGTGACAGGAATAAATAGATAAGGTTACCAAATGTGACCGAGAAATCAGGAGGAATATTTCTGTATGCAAAACCAGAAATTTCAGTTTATAATTAAGTTGTTTTGTTTAACCGATTACTGACATTTTGAAGCTCATGAATTTCAATGTAGCCTCCTTTTTTGAAGGGTTTTTGAAGGGCACTGCAGTAGAAATGGTATTTGATTTGAAATATGATTTCTGTATGCGACTCAAACTCTGCAGGGGATTCAACTGAATCTCTGAACAAAGTTTGCTGCTGGATTTTATCATAATGTTGATAATGACACAGACAGGAGGCAAACATCAGCTAGGTAATGAAGAAATTGAGCTTATACAAATTTATAGCTTGCCTTCTGAGGAAGCATGCACATTGCCTTCAAACAGATTCTTATCTGTACACGGCTACAAACTCTGTCCTGAAAAAAGAAAGACCACAGGACAGGGCCTTTAGTGCTATGAGAAGAGCAAAGGGCTACTAACAGAACAAGAAATAGAAAAGCAATTGGAAAGACAGCAAAGCAACAACAGGGAAAAAGAGCTTAGAAAAGGGATGGAAATACCAATACAGACATGGGAAAGTAAATAGTGATGAGGTTTTGGGAATGAGGAGAAAGAGACACTGGGAAGTGAGCAGATATGAAAGCAAGGGTTAAAATCAGGGTGTGTGAGGGAACGAAGAGTGGTGATGATGAGTGTAAAAAAAAGGACAATGAAGAAAGTGAGGAAGATACATTCAGTAGTAAATAATTATACCCTAGGGACAGGTCACTCATTCCACAGCAAGTACATAACCATTTGGTAGAGTGATTTTACTTATCTAGCAAAAGAGCATGAGCTATAGGCAGACAAAGAAAAGAAGACTTGAGAAAACAATTTAATATCAATTGATTAATAGCTCACACTCAATGCAAGCAACTCTCCTCGGAAAATTGAATCAGAAAAAGAATCTTTCTATTTGCTACCGTATTATTATTTTTTATTACTATGTAAGAATTACATTAATTTAAAACATGCAAGCACCTTAGAATATTTAAGTTCCATAGACTTTCGCTGTTTGGAGGTGGTCTGTACGTCACAGACTGGAATTATCAGACCTAGGATGGGTATGCAAGGTACTTATACTTTTATTTCTTCAACTTTCTAGGGGAGAAATGGATGAGCTAGTTACTAATTTTTAAAGAATTTTAAGCAAACTAGCAACATGCAACAGACCAAGTTTAAAAGACCACAGCCTGCTATCCAGCTTTTTTCCCTAGGATGAAACTAAACGCCATATTCATAGGATGATCCTTGGAACCTTCCAGCAAACAGGTAGAAACCAGCCAGTAGTTTTCCTATAGGACACTGGCTGAACTGCTTCAACTGGATTTATCTTTTCATTAATTCTCATACATTCATTCATTCAGTCAGTGATTTGCTACAGCTTATGTTTGCTGATGATTGCCTTCTCTAATACGTGTTTATGTTTCCTTAACATTTATTTATTAGGAAAGGAAAAGAGGCAATCATTCATTCCAAGCACATTGCCCTGCCATATAACTACAAAAAGCGTATGAAGAAAGCCAAGGCACATGCAGTGCTTTTGTGCATGACTCAAAATGGATTCTATTAACCTCAAAAAACAAGCAGTTGCCTAAAGAAGGTCATAAGCTAATTACTACCTTATTTTTTAAGAAATTACAAGAACCACAGCAGAAATACTAGAGGGTAATAAAGGAGTTTCAACTGTTGTTAGTATTGGTAGGAATGTTACGTAGTCATTTAAGGGAATTACAAAACTCTCTTGATAATAAACACAGAAATGATTTTAAGTAATTTGAGTACTACTAAATAAACAAAAAATATCGGCAATAAACCCTTAAATTTAGATTGTCACAGACTATTTTCAGAAGTGAGCTCTGCTCCAGGGTGCCTCAAAATTTTGGGCACCAAAATTCAGACACCCTAAAACATGTTACTACTTTAAACATGAGTGTCAAACCCACCTAATATGCAAGAAATAAAGCCCTTAAAATAGTTCATCTTCTTTAAAAATTATGGTCTATATAAAATTAAATACTATATGTGTCTAAAAATGGTTAAATTTATCAGCAGAAGAGATTTGTAATGGCATCGAAGGTGAGTTTCTCAGTTGATAAAGGAAACAATTCAGGTAAATGGCTATTCCTAAATTAATATCTATATCTTCTGGAAATAAGGAATTTAAGTAAAGATCAAATGGGGTTTTAATTTGTTGAGCAACAAGCAGTTAAGTGAAGAAGGTACTTTTTTCTGTTTCATAGTAGTTCCATGTCTTATAACAAAACTGCAGACAAAAAAATCAAGGTGACATATATGATCTAAAAGATTTAATTCACTTCTTCAAAAAATAATTTAATTCTCTCTAATTTCTATTTTTCTAGGTTGTCTTACAAAAAGACAGTAAGTAAACAGCCCAATTCTAGAATGGAAAGAGAGGAAAACCTTGTTATAAGCAGCTAAAACATTCGAGAGACTATCACATCGAGTTACTATGCATGGGATTAATTTATCACAATTTGGTTGATTAATCACTGAACCAATTCCTTAGAATCAGCAATGCAATAACTCCTCATCAATGAGACAAATCTGTAATCATATTCTGAAATTAAGGGAGTCTAATAACCATTGTAACTAGACCAGATCTTGATGCACAATGTGGCCATTGCTGCTGTAGTGGAGCTCCAGCTGTGCAGCAGAGTTGTAAACCCTGATAAACAGAAAACCAACATATACCTCTGTTTCCCAACTCATCTCTAAGGTTCATTGGCTGGCGGGACATCAAGTGAAAATTTTGTAGCAGATGCATTTCTCTGCGCTCATGTGTGTGAATAACTATTACTAAATATTTTACAAAGCAAGAATAACACAGGCTGTTCATTTTCTAGGTAGCAGGATGAGAAATATTAGTTGTCATTTGTAGGAAACCAAAAAATTTCCTTTGCCCTGCAAAGAACTTTGGAGCTGCCTCCTCTACACCCGTTTTTTGTTCAGCCCATATTGCCATGTATATATATATCCCCACTGTTGAGAGTGGGAATAGTCAGCAATAACCATGTAGAGGGCTATTATGCAGGGACAGAATAGCCCTGGAGACAGTTGTATGCACAAATATGACTTAGAAAAATTATGAATGGAAATCTGCCCACCCTGTCCCCATAGAGCCCATGACCTGCAACAAAATCATGTTATTTCATCAGAATTCAATATATTCCTACCTATCACCTTTGTTGTAGGTATCTACAGAACATCTTATCTGCATCTTAATAGTCAAAGGTTGGCCTCGATGATCTTGGAGGTCTTTTCCAACCTAAATGATTCTGTGAACACCATTTCTTAAATTAACAGGTGTGCATAAACTCAGAAGGTTAAAGGAGAACTTTGGAGCTCATCTGGTCCAGGTTGCTTGAGCTGAGCATGAGGGTTGGACCAGAGGCTGGTTGCCCAGGATCATGCCTAGATGGTCTTTGAAAATCTCCAAGAATGGAGACTCTGGGCAATCTGTGTCACTGCTCAGTTACTGTCCCAGGAAAAAAAATGTTTCTCATTCATCATACAGAACCTCTTGTCTTTAATTTTGTGGCTCTTGTCCTGCTTGGGTAGGACCTGGCTCCATCCTCTTCATACCCTCTTTGGGTATATAAACACACTGATGAGATTTCCCCCAAGCCTTCCCTGCTCCAGGCTTTCCTGCTAAGAGAGGTGCTCACAGCAAGTTGTCAGGTTGGTCAAGTAAGACTCCCCCTAGGTAAATCCAAACTGACTACTCCTTATCACCTTCTCTTCCTTATGTACCTGGAAATGGTTCCCTGGATTAACTGCTTCCTAGGCTCTGCAGAAGGCCAGGTGAGGCTGACTGAACTCCTGCCATTCTCCAAGGAGGAGTGGCACTTCCTTTCCTCCAGTCCTCAGACGCTTCTTCCATCACTGTGTTTGCTCAAAGAGTTTCAGGGAGAGGCCTTGCTGTGACACCAGCCTGCTCCCTTGGCACTTTAGCATCCATCCCAACCCATTAGGGCTCTCTTGTCCACCTGCTTTGCTCAAGCATTCTCAGCTCTGGTCCTCTTCCAGCAAGGGTAAGTCTCTTTTGCTCTCTGAGTTCTGGCATTCAGGAAGGCCACTCTTGGATTCAGCACCTCAGCCCTACTTGTTACCTGTTCTATCCGTCATCAGATTCAGTTCCAGGAGGGCTTTGGTTTTCCTGACCTCATTCCTTCATGCTCAGATGCTGTCACTCTGTTTCTCCCAGCTTACTTGTGCTGCTCTTACCTTCTGAATGCTTCCCTTCTTTTGTGACTTATTTTTGGCATAAGCCTCTTTTTCATTCATCCAGGGTTCCCGACGTTTTATCCTAGATAGCTGTTCGTTGGGATGGACTGCTCTTGAGTTTGGATGAGATAATCCTTGGGTATTTACCAGCTTTCCTGGGCTCTTCCTCCAGTGGTTCTCTTCTGAGCACAGCCTTGAGGAGTCCAAACTCTGCTCTACTGCAGCCCAGGGTTGTTATCTCGCTTTTGGTCTGTTTATTCCCTCCTTTCCTGATCCTAAACACCACCATCTCATGGTCTGTGCAGCCAAGGCTGCCTTCAGCCTTCACATTCCCAGTGAGACTCTCCCTGATTTTGAGTATGAGATCCAGCACTGCACCTGTCCTTGTTGGTTTCTCTATCATTTCAGACAGGAGATTGTCACTGATGCCCTCCACGGCAATCCTCTTAGTTTCCTTATTTCATCCTAGTTTTTCTTTCTAGTAGACAACAGGGTGGTTGAAGTCCCCCATGGGGACCAGATCCTGCGAATATAAGGCTGCTGTTTTCTGTCTGTATAGGCTTCATCTGCTTTTTCTTCCTCCTCAGGTGGCCTATAGCAGACACACTTTAAAATGTCACTCTTACCTGTCTTCTCTTTAATCTTCACCCATAAGTTCTCTGTTGACTCCCCACTGACCTCAGCTGCTTTCTAATTCAAGGGGTAAATCCCCCCCTCATCTTCCTGGTCTGTCTTTCCTGCAGAGTGTGCAATCCTCCATTGCAACATTTCATTCACAGAAGTCATCCTACCTATGTGATCCCAACAAGATCAAAGCCCTGTAACTGCCCACAGATCTTCAACCCCTCTGTTTATTACCCTTGCTGAATGTTTTAGTATACAGGTACTTCAGGGGGGCACCCCAGCATATTGATTCCGCAGAAATTTTTGACATTTCTCCATAATGGTATCTTTTAGGCATTTCCTTGCCTATATACAAAGTGGTAGAGGTGACCCCACTTTAGTCCCAGTGTGACTCTTTCTTATCACAGCACACTGTGCTATTTACTCATTGAGCCTGTCTGTCATTCCTTCCCAGAGTTGCCAGTAACTCTTTTACTGCAACATCATTCACGGTTTTAAGCACTCCTTAGGAACTCAGAGATTCTGCTGGCAAAGATAACTCTGACCTGCTTAGTGAGGTGAAGTCCATTTCTCCCAAGAATTTGCTGGTCTGCATAAAGTGTTCAGCGGTTGTAGAACCCAAAGCCCTGTCACCAGCACCAGATCCACAGTCAATTATTGACCCGCATTATCAGTACTCTCCTCCTCACTACTGCAGGTTGTGAGATGTACTAAGAATAGCATATACAAGACATTGAAGTGTACAACTTTGCATGGTAAAATTATGAGGAATTATATGCTGTGCCAGCAGTCCTTAAATGGTGGGAATTATCTTGTTACTACACAGAAAAAAAAAAAATTGATTAGCTTACAGAGTATTCACTAATTTGGCCTGATTAGGAGGCTTTGCACTCTGCTGAGTGCAAAGCAATTAGTAAAAATATTCTGTACACTACTTGTTTTCTACAACCAACAAGCAAATTGATGCTATTAATCCTTTCAAATTTAGCTGTGTTTATTATAAACAAATTCTAGTTTTTAAAGGAATCTACTGCATTTTCATATGTACTCATATGTCTTGCATACTACAATCCATAGGATATAACTAGGGATTTTTGACAGCTGATGTTAAGATTTTCCTGAATTAGAATTCTGTAATGCGCTGCACATCTTCATAGAGAAAACATTAACAGAGCTCAAATACCCCTCCATTTCAGAAAAAAACAAAAGTTCAGCTTAATTTTGCTTTGCTTAAGCTTGCTTAATTCCCTGTGATCCCTGTGTGCAAGAAATAGCAGAGTAAGCTATAGTGAAAACATCTGTGTGTTTTAAGGAGTAGATCCTTATGAGGGCTGTTAATCTCAAAAGTATTAATTAAGACAAATCAGTACACTAGAGAGGGAGTCCAATAGAGGAATTTCTTTGGCTGGTGTTTGATCTAAGACTGACATGTGAATGCCAGTAACTGTGAATCTTACACCTGCTAATTCAACTTTTCATCAGCCTTAAGATCCACATTCTGTTTTTTAAGCTTAATATTTCATATTAATTCATACAATCCAAAAATGTTCTGTGGTATGTATTATCCAGGACTTAGCATCACTCAGTTTTGTTAAATACTCTGCTGCTAGAATTTCTTGAAATGTATAGTCTTGATTCACAAATACAGTAAAGGAGAATGTAGATTAGTGGTAATGCAATGAGGTAAGCAGTGAGGCTCTAGAGTGCTGTAAAATGTGTGGTAAATAGCTGAAATTAAGCTAAATGCTCATTTTAGATTGCTGTGTGAACACCAGGTTACAGAGGTAACCCTTTCTTCTCCAAAGGAACCCCTTCTTTTCAGCCCTCCCTCCCGAGAAAAGCTGCAATTACAACAAACTTGGCTGACTGAGTTTCATCCAAGACTTTCTTCCTGATAGGTGGGAAAAATATATTTTATTTAATGAGAGCAAATTATCAAATTATGTAGATTGGTGCAGTTCCTATATTTAAAGACAACAGGGAAATTTACACAAGTCAAGAATCCATGCTTTCCAGTGAGCTGTAAGACTGTCTCAGGTGCTTTAATTCACTATACCTCTAAAGAATATTTTCAGGCATATACAATATGTATTCCCAAACCCTAAATTTGCTTGTCTGGTAAATTACATTCCTCCCTAGAATGTTTCACTGAATAACATAAACAGCGGGTTTTTTTGGATTGTCAACGAATCCTTTATTAACAAAATCGAAGAAATTTTTACATAAGAAGTAGAAAGTTAGCTTGAAGATGTACTCAGATGTTCACAATTGTTACTTACTGTTCAAGGAAAAAGTTAATTATGGATTGTGTCTCCAAGTAGAGATTCTGGGTTGGTACTGCAGTTGTTACTCAATTGTGGTGCTTAATTTTCATTGTATGTACCTTCTTCTTAGTGCTGTCTGCTTGCTGAAACTTTGCTGAAAGTACTAACAAAACATGGGAGATTCATGTACATTATTTTCCCATCTCTTATTCTTTCATTTTAGTTCTAACAGAGTTAAAGATTGTCTCCCCGAGTTTCACAGTTGATGTCAAGACTCTGTAGGAAACCTTACTGAATCAATATTCTCTTTTGAAGACAGCACCATTTGATCTTCCATAGATGAATTCTTTTACCAGTCCTGTGAACTGAGAAGGTTGCTACAAGGTCTGTGAAAAGAAAGCTTTGTTCAGTGGAAGATGGAATTTTACAACTCTATAATGCCGGTAGGATGACTTAGCAAAATCTAGTGACCTAAGCTTAAACGAAAAACAGTTCCTTCGAAAGAGAGAATTATATATATGTACACACACATTTATTGGGAAGTCTGTCTTTCTACTAACTCACATTTTGACACACTAGAGAATTGCACACTGATGGGGAAATAAGTGCTTATTGCACACATGGTTTGAAACCTACTTTTTGCTACATGAAATATATTTTCAACATTATACACTCCCTTTGTTTTAAGCACAAACTTAGCTTTTAATTCTTCAATATGAGGAGATTCTCTAAGACAGGGAATGGGTTTTTTTTAATTGTTAAACATTGTTAAAAAGACAAACATGGATTTTTGCACTTGTTTTCTAGACTATACTTGAGAAATTATACTAGATATTTTATATTACAGGCAAGCAATGCATACTTATGTCAGCTATGTTTTTTATTGATCCTATTTTGGTCAATATAGGTTGCAATATCAGGGAATTACTCATGTGGGTTCGTACTTGCTGAAGTGGCTAAGCAGTGTACTATTGTGTGTTCGTGTAGTTAGCATTATAATACTTAGTAATACCCAATAATGCACACATTGGAAAATAGACAACTAAGGTAATTTCCTGAAGGTGCTGTGAGGTTTGTAGATGCTCCATTGCTTTCCTCATATTTTTTCTTTATCAGCTTCCCTTTCAAAAAAGTAATTCCACCCATAAATACGAAAAAATTTCTTTTAAGCTGGCTATTATCACATTAGGAACAAAAAAGAAATCTGGATACTACTATATACTTCCCTGTTAGACTTGCATACTAAATTCTGCACAAAGATCTGATTATTTTGTATCAAAAGGATACATCAAAATGAAAAGTGAAAGAATTATTAAAATTGAACAAAAAAAATTCCATATAATGTGAAATTAAACAGACAAAGAATTCTTATCCTGAAGAAGAGTCAGCTGGGGAAGATTTTGACAGACATCTACAAATTCTTGAAGGAGAGAAGAAAGAATGTTAAAGTTCTTTTTCAGAAATCATATACACCAATCATGTGAAACTCACTGCTGCAAGATGCTTAAGATACCAGAGTATAAGAAGCCTAAGCATCAGTTAGGTGAATGAATGGTAGAAAAACACAGAGGTATTGAGTTGATTGACTGTTGCTCCAACTCCCAGCTCGTGGAGTGCTGAAAAACTGCTGGAAACTAGAATTTTGCTCTAGAAATACTGTGTTGCCTCTCATTTTACAGTTTTTTGTCTGTGGCCAGTGAGAAGCATAGATTTCAGGTACTGATGCTCCTGTGGGTTGACCTCACATAGTCTTAGTTTAGCTTTGGCAGTGACAAAAGAACTCATTTGATAAACCTGCTCTTCACTTTCAGTAAGAAGTTAAATGGCATTGAGATAAATGTGACCTGACAGAGGCATCTGATGATACCTGAAAAAGTACCTTTCACAACAAACTTAGTGGAATTTTAATTATTAGGAGTTTTGGGGTGTTTTTTGTAGGATTTCAGAAAAAAAGAGTAAATATGCCTTTATTTGAAGAGCAATGTGAAATCAACATGCCTGACTAGAATTAGAGAAATTACTGTTACCAATGATGAGTAACACTGTAGAAAATCCAGATTGCTATGCCATGTATTTGTAATAAAAATATAGGATCATATTGTGTTAGATGGTAGGCTTTGTTCAACAGTGCTTTAATCACTTAACAGGTGTTCTAAACATTGCTTTTTAACTTTTTTTCTTGGTGAAATCAAGCTAAAAGAAATTTAGTTACCAGAGTTTGATGACAGTGTGAAGACAGAACAGAGAAATACTCCAGTCTCAAATGGAGAAACATTGTCTATATTCTGATCCACTATTTAGAAAATTACCTGGAAATTAAATATTGTCAGTTTATGCTGGTCACACAAAATTCAACAAAAATAAAAAATTAAATTTGTAGAGACAGTACCACATGTCTTAATCATCAGTCAAAACCTGTGCAGGGTTCAACTGAACTCTCCAGTGCCACTTACAGCATTTCACAGTGGTGAGAGATCTAGTGTCATGCTGGAGTCAGAAGCTTGTTTTTCAGGTCACCAGTGTCAGTACTGGTCTCATAACGACAGGAAGTTACAAAATGAGGGATCACAGTACTCAAAGTGAGGCCATACCAGCGCAGAGTACAGTGGGAGAATCAATCACCTCCTTCAACTGGCTGGTTATGCTACAAAGTTATTTAGCTAGGAGATTGAAGGATTTTACGTTACCCCCTTGTAGAAACCGGCACCTAAAATTAGATTTTTTCATGGGCAATCCTTTTCATTTTATCGTTGCTATCCAAAAGTGTAGGGAGAGGAAAACATGAAGACTCTTTTGAACTTTGTTTCCCTCTTTAGCTAAGTTCTTCAGTGACAAATGACTTGTCAGATGAGATTGGTAGAGAGATCATTTTTGCAGTGATTGCTTCAATCCTCTGAGAGTCTAAGGTTCTTATTAACAAACTGACTATATCCTGGAAATCACTAAAGGGTTGTAAAGCAGTTAGATAATTATAGCTATATTAGCTCTCTGACTCACAGGAAGATCAAGTAACACACTGGCACTTCTTAAATTATGCCTTTACATCAGGGTAGGCAGACTGGATAATGAGCCACATGCAGGAACCGTAGAGATGTCTTTTATTTTGATGTCCTTTGAAAATCAGAATGAAAAGTACAATTTTGGAGAAACTACTTTGGTGAGAATGGAAGTGAAAATAAAATTTTAAAAGATTGGCCAGAAGGAACAGGAAAAACAAATATAAATTCACCCAAAAAATGGACATGAAAGAAATAAACTCTAAGGCAGGTCTGTCTGCCCTGCATTTACCTGTGGAAAACTCTTGCAGCTAGATCCACTGGGTTCCCCACCTCCAGCCTCCCCACCCTTCTTGTGTTCCCTGAAATTCATCTTGTGTGTTATTACTTGAAATCAAATCAAAGGCTACAGTCCCTAGCTCTAAAGCCTCTAAGTGTCTCTGTAAATCTGCTACTACACTTTGGGGCTCTATAAAACACTATTCCTGGTAAAAAGAATATTTAGAAAAAGCTTAGAGCAGGAAAACAACAGTATTTATTGTGATGATCACTAATATACAGCAACTGCAGAGCTTTTCATCTCATTTAATTCCTTTCTCAATAAGTCTTTCTATTCAATATCCTCTTGTTTGAACTGAAAAGTAATACAGCTGAATCAGCTTCATCCTCACGGGGGGAACATGAACAAAGTCAAAGATTGGAAAGAAAGGCAGTTACACTGTACTATGAGAAACTTCACAGGCTTGGGCAATGTCTATGTCTCAGTGACACAGAACTATTTAATAATATTATTTTAGGAACTGGGTCAGCTACCTTTTTTTTTTTTTAATTGCTGTTAAAAATACAGCATTAAAAAGCCATTCAAAAGTTGAAGAAGCAAATAACTGAATGTTTTAATAATGTACTGATTTTTACTGTCCTGCATTTGGGAGCTGCCAATAAGAGGTTGATTGCTTTTGAAAAGCATACCTTGTATTATAATGTTATGGCTTCAAGGATTTTTGAGGATTACGTTTTTCAGCCACTTTCCATTAATGAGGGATTGTGTATTGAAAACAGATCATAATTAGTTGCATTTCAGAAATGTTTTTTGCACTAGAATTTTAAACAGGTATATTGATCCCCTTTTTTATGCCAAAGAGGAAGAAGTATCATTCCTAGAGGTCTTTAGTTTTGAGAGGGTTTGAGCACTTACACAAGGATAACAAAAAAATCCTTACTGTAATTCAAATGAAGGAGTCATGATGTCACTGGTGCAACAGGACAATGTCTACAGTCTCCATCTTTATAAATGTTGCTGAAGAGAGGGAAGAAGTCTTGATGACAACTGAAGGCTGTTTCTGTATGATACTTTTAAAGCCATGTTACTAACTCCCTGACTCCTTCAGTAGGTCATTCCAAAAGGTTCTTGACCAAGAAAGCTGTCTTGATTATTATGTTTTCCTCATTCTGAAAATCCTCTCAAGGGATTAAGGAAAGTTTTGATTAATTGTTCTAGTCTTCTACTTGAAGCCTTTACGACCCCCCTACAAAAGCTGTGCAAACTGTTAACCAAACTTCTGACAAAGTGAAAACTTCGAACACCTCTTAGTGTAAGTCAGTCATCTCTCTCCAGGACTGGTTCTTTTCTGTGAAGGAAAGGTCAGCCAGCCTTTTCACACTACTCTCAGCAGAAAAAGGCTTATTCCTCACCCTACCAAATACCTTTTAGAGAAAGTGCATGCCCAATTCGCCATCCACTCCAAAGGTGCTGATATAATGCATCATTTGGTGGCATAGCTAATTAATTTCTCTGCTGTGCTTCTCTGCCTGAATTCTTTTTTGTATCTTTGGCACTTATAATTTGTGATTTCATGCTTTAAAAAAATGAAATCCTGTGACAGTTTAGATCTTATAATTTTGGATAAATGTCTTAATGATGTCGTCTACAGAAGAGAGACAGGACTTTGTGAGCAAAGCCCAGCAGAGAAATCCACATATTCCATGGCTACTGGTATCTGGTAAAAAAAACATCAGCTCTCCTGCCCTAACTTGTCTAGGTCAGAGACAGTTCATCACACACATTTGAAAAAAAAAAGTATTTCAGTATTTCATATCTCCCTTTCTGAATCTTGCTTGGTTTCCATCACTGCAATTCAAGCTTTTAAGCTTTCTTCAGATGTGAAAAAACCCCTTTGAATGACAGAAAAAACAGTGGAAAGGCTGAAGGGGCCTTCCAGAGACTTGGTAATGTCAGATTTATTAAGGATTTTGACTGACAACCTGAATTCTCAGCATTTTCCATTATTTAGGCTTCATGGTAGGTGAGCACTTTAGTGATTATAACAAGTAACAGCAAAGAAGTCATTCACTGTGCTGTGTTCAATGTATATTATTAGATAAAAACACCTAAGATTTTAAATTTGCTAAACATCTGCTGATCATCTTGAGGAAATCTGATTTGTTCCTTGGCTTACCCAAGAAGGGTTATTTTTTCATTTCCTTGTTTCACCTGAACACATGAAATAAGAGGCACCGGATGCAGCCGAACTGCCCCTGCTTTGGGGCCATACTGGGTTTGTGCTTAAGAGGTGAAGATGTAGAGAATGTGAGTTGAACAAGTTTTCTGAATGTACTACCACTTTGTCATCCTCCTAGTTCTGTTTCAGGCCAAGAATGGGCAATAGCTATTCAAATGGATACCTCGATGGGAAGCTGAAATGAAGACAGAAAGCCCATCAGTGTCTCAGTGTTTCATTTTTCCGCAGATATGAACAGACAAGGATATAGAAATCCAGGGTGCAGGTCTATTTTCTTTCCTTGCAAAGACAACAGCATGAATGTAATGTCCAAGATGACAGTTTGGAAGGCTTTCAGAGGTTATTGCAGTTTCTGATCTTTGGACCACACACTGACATTCAGATCTATAGGTCGATAGACACACACCCCACACATCTTGACTGATCTGCATGTTCTTTTGAAATGAATAATTTAAATAATTAGGTTTTGGTTTTGCTTTTATTCTGGTTTGTGTGCTTTCAGGGCTTTTTTTTGGTGGAAAATGATTTTTATCAGCCTTGGCAGAGAAAACAACACCAGCCAGGTTCTGATCACTTTCAACCCCTACTCTGCCTTCTCCAACTGTTCAAATTCCATATAAAAAGGGAGATATAAAAATTTTGGTTTTCAATTTAGACTGTGAATTCACTTTCATCTGTGTTTCCACAGAACATTCTGCATAAGCTTCTACATCCCATTTTAGCATATTAAAATATGTATATTCTGAGAAATGAGAGGCTCAGAATAACTTTTTCTTTCTTTTGTTTAGCAGTCCAGTTTTTCAATGTCATTATGTGTCGTTGTGTTTCAGATTAAGAAATTATAGCAATCTCTGCAACCTGTGCTTTGCACCATTTATTATTTTTTCCCATATTGGTATTTATTCTGTTACTGACAGTTTGTTCACATTAGTCTCGATATTGTTTATAATAATTTTTAAATGCAACATAGAAAAGAATATTTCATAAATGTGCACAGGAGACAAAAACATTCTTTTGCATGTGTTACACTTAGTTTTAAAAAGATGTATCCAAAAAGGTCTTAGTATATGGGTTAAACAATAAAATGCAGGAGAAATCGTCCTTCTGATCCCAAATAGGCCTAACCTGCTGACAAGTTCAGAGGAAGCATTACTTTTGTACATACATTAACGATTAGGCAATAAAAGTAATTTCTGAACTGCTTACTATTTCAGCATTGTTCTTTTCATCATATTTATTGCAGTTGTTTTAAGTTTTTAAACAGTTTTTCAGGTTTTTTTCAGATAGATGGATAGATAGTTTCCTATTGAAACATAAAAGCTTTAAATAAGCTCATAAAGGTTGAAAGTCCATCTATTCTAGGAATAAATCCAATAGTTAAATCAAGAAACACAAAATTTAATTGCTATCAGTAAAACAGTTGGAAAAACATGACATAAATCAAAACCTAACCAGCCATAGCTGTTATCACTATCTCAAAGTGAATTGCAATCATCTGGAGATTGAATGTCTTTATGATTCATATAATTTGCATTGTCTGTTTTTCCAAGTACTTTCTCTGCAAAAATGGCCACAGCAGTGACCTCTCCTAGTAATTTAACGAGCAAGAGGAGGTTCTCATGCAAATCGCTACCACATATATAAAACTGTGGTGCCTCCTGGTTGAGTCATATGTTTCTCTGAGTATTTGAACTAATAATACCAGTGATCTGCTGCTGCTTACACAGCATAGAGTGGTAACCATAACAGTTCCCTGATTGCTCTATAAATGCTAGCTAATTATATGCTGGGCTCGTCTGAGGAAGCACTATTGATGCACAGTATATTAAGGGTACTTGCTGGTAGCAAATCTGCTCAGGAAACCGCATAATGATGCAAAACAAACATAACTTCTGGGATGCCCAGAAAAAAAAACAATCAGGTCCATCCTGATTAAGATGCACCCTTCAGACAGGGTAGCTGATGGACCACTTTGGACTTGATGAACCTCAGAAAAATAGGTACAATGTCCCAATACAGAACAGACTGTTATAGTTATTTTAGTGAGTATAAGTTATCCTGTCTTGCCTACAGGCCATGATTATGCAAATGAAGGGTAAAATCATCCACATTATTAGAAGCACCAGAGATCTGAGAAGAACAGTGAAAGAAAATGTAAGGACCAGAAATTCTCAGGTAGAGGACTTACTTGTTTTAGGGGAATCTGAGAGTATTTTCCCATACATCAGTCTCTCCTGTAGTTTCAAAGAAGATAAATTCATATAGATATTGCTGTAATGTTAATTGCTGACTTCATGATTTTTGGTGAGGAAAATGGAATGTTTCTTTGACATCATATTCTCAGAGCACTGCCCCTAGAAGTGCAGATTAATTAGCTGGATGATCTTTCCAGCTCAACATTTGAAGGAGAAGTTTTGCATAAACACAAAAGAGGTAGGTTAAAGCAGAAACCTTGATAGTACCACCAGAACCAAATTGAGAATTCAGGGAATGATTTCACTCCTTTTTTCTGCAATAGTAGTTCAGTAATGAAGAATTAAAATGCACATATCACAGGCAGATTGCAGTCTGACAAAAAGTGATTAAGTTTTTATACTAAAATATCTGATTTTTCAGGGTTTTGTGGAAATACCAACAAACATTCAAGCTATGAGACTTTTTAAAGTGCATCTATGCAGGTAGTAAAGCTAAAATAAAATTTAAACATTAATTCAAATTGAGCCACTAGGCTGTTTTACCTAAGATTAACCTTTATTAAATTTTCTGGAAATTAATTATTTTAATGTATCAGTTACAGTCCTTAACATATCATACAAATTTATTCTAGTTGCTGTAAATTTTCTGTTGGCTGCTGTTGAACACAAGAGACAGTGCAAGAGAAAGAATGAGTGTATAAACCTTTGATAGCAGAGCAGAGTTTACCACTTTGGAAGCAACAAGATGTTAATTTGGTTTAGTTGCCTTTGGAACTGCACTTGTGAAGATATGCAATATTCACACACCACAAAATTTTCTGATGACCATGACTTTTAAGTACATCTTTTAATTTTTATTTTTTTTTATTCAGACTGACTTTGATCCATGGCTTTCCCTTCTGCTTTTTGGTTTTTTTCTTGACAATGCTTTTATGAAACTAACTAGACATACTACCACAATTAACAAGGCCAACATGCACTATTCATAAACTATTGCAGAGCAGTAATTCCATCGTTATACATAGATTAGGAATTCCATCATAGAATCAATACATCCCATGAAAGAATAGAGTAAGGCTATGATCTTTTTTTAATGTTGGGACTAATATGAAAGCCATAAGTAGACATAAAATATTATATGGTCAGGTTCTCTACTGTTTCATGTCATTCTTCAGGAAATTATGTAAGACTAGAACAATTGCTGCCTTTGTTCAAAACTTCAAATTAAAGAAAAGAAGTTGTTTTAAAAAAAAACACACCTGGAATATATATATTAAAAATAATAAAAGCAATCTAAATGATTCTCCAATGCTTAAGTTTACAAACAGTAAATGAGTTGAGAGGTTATGTTCTCAAATTATAGCACAGAGCTGAACCTGAAAGCCCTAAGCTAAAATAGTTTGAATTGAAAAGCTGAGAGCCATCAGTCCAAGATGGTTCCACTGCAGTGAAGTACATTTTGAGTATATAGAAATTAACACACTGTACTCCTCTGGATTCCTCTGGGGAAAAGTACCCCAGACAGTAAATCCAAGATCTGTAAGTCAAAAAAAACTGTAATGGAAAATGAAATTTCAGCCTATATCTTCAGTCTTTGTCATAGCAAATTAGATCCTTGTAGTGCTTTCATATTTCTGTTCTTTTCTGAAAAGTGAAGATTGTGCTGAACAAAGAGTCATGAAAGGGGAGGCTTAAAGAGTTAAACTGAACTTAGCAGTTCAAAAAAAACCCCCCACAAAACAAACACACCCAGAAAAACTGTAGCTCAACAAGTGTATAAATCTTCTGGACAACTTTCACTTATATGTGTAGATTAGAACATAATCTAGGGCCTAAGTGTGGCAAAAGGGTAATGTGCTACAAAGGACATCTATAAACATGGTAGACACTATGCACAAAGGACTTGCCTCAAGAAAGCAAGCTTTCCTGCTGAAAGCTTCTATTTAATTGAACCTACATAAAGTGGCATCTGTTTACAATGAGCCTTTTATTTTCTGTCTATGCATGTGTAGTTAGCTATTGAAACTGAGCACTCTGTCTATTGGATTGGTGATGCTGTGGAAGATCATCATTAAAACAAATTTGAGATTAAGAATTCCAATGTTGAATTAAGAGAAAGAAAAAAAGCCGACCAAAAAGAAAATCACATTTTTTCATTCAAGTATGATATTTTCTTTAGGTTTATAGGGACAAAATACCTGTTGGTTTTGCAGCTCACATGCTAAGTTCTTTTGGATTCCCCAGCTTCTAAGCTGCAGCAGCAATATGAAATGTGTGGCATGTCACATGTGCAAGATTTTCTGCATAAAATTCCTCCAGAGTGGTAATGATTTGCTTGGAATTAAAATTGAATTTTAAATTGTCACTTCAAAAGTTCTTGGGAGAACTTCCCGTCCTGTCAAGTTAGGAGTGATGTTAGCATCACCAGTCAAAAGGGAGAAGGCAGCATTTTAAGCAATTTAAAAGAGCAGGATCAGCAACAACTGTACAGAGCTTACTGCTACACCTCTAACACGCCATTAGAACAGCTAGATGTCACATTATCAAATCCTGCTTCTGATGCTCACTGCTGTTGTCAGCCCGTTGATCACATTATCAAGACCAGGCAATTACCTTGCCAGTGCCTGAAATCTGAACACAGATGCTTTTGATGTGAACTAAGTGCAGCTGAAACACCTTTCAGCTCTTTGGGGTGGCACATGTTTGGTTGTAGCATGTGGGCTTTTGTCAATTATTTATGTGCCACAAAGATTCTCAGAGTGGAAAAGAAAGTGCAGCTGTGAATTGCACCAGCTTTTGTCACTACAAGTGCTTCAAATTAAAAGGCCAGGAGCAGACAAGGAAATGGCTGAAGGATTCCTTTGTGGAAACAGAAAACCTACATGTAGGAAGTGCTATTGTTGCACACTCACCTAAGCACATCTGCCTGCACATTTCAGGGGAATTTTATGGTGTAATGATCTAGAGCCAAGAAATCTGTTTTGGTGAGAAGGTATAAAGGGGAAAAACACCAGCATAGGCTAGCACAGGGCAGAAAAGATTAAGTTCTAATTTGATATAAAAACTAATAGCGATATCCCTGTAGTTTTCTTGGTCACTTTCTGAGTTGCAGCAACAATCAGAATTTACCAGTGTTGAACTAAGTAATGAAATAAATTAGTTACATTACATTCCTTTAGTGATTGCTTCCCAATTTTACCCTGACTGCCTTGTTAAGGCCAGAGAAGACAACATTGCAAGCACAAAGTAGTGAGATATCTCGAATTTTAGTTATGCAATGCATAAAAAAACCTCAGCTTAAAATGTCCTGAGAAAAAACATATGAGATGATGAAAAAAAAGAGATGAACAAATGTGATGTTCAGTGTATAGCGGTGACACAAAATAGTTCTGTTTTTGGAATGATGACAATCATGGGGAAGTAGTGCCTATTAAAAAATGCTAAAATCAAGACTGATGAACCTCCAGGATGATTTTGGACCAATATTCAAGAGAGATATCGGAGATGCTGTAATTTAGAAAGCAAAGCACAGATTTTTCTGCGTTGCAAACATGAGTAAGAAAATTTAATCCTGGGAAACATAATCTGAAGAATGAATGAAGTTTTTACCCTACTGCAAAAAACCCAACATACTGAGCAGTTTTTACAAAGGAGTCCCCTTGATTTTTTTTACTCAAGTACACAACGTAGCATTTCCCATTTCTTAGCATGTGGGAGCTACAAAATGCCTGGTGCATCTTTCAGCATCTAAACAATAGATTATTGTAGTCAATAATATAGAAGAATAAAGATTTAAAATTTCCTGAGGCGTGCAATTATCTATCCCTGTTTAGAACTATTATATAACAGATGGAATTCAGCTTATTTTTACACAGAATCTTCAGTTCACCTGTGTAAAATGTAATATGAGCCAAGACTCAGGAGACGAGTAGATTTGCCATTAAATTAATTCAGAACACAGTGAGGTGACCAAAATTTAGTGATGCTAGCAAATCACTCAAAAGCACTGGTCATTTGTTATGTTACTGATTTCATTAAGAATGAGAACATGACATAAATGGTAAGCAATACTATAGAAGTTAAGTAATATAGTAAAATAGTGGGGTGGACTGGTGTTTTAAGATTCTTGTCAATATTCATTGTCTTACACGTGACCTTATATAGGATGGGATTTAATTAAATTAAAATAAGTGTCAACTTCTTCAAGACTGCCAGCCCTCTTGACTCTGGGATCAATGGGTTTGAATCAAGACAACCAATGAAAAAAATATCACCTTTCCTAGGAATGATTATTTTATTTCATTTTTTTAAAAACATATTTGAGAAAGAAAATCCTTCTGCAGGGAAGTGTTTACTGATAAATATTATGCAGAACTATCTTGGTTTGGGAAAATTTAGCAGCGATTAGAAAAAGGAAAGGAAATAGACCAAATTATAGACCAAATTTTTATTTATATTACGTAATGTATATATAGATGTACCTACAGGGATGTTTAGACATAATAAAACAGATTGCCTCCAGAATACTTTTGTTTATACACAGCAACATATTTCAGGCATTTCACATTATTTGAAGGGCACCAAGGTCAAAGTTATCATTTCTATAACAAGTTCAGCCACCCTGATGGGCAGGTTAAAAACTCAACCCAAACCAAACTAAACAAAAAACCTCAGGCTGCAAAAACAGTGATTCTTCTAGCATATATAGTGGGCAGTGGAGGAGGAAGGCAACAAACATGATGAAAGAACTAAATGAACTAGATGGCACAATTTACAAAGAGCATATAAGGGTATGGCATTTTTTTCAGCTTAGAGGATACTGAGGGGGGGCCTCATTGCTGTTTACAACTTCCTCAGGAGGGGTAGTGGTGAGGGAGGTGCTGATGTCCCCTCTAGTGTTCCACACAAGGAAAAGGCTTATTAAAACACAAATAACTCTCTTTTTTTTTCTCTCTGTGACAATTTTATCAATTACAACAGATGATGCTTTCTTGAATGAATCACAGCACTTCGGGAACTTTTGTTTAACATCTTTAAATTGAAAAAAAAAACAAAGAAGAGAAATGATTATGACTAAAATATGATGATGTTTGAAGGCAAGCTTTATCCTAGAGGACAGACTTGCCCAGTATTCCTCTGGCCTTATTTCCCAGAAGTATTTAGTATCAAAGTAAATATGAAATGTCCTCTTTTTGTACATTTTAATATATTTAATAAGAAAGCAACTAAGTTTTCATTCTAAAGGCCACATTGAATCAATATTTATAGAGACAGAGATATACCTTGGGATTATGGTTTCCTTAAATTTCTTCTGACGTCCGTAAGAACTAGTTATTCCTGTAGTCATCAACAAGCACCTTAGAAGTGTTAGCAAATCAGTTACTGACAATAGGAGAAGTAGCTGTAGGAAAATCACTGTCTTTCTATTGGATTATTCATATCTCGGTTAAACTCCTCATAAAGTAACTAAAAAGTAAGGTATTCATCTAGAGGATAAATCATCCCTGCAAAACAGGAAGATGAGAACAGAAGGAGAAAGGAGGGGGTGAATGCTATATGGCTAGATAAATTGTTTGCTTTTTTTTTTTTTTCTATTATGCATTAGGTGTTAAAAAGGATTATGGAAATGAGATGGAATAGAGATGAATGTTCTGTTCTTGTGCTGAATGACTTTAAGGACAGCAGTTAATTGAACAGTTTATCACATTCAAAAGGTGCATGAAACATGGCTGTCAGAAGACTTCAGAATAAAGTACACTGTATGCCAAAAATAAAAACAGACCCACACCCTCATTTATGTGTTTTAAAAGTCTAATGTAGCTATTTAATCTCAAAGTAGAAATAATCATCATGATCATGGCATCACTACTGAAATCAGGAAGTCATTCACTACCTGCTACATTTCTCCACAAGCAGTTTTCAGCTTAATGGGGTTTTTATATAAAAGAGTCTTGGGTTAAAAATTCAATCAAGTGATTTTTAGGAGTGAGAAGAAAGTATGGCAAAATAACAGTATATTTAAGTTAAATTTGCAAGATTATTTCTATTCTGTGGCAACTAATATTAGCAGTAGGTTTTATTCCGAAGTATTCATCAAAAGATCTTCACAAACACAAGGGTGGACCTCATGGTAACTTGGATAGGTAGAAGTGGAGTTCCTCTGGTGTTCTCATGAGCAAGCACCAGGCACCATTTGCAGCTCCTCTGTACCATGCAACTACAATTGCCCCGTCGAGACAGACCTTGGTGTTAGACTCTGCACTCACTCTGATTTCCTTGCTGGATCTCCCAACAGGGAAAACACTGGAGGAGACAGGCTTTCACTGATAGGGCCACCTGATCAGGAGTAACAAGGCAAAATCCATGTAATGCATCACGTTGCTTTTCACTCTGTGAATCATGCTACACGAAATGCCACAGCAGAGCTCCCACGACCATCGTCACATACTCGAGAGGAATGATAGGGCTTTACACCAAGTGGACTGAGCTCATAGCCAGATCACAAGGGTAGTCAGTCTGGGAGATGTACCCTTTTATTTTCTCAGCATTTTCCTAATGTGCTGCCAAGGCTGAGATCACCATGGCCAGCACCATGCAAGTGGGACATGCTGATTAAGGACAAGAAATAATCATCTTAGAGTTTTGCCTTTCCCTCAGCTTAGTGATTTCTAACTGCAGTGTCTGCTCGAGTAAACTGTGTCAATGAAGGTTTTCTGCAAAGTTTTCTCTGGGATCGACAGTACTAAGAGAAACTTGGAGTGGCATTTATTGGAGAGGAAATATTTTGACAAACATCAAAGACTGAATAATTTCTCTTGGGAAGAAAAAATTTTGCCAGTGAATATTTAAGTGTTGGGGCCTGGTCTCCGTCACCAACTTGTCCAGTCAGTCTTTTTCAGAGAATCAGTATTCTTTTTTACTCACTTCTACATGCACAGCCAGTTTTGCCTACAAGGAATACATATGCATTTCTAAAATAAGGTCTTTCTTTCAGGTAAATTTCAAAATAATTTAATTTCAAAATGAATCAGTTCAGTTTAATCACACATTTAAGCTTAAGACTTCTCTCCTAAGAATATTGCAGTTTTTAATTTTTTTTTAAAACAAAGTTGGTTGCTTTGATCCTTTGTGAGTGTACTTTCTGCTGAATGAACATGAAATTCAGCAGAATACCTAAACATATTGAAATAAAGGATGATAATGCTCTCCTGTAAGTTACATTTTCACTGAGCTTGTCCTTGGATGCTACCTCCTAGGCAATTTTTTTATTATTATGTTAACCAGTACTTCCAATTATCTTAATTTTTGTAATATAACAGTTAGCATAACAGTTTAGCTACCTTCTACTTTCTGCCAGGGGTTTCCCAAATAGCAGGTAATACCACAACCCTGGAAGAAGAGTCAGAACACTCCTTGATGACTTCTTATGAATTTAGGGACAGTTTTTGCTGGATTTACCCAAGCATTAATCTAACAAACTACAAGTCAGCAGGAGTCACAAGTTATGTCCAGGCCTCAGCAAAGAACCTTTTTACCTGCTCTGGACAAGTACTGTCACTTTTCAAATGCAGTTCCCTGTTAAAGGGAACTCATCATGGCTGGGCTTCGCGAACGAAGATTTGGGAAGGCTCTATCCACATTTATTACAGGCACGTTGGTGGCTAAAAAGGCCAATATGAGACAGACATATCCGATTGCAAAAGGCACAGCAGAAAGACTCCTGTGTATCTGCAGGATACGATCTTTCTGCATTGTCTTTTCTCCTCAAGGGTGATCCTGCTGCGTTCTCAAAGGCATCCGCAGCATTATAGATGGTGTGTCTCCAGGCCTCCCTATTGGAGGCCAGAGCAGACCAGTTATGATGATCAATATGGCCAAGGCTGAGATGTTGTTTCAGGGAGTCCTTGTATCTCCTCTTTGGGGCTCCTCTCTTGCGGCAGCTGGTGGCAAGTTCACCGTAAAGCAAGATCTTAGGGAGGGGGTGGTTGGTCCTTCATCCTGGAGACGTGCCCTGCCCAGCACAGCTGTGTTCTCAGCAACATGGCCTCAATACTTGTGACTGCTGCTTGTTCTAGTACAGATGTATTGGTCCCATAATCTGAGCAGTGGATGTTTAGGATTGTATGGAGGCAGCGTTGATGGAAGCGTTCTGGGTTTCGCAGGTGGTGGCGGTAGATGACCCATGATTCAGATCCATATGAGAGAGCAGACAGCACTATGGCTCTGTAAACACTGATCTTCATATTTTTCTTCAGGTGTTTATTACACCAAACTGTTTTATGGAGTTTTCCAAAAGCACTGTATGCCTTTGCTAACCTGTTGTCTATCTCTCCGTCAATCTCACCATCCGAGGAGATGAGGCTGCCTAGGTAATTAAACTGCTGGACTGATCTGAGCTCTGATTGGCCAATGGTGATATGGGGATGATGTAACAAGTGGTGGATCAATCTAGCTGAAAAAACTCAATTATGTGCAGATATGGGTGATCTAAAGGGAACTAATCAACACAAAAACCTATCCAGAAAAAGAACCATTAACCCTCTGGGCCTTTACAAACTTTATCACTTTTTTTTTTTTTAAGCTGAATTATTCTCTCTTTCTAAGTCATTTAGTGATGGACCCTTATTGTGGTGCCAGTGAAATTGCTCAACCAGCACTTTGGAGAAAGGTTAGGGGAATGAGACACAGGCAGTCCACCTGTCAAGAGAGAAAATGTTCACCTTCAAAACCAACACACAACCTTTACCACTTCCTAATGATGTATTCATCTTTCTGCTGTAAACAGTGACCCTCTTGGGTATTCAGACATCTTAGGTAATGCCCAAGTCAGCCTCCACTAGACATCACTTCTTTTAATTAATGTTTTCTTTATAATCTAGCCAATACTTTTAGTCTAGCCAACACAGTGAAAAGTAACTTGCATTTCTCTTGGTTGAAGACATTATCTTTATTATTATATTTTAAAAAGCATAGAACAACCCAGGGAGGAAGTGGCTTTTAGCTATTTTTAAGTGCTGTTAAGAAGGAAAAATTCAGCTCAACTGGAAGTAATCCATTTCTATTTTAATCACATCAGCTTTTGTATGCATCTGTCACATTTTGCAGTAAATCTTTTCCAGAAAATTCTGCAAAACTTCTAAGTGTAAGCTAACAAGCACTAAATACCTTGCACTGCTACAGAGTTCAGATGACTTCTTTCAGGTCTGCATTCCCATTACAAAAACCAGCCTTTGAACACCAGACTGCTATGTTGGGGCTACATCAGTGCAGTTGTGATACCTAAATTTTAACTAAGTAAACCCAGGGTCCTCCTTTTGGGGACATGGTAACTTCCATCTTCTTCTCCAAAAGGCCCTGTGTCCAAGAAAAGAAGCAGACCCAACAGGCAATTTTCGCAATACAAGGACATGAGATATCCACATTTTCCCGGGATTTCCTGTTTTAAGAGGGCTATTTCCCAGAAGCACCTTTGAAAATTCCATACAAAGTTTAGGGTACATGTGGTATCATCTAACATTGAATGACTTGTCAAGAAAACTTATCCATCTATTTCATAATAATGAAATTCATAGAACCATAGAATGATGTTCAGCCTGGAGAAGAGGAGGCTCAGGGGAGACCTCATCCCTCTCTACAACTCCCTGACAGGAGGTTGTAGCCAGGTGGGGGTTGGTCTCTTCTCCCAGGCAGCTCTCAGTAAAAAAAGAGAGCACGGTCTTAAGCTCTGCCAGGGCAGGTTTAGCTTAGTTATTAGGAAGAAATTCTTTCCAGAGAGGGTAATCAGGCATTGGAATGGGCTGCCCAGGGAAGCGGTGGATTCTCCGTCCCTGGAGGTTTTTAAGATGAGACTGGATGTGGCATCAGTGCCATGGGCTGGTAACCATGGTGGCAGTGGACCAATGGTTGGACTTGATGATCTCAGAGGTCCCTTCCAACCCTGCTGATTCTATGATTAGTTGTGGAAGATCATGTAGTTCCATTCCCCACCCACCAGATCAGATTGCTCTAAGCCCCATCCCACCTGGCCTTGAACAGAGATGCAGCATCTACTACTCTGAGCAATTTGTTTCAGTGTCTCACCACCCTCACAGTAAAGAAATTCTTCCTAAGATCTAATCTGAATCTCTCCTTTTTTAGTTTAAAACCCCACTGTCCTATCACCATCTGCACCTTTTTTAGTTTAAAACCCCACTGTCCTATCACCATCTGCACATGTAAGAAGTCGCTCTCCCTCTTTTCTTATAAGCCTCCTTTTGGTACTGGAAGGCCACAATGAGGTGTCCCTAGAGCCTTCTCTTCTCTATGCTGAACGATTCCAACTCTCTCAGCCTGTCTTCACAGGATAAGTGCTCCAATCCTTGGATCATCTCATGGCCCTTCTCCGGACTCAGTCCAGCAAATCTACGTCCTTCTTATGTTGGGAACCCCAAAGCTGGATGCAGCAACAGAGTGGGAGAAACGCCTCCCTTAACCTGCTGGCCATGCTGCTTTTGATGCAGTTCAGGATATCTTTGGCTTTCTGGGCTGTGAGTACACACTGTTACTAAATTTCTCTTACTTTTAAGAAAAGGGTTTTTCCCTTCTATCACTCATGTTATAGATATCCCCCACCTTATGTTTCATACAATACAATTTTAGTTCCTTTTTCATCTTTGACTGGTGCTGTTGGATGAAGATTTTCATGGGGAAATTTTTTTTCTCTACTGTATGAGAATGGGTTTCTATGATGTTATTATATTCTATTGATAGAGCAATTACATCTTAGTCATAGAAAAAAATGGGTAAAATTAAAGTACAAACCCCAGAGGATTAAATCATGCAAGAAATTAAAGGGATGGTAAATGCTTCAAAGTCAATCATTTTAAAGTACTGTGCACCCACTCAACACCCCTGGCAGCCTTCCCAGTCCTTGTTGACCTCAGCTTTGATTCCTGCCCTCCTCTTCTAGCTGCTTCATAACTGCCTTGGGGTGCAACTCTGGCAGCTTTGTGACATTGAGACAGCAGTGCTACAAGCAGCCACAGAGCCTCTCAAGAACCTGGAGGCTGCCAAAACACCATCAGCATTTCCTCTCCATAGTGAAAAATACAGGGGAGCTGCAGTGACCTGATTCTGCAATTCCTCATTGAAATGAAAGCATAATATGCTGAACTAGACAGAGAACAGTTGGTACTCAGAGGCTTTGTTGTGCCTGTACTGGTGCTGTATTAGAGCCATGACAGAATGGCTTTTGTAACACTGTTTCTTATCTGTCTACACCTAAAATTTAAAAGTCTATTCTGTCTCCACAGAGCCCAATTCCTGTCAGTATTACAAGTGCCTTACAAAAGCCCAGCACCTTCAGGGTATAATAAGTGGCTGGAAAGGACATGATCTGAAGTGGTTTCCACATTTCTCACAAAGAGGCCAAGCAGGGACAAAATTCCGTCTGAAACTCTATTATGTGCACAGTTTAATTTAACAAGTAGCAGTATTTCTGCTGCATATTTTCTGACCCTCATTGCTATGTTGTTTGTTTCCAGATTAAATTGCTTTTATTGATTTTGTGCTGTTTTGTCTAATGATCTTTCTTGTAAACCCCACTGAAAATGATTTATGACCCCTATTCCTCTGCTGCAAACTCAGTTGCAGGATGCTTACTCTACCAATAAATCAATTATTTTAAACATTAGCTCAGAGGGTCTTCTCAGCAGATCTATCCATTGCACCTCAGAGATGTCACCTGCCTTTTCTTCCTGCTAACATCTCTATCTCTTGCTGTGCACACACTCCCCTGTGGAGCACACTTCTTGCAAATGTCTTCTGAGGATAAGATATCCAGGGGGACTCCACTACTCCAGGCTACTTCTTCTTGTATTTATTGTGTAGTTGTCATAGTTTGCTTATCCATAGTTACAAAAGAAATCTATAGGTGGTTTAAGCCTTTAAATATTATAAGGGGATGTCAATCTGGTTTGACCTACCATCTGTGGCAGGATAGTCCACCCTGAACAGACCTAAAATCCAATAATGCATACTGTGCAAGCCATCATGCAGGCCATCAGGCAAGCTATCATGCAAGTTCAGCTGCTTGGTGTTAAATTATGCTAAGACCATCCTGGTTCACCAGACTTCGAATATACATCCTTTTTTTGACACAAGGTGTGACAGATAACCTAGTCTGCGAGCTTGTAAATCTGTGACTACCAGTCCATCACTTCATAACTATAAGAGCCCAGTCCAATTTCCATATGGCAGATTCTTCCACATACTTCCCTTGAAGTGTGGAGCTTCTCCTGTGAAGCAGGGATGCCTCTTCATGGTTACTCCCCAGGGGTTAAGAGAGAGATCTACCCACTATATGGTGAGTTATATCAATCTCTACTTAATAATTATTTCTTTTGCTAGCTTTGATACAATTTCTTCAATATAATTACTTTGTTACAGTGTACTATATTACTTTGTTATATAATACTCTGCTAGTAGGGTGGGGTTTTTTTAGCTTTTACACAGTGTAGTAAATAATTCTGATTAAGATCTTTCATCTCTTTACCTGTTTGTTAATTTGTCGTAACAAATAATTCAATTACATAGATATGTCTGTTTTGCCATCATTAAAACCTGTGAGACAAAGTGGTTTAATCACACCTCTAAAATTCCTTTAAATTCAAACCATTAACACAGTCCGAGGCTAATATGGGATCCAGTTGCACCTAAACCCTTCTCTGAGAGGGAGTTTAGAAAGCAAGGGAGTCCTTTCTGTACCTCAAGACTCACGGGCAAGGCTTTGCTTTTTGATAACTTTGTCTAAGCCTACCACTCTCCTGCAACACCATCTACCTAACTAGAAACAAATGAACAATCAAAACCCGGGCAAAGCTGTGGTTTGAGCTGTCACTTCCCTCAAAGGCCTATTAAAGTCAGGCTACAATGCAGTTTACATTGTTTCCGCCACATAAAACTACAGAGATTTTAAATTGCCCTGAAATCAGCAATCAGGTAACTGATTTCATCTGCACTTCCCAAGTTTTAAAGCTAAAATGTCAAACCTGTAATCTGTGTTGAATGACTTTTGTGGTATTAGTCCAGAGAAGCTCTCATTTGTGGCATACATTAAAAGCTACAGCAAGGAAAAGAATTCTTATGTTTCCTGGTAATGACATATAACTGCATAAAACAACAAACCTTATGACACACTAAAACTTTATGATGCACTAAAACCTTATGACACAATAAAATCTTATGACACACTAAAAATAATTTCTTCCTCCCATTTTCATATTAACAAACCCTAAGATGAAAATACAGCAAAAGGCAGAAAAAATTGGTACCTTTTTACTTTAGTTTAATCTCCAACTCAAAGCCGATTTTTGTTCTAAAACCTCTGCTAAGAACTAAACATTGCATTTAAATCAGATTACACAATCGAATTAACCAGGGTTTTTTCTGTTATTCTTCTTCAGAGTGTGTATTAAAAACCTAAAATCAATAAAAACACTAATCACAAGATTTAATCAAGACTTACCTATTTTAACTGCAAAGGTGATAGTGGAGCTGAAAGAGCTTGACAGAACATATCAGAACAAAGACAGGTAAATTTATTTCCCAATTATTTGGTGAAGCAGATGTGTTTAAGTAATACTAGATAAAATGGATTGTACTAAAATAACCTGACTTGCCAAGACTTGCCCGTAAGATGCTGTGTTTCCAACTATCCATTTTCTCTAAGTCTTTAACACTGATAATTGCCTCAGTTTTTCACAGTTTATACCTGTGCAGCCAAACACAGACTACGGACTCAGAAGCACGTGAGCGGTAATTTCCTTATAAATGCATCCAGTTGACAGAATTTCTGGTTGCAAAATTTATTTTGACAGTCAATTTTATATGCTCCATGGCACATATTAAAAAAAACCCAAACCATGTGTGGTCACAGTCATCAAATTTACTTTATTTCTTTGGATCGTATGTGGATGGATTCATTGTCCTCTCTTCAGTAACAGTTTAGCATGTGGCTAGTGCAGACTAGGGGGGCTAGAAAGTGCTTGTGGACTGCGTTCTTAGATATCTTTTATCTGAAATGGGCTCGACAGAACCCTGCCCTTGGGCTCTGCAGGAAGGACAACATGTTAGACAACACCAAGAAACCCACTGAACCCTAGCCTGACAGGTCATTTATAATTAAACCAGAACTTTCCTTCTACTTGGCTATAGAATAATTAAGTATTTTGCATCTGAATTCAAGTGGTTACATTCATTCAGATACATATTTTAGCTGTGTTTTCTGTTTCATGTTGATTCACTCTGACAAGCTAAAAAGACACATATCACAATTCATTTTCACATAGACATTTTTGCTATGCCTCATGTTTTTTCAGGTCTTAACCCCAAAATAGTTATTTGATTTTGCTGCACAGTACATACAATGCTGATAGAGAACCTCACACAGTTCCCACAAGAAAAAAAATAAGAAAAAAAGAAAAAAGAGAAATGCCTGATGCTTAAATCCTGAGCATACATTGTAAAGTGAATGATCCATTGACAAAAAGTACTCAGTTGTTCACAACCTGGTATGTGCAGTATAACTTCATAACCATCTTGTCAAAAGAACATTTTTGCTAATACAAGCTGGTTTCATGTGCCACTAGAAGAGCAAAAAATGAAAATAAAAAAAAAAACTACACTCAAGCTCATCCATTTATGGCATCTAATCAAAATGTCTTGTGGTTTTGTCCAGTACACGCCCTAATGTTAGTCTCAGCAGTGTTACTTCAAGGCATAGTCTGTAGAGAAGCAATAAGCTTCATAGACTGACAGTGTAATTTGTGTTTACCGTGCCCTTAAGGAAAAGAGGGGTTAATGCTAATATACGCCTTAATCAACCCTAATAGGTATTAATAAAACTGTATTTCTATAATTTTACAGAATCACTTCAGCTCTCGCATCCAAAATATTGTATAAACTTGGCATAATCTCTCTGAAGTAGTTGAAGAGTTTTATATTCTCACGCAAAATCCAAGTACAGGGGACAAATTTTGCTCACATAGTGATCTTTTTTACAATCCCCAATCCCAAATGGCAATGATTAAAAAAAATTGTATTACCCATGCAATACATGGGTAATATCTCTAAAAGATTAATTATTCTTGAATAATTCATGCTTTGTTTCTGTCGAACAAAGTCATGTCTTCAATAACAGGGGAGTAAAGGCCTTTTCCCATCTATACTTTTGCTGCCTTTATGTAATCTGTTTCTGTGTGTGTGGCAAGAGGAAGTGTACACCTGGTTCTTTTGGAGAACTGATGCACAACTATTTTGTAAGACAGCTTCTCCTAAAAGCTGTCCAGCTACATCTAACGTAGTAGGCAAGCGTGTCTGTCTTACTTTCCCTCACCTCACTATTTGTATCAGACTTCACCAAAAGATTACACAGGCACTGTCTCCAGCAGAGCAAGTGCCACCACTGCAGATATTTTTAGAAGGCACTGGCCCTGAAAAGTGCATCAGCCTACCCCTAATTCTGGTCACATACACGAGCCACCAGGCTCACACAACAGCTCCTGGGAGAACACCACACAACTGTGCAACCCTCACCGCAGGCAGACTTCATGTTTCTGCCAGGCTGCAGCATGAGAATCACAGAAACTCCAATGCCAAAATTCAGCATCTCATTAGTACAGAGGTCCAAGCTATTAGAAAGCTATCCACAAATACCTGATACATCAGGAAGGTATATAAATTGAATAATACTGCATGAGGTGGACCTTTGCCAGGACAGTTGACAAATTCCTACAAGAAGCAAATGCACAAAAGAGATCTGTTTTGAGAGACAAGTACTTTTGTCCCCAAGTGACAAGGCTGTGAAACCCCTGAGCGTTAACAAATACAAACAGGGAACCCTTTGTCTTTAGAGACTATGTCTTTCTAACCCAGAGTAGCACAAAAATAAACTAACACTAGTAAGTTGAGGGCTTTATAATAAAAGAATTATCACCTCACTTGCAACTATGAATCCCTACAGTGTTCAGGTACAATGGTTATTACAGATTTGCTGTGTGATACACTAATTTTAATCTGCTAATACTCTTGAAACATCTTAATCCCTATTGAGTATGGTACGACCAGATGAGGAGAGACAACAGAGATCATTGCAAGACTACAAGCACTTTTAATTCAGTCATGCTGACTTTCCAGCTGTGATCTTAAAAACAGATGAAAAATGAACCATTCAGTTGTTGGACTGATTCTCACTGAAATTTAGTTGTCCCTGGTGTTTGTTTGACTAAGGGCCTCACCTTGTCAATGCTCGCACTGGTTCTGGTAGCACCAAGAAACAGAGTGCTTTATCAGCTTTGACAGTTATGCCTGAGAGCAAGGATTTAAAATGAACTAGTTGAAAGAATCAAAATATCCTAGTTTTTGTTTTGAAAGAGAGAAGTATTTGATATGTCTTACCCAGATGTATCTTCTCGGATCTGAAGTTTATTTAGGTTCTTGAAAATACAGTAGCTGTATAATAGTAGTGAACTGAACTAGCATTAAATTTGCATTAAACACTGCTGTACCAATTCCCTGCTGCCTTTCCCCCCCCAGAAAAACAATACCTGTAGGTGAGCACCTTTCTGCAGTGATACACTCTGCTTAGCTCTCAGTCTAAGACTTATTTGCACTTCAGAAATCTTAGCCATGCAGTGAAGTTAAATTACTGAATTATGAATTCAATTCATTCAGTGAAAAAATTTGAAGTCAATGACAGACTAAATTAACTTCATCTCTAAAAACAGAGCTGGAAATGCAGGGGGAGCATCCCTGTAGAAAGTACTTTGGCTGGTGCACTACACGTTATGTTTTTTGCTCTTTTCATATTAAACAAAAAATTCTGTTTTAAATTGTGCTAATAGTTCATTTTAATTTCAGTTAACAACTTGAGGCAAAGATTATAAAATACAACTTCATGACCTCCTGACAAGGACGTGTAGGAAAAGAGGAGTTGAAAGTTTTAGAAAACTAATTTGAATGACAGATAGGGCGTTTTTATGATCATTGTGTCACACAGGAGCTGTGCAAAGAACAAATGTCAAGCTAGAGACTGTCAATTTAATAAGATGCAAATACGGTGAATCTCCCTCTAAAGTGTTGGAACAGTCCTGAGAGTACTGAAAATACTTTCACAGCAGAGGGGATCATTAAGGAACTTGCTGAGTGATGCTCAGAAGAAAATGAACTCCCAGAGCAGATGGAAAGAGGGCTCTGCCTCCTGCTACGTTCACTTTGTCCAGCAGTAAAACCAGTTCTATGGAAGGAGAGGTGAGGAAGTAAAAGAATTCTGTCACAACTACGGGAAGAATAAGAAAAGGTTGTTTTCCATCACAGTTTCTGCTCCCACACCCTGCCAGACAGTTTGTGCCCTATTCCAGCTAAAGAGGGATCTCACTGTGAAAGTCCTCATTGCTTTTTTAATACGAAACGGTGTCAAAACTTATAATCAAGAATTTAACCACCTTTTTTTTGTTTGTTTGTTTTGCTAGACTAGACATACAGTAACAATTAGCTTATTCTGAATTTGGCCAAATACAATAAGTACTGATGGGATTCTTTGCAGTGTTGCAAATAATCCCTTTGTCCCTAAATGCAAAAGCAATTTTGAGAAGTCTGTAAGGCTGTTTGTTTTCTGCTATTGCAGGTCATCTTGTGGATTAGAGGGTATGCAGTCTATGATGCATGTAAGTGGAAAGCTCCTGAATCTAGATGTGCTTAGCAAACAAATATCCTGAATTAGTAGTCATCTACTGAGTCCTATAAGATTTCAGCTGAAGAGGCTATTTATCATTTAAAAAGAAGAAAAATCATCTGGATTGATTTTCAACTCTACTGTTATTTAAGAAAACGCAAAAAGAAATCAACTCACATCTCCAAAACTCCCAGTGAAGTCTCAAAAAATGCACACTATTGAATTAAAACCTTATATTCTTCATAACATATGCATCCATATCTGAGAAGAAAAAGAGAGAACTGGAAAAGTGCACCTGACTTACCCCTAGGTATCTACCAGAAGAGGCCCCAAACAGTAGAAAGACATATACAGAATGAAAGACAAAAACAGAAACAGCAGAGACCAGACAAAGAATGTTACTGGTTAAACCAGCTTTCCAGTGAAACATTCTCTTTCTGTTCCCAGCCTCAGAAGATGACTATGTACAGCCATCAGAGTGCCAGTGCCTGAACAATTTTAAGTGTCTTTGAGAGCTGAATTCACTGACATTTTTTCTTTAAAAAGGAGGTAAAGTTGTATCTGATCACAGCTGTCACATGAGGTTTAAGTCCTATACCAACAGCTCATGACCACTCTTGTTTTATTGGCTGCCCATCAGTTCCAGGAGGGTGTTAAATGAAGAGTGAAGGCAAAATCCCAGATAGAATGATTTTCTCCTCTTCCACAAGGATCTAAAAATAGCCTGTGGAGCCTGTGTTTTCTGCCCCTCAGATGTCTGTTAATTAGACCCAAAGCTCTCTGGAGTACTAAACTTTCTAAGACATTATCTCATTTACCTAAAAGAAAGCTATAACCTACATTTTCAGCAGTGCTTGTCTAATGGAGAAAAGCACCCAGAGCCATTGCTGTTCTAGGTGAGGTCACCTGAACAAGCTGAGCCAGAAATCCCCAGCTCAAGGAGAAACACAGCAGAGAGTAACAGGAAAGCATTCTAGATCACTGCCAAACACCCAGATAAACACACAAATTATTTTCCCAATGTAAGATGTCTCTATGCAAAAGTTTCTGTCATAATAGCATTTTCTTAGGAGTGTGGCTTCAACCTAAAATAAAAAGTTTTGTTTCAGATCTACAGTATGTTGATCTTAAGAATCACTGAACAACACACACCAAAGCAATGTGCAATGGGGATCATCCATTCATTAAAAGACATTTTCATAATTTCAATGAGATAAATTTTAACTTTTTTACCACCTAAAATGTATTTCTATTTTTTCCAGAGTTCTATCAGATCTGACATGTTAAAGTATAAAATCGTAATCATTTCTTCTTTTTAAAAAAAATTAAAAAGCAAATTTTCAACCAAGCCACAAAACTGCAAATACTTTATGTCTTTTCATGCACCAAACTTAATCCAAACCCTCCAATGTTATCAACATAAACCAATATGCAGAGGGGTTTATTTCTCTGTTAAGTCCATGAGTACGGAGTGTGAGATAGGAATTACTAATAAGAGCTCAGAATTGCAGTTTGTTCATCTTTCTCCATACAAGAATACTGACTCAAGCTCATATTTTACAAAGAAAAATTCCAGAGCTGAGTCCAAGTTTATGATCCTATTTGTAAAGAAGTTGCCATTCTTTGCAAAGTCAGGAACTATTAATATATAAAGAAAGGGTCTAAATCCATTCATTATTTTTTTCTAATTTTTAGGTTTGATTCTGTGTCATTTATATGAAATATTTATCCCTCTGTATATCCACACATCTATACTTGTTTAGCTATATAAATAATATTGCCCCCCCACCTTCAAGCGGTAAGTCGACAACGCAAGGATAAATTCCAACTGTTGATTAAATAAAATTTAATGCTTTAACACTTTTTTGTAAAAAAATATTGCTTCATCTAAAGAACCGCTAAGAAACACAAGTCCCAAGCAAGCACAGTGTGTGGGATGAATCTTACCCCACAACATATTTCCTGTGGTGTAGAAATGAGTCATCTATAAATGTTTTTTCAGATTTGTAAATGTTCAGTTTATCACCAAGGGACAAAATAAGGATATGCCTTAACTCCTCCACAGTCTTTGACAGTGACTGAACTTCCTGCTGTAAGTGTAGTTAATGCACTTGTTGATGTCTATAGGTGATGTTTTGTAACTAACATGCCTAGGAAATCTGTAAGAGATATGACACACAGAAAGAAATATGGAAAACTCACTCCAAAATGCTACTGAGAAGAACAATCCATTCTCCATAACATACTGTTTTGATCCATCCCTTCTTTTAGCATCAGATAAAAGTCATGATTTGTTTTATTCAACTGTTACAAATTTATGAATTGTTATGACCATCACAAGTATTTCTATTACTCTTCAGTCATCAAAAAAATTAGATAAGCAATTCTTTTCAAAGATGGTGTTGTCTTAATTAGATATCATTGAAGACCAAATGAAGACCATTGATTGAAAATAAAGTAATAAAAAAAACATGAAAAAAACCCACTCCACACCAAAAAACATACTGTATTTATAAATTCCATTTGTCAACTGATAACGTAACTGTTATCAGCTTAAGAACTGGGCACCACCAGCAGTTATAATGTTATTACTAGTGCCCAAATGTTATCATTAATGACCAAATGTTATCACTCCTCACCTGAGTAAATGCTAATTGTCTCTAGATTTTGCTATGGGAGAGCTGACACAAATGAGTGTTTTAGGTTATCCAAAGAATCACTGGCAAAGCCACCAGCCAGATGGGTTTAATATAAAAGTGGAAGTGTGACAAAGTTCGTTGGCAAGGTTCACTCTACTACTCTAAGCACTAGATAGTTAAAGCACACAGAGAAAATCTAAAATCAAGCAATCTAAAATTAAAATCAATCTAAAATGATTTATGTGGAGGTTGGGGATGGAAAAAGGGCAAGAATAGGAAATGGTAAGGATAAAAAGGAATCAGGGAGACCCTTCCAATGAGTCACAAGGTTCTGAGTGGACCCCCTTGCCCCAGACTGGACCAACGGTTTAGGCCCAAAGGTTTTAACAGCCCTTAAACTTAAGAGCAATTAATTGATAGTCTAATTTAAGCAATTTAACAAAAGAGTCTATAGAATTTACTATAAGCACAACAGTAACTTGCTTACAGGCCTTACTTACTTACTTATATTTACTTACCAATATAACGTACTTAAGAAGCTAAGACAGAGAAACATTCATAATACATTTGCCACAGCACTTTCACACTTGCACAGGCCTAAAGCAGAATGTACAACTATCTACCTGTGAAAAACTGCCCCTGAGCTCAGTGAATTACTCACATCAGATGCCTTTGCATCTTCTTGATGGGCAAAGGGTTGAGCCTCGAGGAGTGGGGGTATCAGACCAGGCTCCACTGGCAGCATTTGACATCAGTACATCACAATATCCAAATATCACAAACTTGAGAATTCCCTGGCTCTGAGAGGCAACCCACTCAGAGGGAGATTGCTGGTCACAGACAGCTGTGGTACAGAAGACCTCAAAGGGTCTCACTTTGGACTGCAAGAGAGTGACTACAGGGTTGCAAGAGAGTTGACTTTAATCACAGTAATTTTCCATCCTGGCTGCGATTTCAGTCAGTAACTTTTCTTGAAAGTGTGATAAAAATGTTGTTCCATTTGGGCTATTATGCAGGCAAGAAAAATAAGTTTTCAAGGCTGTTCATTGAAAAACAGGAGCTAATTAGACAGGACAAGTTCCTGGGAGCTTGTGAGACAATTAAGCCAGTTTTATTTTTTAAGTGTTTGGCTACAATAAGATTTAACTACATTTTTAATAAGATCTAGTATTCCTACTTATATTTTATTAAGATCATCCTTTGGCAAAAAAATCTCACCACCCCCTTACTCCAGACAATTTTGAATTTATAATCCTATTCCCTGGTCACACAGAAAAATTAATGAGGACATGGCTCAGCTCAGCCACTGAACAGCCATGAGGTTTTCAAGAACCCTGCTCTGAGAAAGCACCTGCCACGGCACAATCCTCATGGGAGAAAGAAGAATTAGGGAGAAGAAAAGCAATTGTACCAAACTGGGAAAGTCGGGAGAAGTTATATTTTACTTTTATCTTTGTTTTTGCTTTTCCGCAGTACATCTTCATCTTCAGCTGGTGTCCAAAAGCACATTTTGCACACTTCACGACTTTTTGCTGCAAGCTACAAGCTGGGTTTACTCGAATAGTAGTTACTAGAGGTGTAAAAGACACTTTACACCACTTCTTCCAACCCACACCACCCAACCCAAATTGCTTGGGGGTCACTGCTTGCTCCCCCTTGGCACTTCAGCTACCAGTAGTTTCTGTGAAAAGATGCAGTCATCCAGGTCAATAAAGAAGATATCAAGCCTTAAAATTGAGGAAAAGAAAAACAGGGGTGACTTTTCAGATGGATCAATTTGCTGTATTTTAGGATAATCAGCTCCTCATGTGTATTTCTAAATAGAAATGGAGGTAAGAAAGACAGACTCTTAAAAAAAATTCCTTGTCAGGGCTCTTGAGTCTCAGTTAGCTCTGAATTTTCAACACACTGGTGATATACAACCATATAATAAAACATTTAGTAATAGGAATTCTAATTAAAGAAAACACACTTTATTCTCTAGCACATAAAATTAAATTATTTGGGATTCAAATAAATTTACTTATAGAATATTAGAAATTAATTGTGTAGGTTTAAGTTTAATTGAAACTTGCTTACAGCTCAGCATGAGTGGGCCCCTGCTCAAAGCTTGGCACAGGTGAACTTCAGCTGAACTCTGTTAGCATGAATGGCTGAGCAGGGGAGTAAACAGAGAAAGCCTGGTTATCTTCAGATAAGGGTTGAGTTGGGGGCCTCAAGTCTGGCCCAAGCTGAAAGATAAGAACAATTGATGGCCTGCCCTGCTGGTCCAAAATGAGTAGTGTGTGGTCTCTGTTTTGTTGTTCATTCAGGACAGAGTAGAAAGGAGGAGCAGAGTCTGTAAGTGAGATTACCCATTACAAATCCCTGACAATGCAGGATGCTTTGTCCACCTTTCTCAAAAGCAGCCACAAGTGCAAAAGAAGCCGCATCACCGTGCTGGTTTAAAAGCAAACCAGAGGGAGAAATGAACCCAACTTGAGAGATTACGAGTCAGAGCTACAGTTTGCTAAGAAGATTACAATAAATGCAATGATACAGAGAAAACTGTTTTTAACCCCCAAAGACAGATGTATAACCCAGCACCCTGGGACAAGAACAGAACAGTGTTTGTTAGCCCCTGTGCTGAGCACCACGTGGGCTCCCTGGGGGTAAAGTAAAAGGAAAGGAAATCCTGTTGAAGTAAGGATTGCAGTCCTGTCAAGAGCGGCAGTTGCAGTCCTGTTGGAGGTCTGGTCCTCCTCTTGATCTGACGAGTGCTACCAGAAGTCCCAAAACCCGAAGTTTATACACACTCAAGTTCAGGTGGGAACACCCAGCACCTCCCCCAGGACGGGGAGTTTCACAATTTAACTCTGTGAGTCGTGGGATATTTTTGGAATCTTTGATGGTCTAGGTGTTGCAGCTGGTTTCTTTAACACCCAGCTTTTAGCCTGAGCTGTCAGGTGTGCCCTGGGCAGCTGCTGCAAACAATCCATTTATTAACAGTCCATGAGAAATGACACAGAGGGTGTAGAATACACAGTTTTTGTTATACCCACATAGTGATAAACTGGTCTCAGCCCCTGTAACTAGGACAATCACGTTTTGGGATTGGGAATTTTGTGGGGTAAAAGAGAAAATGAAACTTGTTCCTTGCTGTGCTTCCATATCACTGCAACATAATGGTCAGATTTTGCAAAAAAAACCCCACAACGTAATTTATTCTATCTTCTAGCTGCCCTGAGAGAGTCATGTGAAGATTTGGTATAATTCTCAAACCTAATACTCTGTTTTTCAAAGAGTAACAAATGTACAGGTGTACAAATAAGGATGTCTGAAGCTTTCATTGGTCATTCCATTCAATAATTTCTTTATTCCAAAATGGACCCCTCTCATTTTAATAAAACCAGAATAACTTTTTTCCCTCTCTGATACTGGTCAGACTCCTGAGACAAAGGGGCTTCTTCTAGTTGTTGTCATTGTGTACTGCATGTCCTCTTGCTATTGCATTGGACAACGAACTATTTGCTCTGCCAGTTTGAAACTGGAAAAATACATCAGATTGGTAGAAATATTCTAATTCTCCTTAAAATCCAAGGTGTCTTAACATTCAGGATATTATGTTTCTACTAAGATGCTAGATTTAGGTCTCTGTGCTATTCCTTTCGAGATTATATAACCATTCTGATCTGAATTTTGATAATACAGGGATTCTCCATAGCAGCTCCTGTAGCTGGCAAGCTGCAATGTGTTAACATGAACATATATGATATATGAATGGGAAGATAAAATGTGTCTAGCAATTATCTATTTGAGTCTGTTTTACTACATGAGTGCACAGATAAGGGGAAATTTAATAGGGTAGTAAAGAGAAAATCAATATTGTATTATTTTAGATTAGATGCTTAACCAGTGCAGACATCAGTACTACAATACACTGCAGCTATTCTTTTATTTCATATAGAAACCAAGCTGAGATAGTTTTTCCTGAAACAGAACGAAACACTTGTCTTGAGTTTTGAGCAGCTCCACTGAGCCAAGAGAGAATTTGCTTTCTATTTTCTATATTATATTTGCTTCTATTTCTATAGAAGCTATAATTCACAAAGCTTTATGAGGCAAAAATGAGAATAAGAAGGAAAGAACAGATTTATCTAGGTTATTTGCTAGATAAGGAAGATTGCATCTCTTTATTCATCTATGTTTACCGAATATGAGCTGAATATTAGAGCAAGATCTTGTTGTTTCTTATGGAACATTGAACATGTAACTTAGGAGAAAGCAGAATTAAAAATGGTGCGACATACTGCACTAAGGAAGACAAGAAAAGAAAAGAAAAGAAAAGAAAAGAAAAGAAAAGAAAAGAAAAAAGAAAAGAAAGAAAACCAACTCTTCTCATACGTTCACTTTTCTCATTTTCAGTGGAATAATTTCACAAAAGTTTCGCTGAGAACTGGTGGTTGATACAGGAAAATATCTGACCCAGCATTAGAAGGTAGGATTGTCAAACTCAGTATTTTGTATATATTTGTGGTTCTCTTTATTTGCTGCAAACCTAAATTCTGCTAACTCATTAATAAGACTCTCATATTCATGAATCCACAAATAGCAGCTAAAGGAAGAAAACCCATCAAATGTCATGAAACTCACAGTGAATTGTCCCAGGCTCAACACAATAGATGTTTTTCCCAGGTGCAAGAATTTACAATACTTTAAAGGTCCAAGAGTTTCACCAGGAAAGCAGCCAAAGGCTATACACTGCATTAGTACAGATTTTACATAATTTGGCAAAATTACAGAAAATAATTGCTACTGCACTTGAACACCTAAATATTTATGAAACTGCACACTACAAATCTGTATAATTTTGTTGTCTAAGTCAATGTTAAGATTAGATGTACAGAATCTCTCCCTTTCTTACAACTAAAGACTTTTTCAGCTGTAGAGGTGGCATATTCCTAAATTTTTTTCTCAGTGAAATTTATTCATATGTAACACTAACCACAGTGCTTCTAAGGGAATTATGATTTATTTTCCAACTTGATATATTTCAGTATCTCTCTTATCAGACTGCAGATACATCCAAGGTATGGAAAATGACCTGATATCATGTGCAGAAAGCAATCTCTTTTTTAACAGTGTGAAATTGTGCTGCTTACTCTAGATGCTAAGATTCCTGAAAGTGATTGTGCTGTCTGCCTGGGTATATTAGCATCCTGCTGCAAAGCCACAGGGGTGGATGGGGGAAAATGGCTTGTTTCAGAGCATTATTGCCAAGTGGGAACCCAGCTGTTTTGTATGGGATGCAGCTCATTACAGGACATAATGGAAGATATAAACTGGATTTCTAAATGGTTACAGACTCAAAAAATGTGTGCTGAATGTAACCTCAGCACACGTTTTACTTTCAGTAGGCGCTGCCTTTAAAATGCTCTAGGGTGCACTCATGTAGAATCTCCCAGTGCAGATACCTCAAACACATAGATGGTGTAAAGGAGTAATACATGTGCTAACCAAGTGTGACTCTCCATTGCAGAGAAAAATGACGGCTGCCTGGGGACATAATTTTGCTCTATGTGGTATCCATACATGTGCATGACTTTGGGGTAAAAAGAATAACAATGAAAAAGAAATTGAGTGTTTGGCAGGAAAATACATTTTAAAAGAATTTCAGGGTGTTAAGGGTTTCGGTAGCAGTGTTTGGGGATTTTTCTGTTCTTTATGTATGTCAAAGGCTACTTACTATAAATTTGTTTTTGTTTTATTTTCAACCGTTCGTGGCAAAACAGGAATGAAATAACAAAATGTCAGAGGGGACACCACGGACATGGTGAACTACAATTGTTCCATTTATTTTCACTACAGTCTTGCTCTAACTTACTAAAAATTTATATCCATTCAACCAGATCTACACTTCAAAGAACCTTAAAAAATCCCTCCCTCTGTAGAGTCTGCTGCATTTGAAGAGCCATTTCACCGTCTCCTTTGCAGAACAATCACTTCAGTATTGTATTAAGGACTTCAGTGTGGCCACACAGCTTCCCCTCTGCCCCTCCCCGCCAAGATGAGCAGGTCAGAAAAATTACTCCTTTAATTACTATTTTAAAATCTGCACTGAAGTGGGTCAAGTCTTCAGTGGCTGTATTGGCACTCAATCCATACTGCTTTAATACAAACCTATATTGCAGAACATTGCAGGCATGGTGTTATATTCAAAACACCAATAACTTCCATAGACAACATTAGCAGTCAGATGTGCCCACACAGGTCCTTTTTTTATTTCATTCCATGGTTTTACTCTGTGACTAATAAAATTATGCAAAATCACACTACATCAAAAGATGCAATTACCTTAAATGAAGTACTCTACCATAATGCAGAAAAAACCCCAACCAGACAATGTTCCACATCAAAGCCACTTTAGAAATAAATGTGACATTTTAGGAAAGGAATTTGTAAACTAACAACTTGGAAGCCACAGAGGGAAATGGCCTTCCCCAAATAATAATTTTTGAAATCTTATATTTTTGACATCATAAGAGCCTACTACAATGATAAAAGAAATTTTCCTCATATGCTCTCCATTATACATGATTTACATACTGGTTTATGTTTTGCTGTGCTTTCTAAATTTACTGCCTTTCCTTTTTCTTCCACAGAAAAGAGGAGTTATTCACAAGTATAACTATAGTCCCTCATATAATTTTTTACAGAACAAAGAGGGCAAGTGTGTCTTTCCCTGCAGGGCAACATACAGAGCTTTTATCTTGCTAGAAGGGAAATTGTGACCTGATGATATTGCACCTCACCTTCTCTTCACTGAGAAGATAATACTGAATTTCTCACTCCAGTACAAGAGGTAAAATAGTTCTGGAGATGTTGTGAATAGAAACACATGAACTGTTTTATTGTGCCTTGCCACTGTCCATCATGACTATTAGGAAAAAGCCTAAATGAACATGGCTTTACTGGAGATGCTCTAAGAGTTGGAAAATTACAGATACTTCCAAACACTTGATAGTTAACATAGCTGTCCTTCATTACTTGCCTAGTGCTATTCCAAACTCTCCCGTACCCTGTCCCTCCAAAGGCTGATGACTGAAGATTTTGTCCTAGGCTTGTAGAACCCATAGGTGTCTACACTAGCACATTAACCTTCACCTAATTTTTCTCTTCTTGTTTCCCAGGAAAGCCCTGTGCTCTCTCCATCCTTTTAAGCAACTCTGCAGCTGGTCCTTAGAGAGCTGTTTGTTATGGACAACATGGTTTCCTTTTTAAAGGTAACAAGTAATTAGAGTACCTTATGAAGTGTAGATAAGGTTAGTTTTTCCTGAATGTACTACTTTGCACTCACTGACACTGAATCAGATTTGCCCTCTTATTTGGAGTCATGAAGCATAAAACAAATTTTCTTTAACTCTTCCTGGAAGCTTTCAATGCAAGTATTTGGATAATTTAGTACCACCTCCAAAGAACTAGTGCAGAAGTTATCGAGTTGTTTTCCCATAATTTCATGTTTCTCTATCTAAACACAAGCCTAGATCCCGTCAGGCATTGAATTTGATCAAAAAAACTTATTATACTGTAAGGGAATGCAAACCCTGAAAATTATATTTCTGAGGAATTTGTAAATCTAGGTCTGTCCTGTTCCTAAATATGCTGAATTTACGGTGTTGTCTCTGAATTCACATTTTTATTTCGAAAACATATATTGTGCATTTTGTATAATACAATTTATTCTTGTGTCTTTCATTTTCTTTAAAGCTTTATTCATAGTAAATTCCAGTTAGATACATAAGTTTCATAACCATTCATTAAAAAATAATGTGGTTTGTATTTGTCTGACATTTGCCACAGCTCCCTATCTCCTGCATATGAAGAACTTGAATCCAACAGATGAAGGATTTTCATGTATCTGAGGGAACTTCTACAAAAGCCACTGGAAAAATCAGTCTTTGTCTTGTCCATTTCCTGATCACAATTTTTAATGTCTTTTTTATTCTTTGTGGAATTATGATGTACTTTCCATTCCTGCAATAAGGAAGAATGTTACTCAGGAAAAAATAAGAGATGCAAGTTAAATGCACCAGCAGTCTGGCTGATGTTTTGGGTAAATCACTTCATACAAATATACTCTTCCTGTTTCTATTACTGCCCGAATGATTTGTCTCCCCAATGTTGCTAGTAGATTTTCTGTAGAATAAAAATTTTTTTCATAAGCTGCTCAAGTGCTTTCATTCTCAGCCACTTGTTTCTCCAGTGTAGATGCATTATCCATGTAAGTAGCTTTGTCAGAAGCTAGAACAAAAATACATAAACACTTTCATATGTATATAACTCTAGCTTCCCATGGATAAGCAGGGGACTGGAACAGATGACCTCCAGAGATTCCTTCCAGTCTCAACCAGTCTATAATTCTCTAACACATGTTTGTGTTTTAAGGGTAAAAATACACATATAACAAAAAAACGCTGAGTTCCACTTGGGCTGATCCTGCTTTAAGCAGGGAGTTGGATTAAATGATCTCCAAAGATTCCTTCCAACTTTGACTACACTATGTTTCCATGATTACTGTTTACAAGGAGTCACTTTAAAATCATCATTTTTACCTCATTTTAATATTTTGAATAAGAACAGTGTCAAGAGCTATTCTTTAAGTATACAGCACATACTGCAAGAAATTTTAATGAAGACAAAGACAATGCAAACAGCAGCCCTTTGACAGAAGAAAATACACGTCAGAACTCATTATAGTCTTATAACACAGTTTGAACCATGGAATATAACTGTATGCAACATTAAATATAATAAAAAAAAAAAAAAAAAGAAACAGCTCATCATATGCAGTTTTCATTTTAAGCTAATCCTCAGTCCTGGGAGTCTGATGCTGTCCCAGTTTTTGCTTGCTACAGGTGGAAAACCTCACGGTCTGTGACAGTAACAGTTATTATTCTTTGTTCCACACTGAAATGCATTGACATAAGGCCCAGTAGCCTGGTGAAGAGTAGCTCTCCTACAAATAAATGAAAAATATGCATTTATTGTTCTTTTGTGCAGATCATTATATTGCACTAAAGCAGATCACAGTAACCAAGGCTTAAGTTACCATTTCATTCTAGCTGTCCTTTTCAATTTCTCCTAATTTTCTCACATCTTAGTGCCTTCATGAATACTTGTCGTTGGGAACAATATTTCCCACACTTTGTCTCTATTTAAAACATGAATGTTCCTCTACAGTATGAGCAAATGCAGTTACTTTCCAAGTATGCAACAGTGAAAACACTTATCTCCCTCTATATTCCAAACGGAAATACCAAGCTCAGACAAACCCGTAACTCAGAAACTAGAAACTCCAATTAAAAAGAAATTAGTTTATTTCATAGACACCACTTATCAAGGATGTAGTATTTTCAGCATAATAATTGTTTAAATTATCTGCTTCACCATTAACAAAAGTTTTCCTCTGTGATTCAAGCCATTTTCACGCTCAGTGCTCACTGTTTGGAGAAGCAGGACGTGATCAGCTTCATGGAGCAAAACCAACTTAACAAAATTCACCTGGAAGTCCATAGCCTTATGGGAGACGAAAAGGTGTAAGTCAAACAGTGTCTCGGAGTCTCTAGCTTTTATAAATTATTCCAGTAGAACTATGAGACCAGAAAGCTTTCAGCAAACAAATGCATTATTTAAAAAAAGCTCCCCAAATGGATTTCAAAACAAGACATAGCGAAATAATTTCCTCATGCTATCTTTTTATCCCTCACCCCTACTTAATATTAAAAACCTCAGAGATGTAGAGCCTAGTAAGAATTCAAATATTACCCATGTGCTGCAACATGAAGAACTACCTTCCACTAAAGCTTTCAGGAAATTTGTTTTGTACGAACACAGTGATGATGCAGGTAAACCAAAGTAATTACTGCAAGGTCAAGTATTTGGCTTCAGAAGTGTTGTAGGGAAAAAACAGACTCCAAAAAACCACAACCCAAAACAATGGAATAGAATTTAGGGAAGCAGCAATCAGACCTGTAGCTTTCTTCTATAACCTCAGAGTTCAGGTGTGAGAGCCGCTGAGGAGGGAGATTTAGAGATAATCACTCACTGAGCAGGCTTCATCCTACAGTTTCAAATTGTTTGAAGCACTGAACAGAAAGAGAGAAGTGGGTATTTTCTTCCTCTCCTGTGTTAGAAGGGTTCCGCTAAGACTTCCAGAAGGGGAAGGATTTCTCCGTCATATAATGTGTAGTAAATGTACAAGAATGTTCTGAAGAAATGTCAGAACGTGATTTACATTTTTTTTTAATGCTCCAACTTCATTGCTCAGCCTGATTTTTAGTTTATTGTTATCAGCTAAGTTCATACCTCCCAGGTACATGAGTTGTTTTCAGATATGCTCCCTGTTATACACTTTTGGAAAACCTGTGTAATTATCTGCTATGCAGAATTAGCAACCAGAGTGTGAAAGGTTAGATTTGTTTCTTATGAGCTTTGTTTACAGTAAAATAGCAATGTGACAACAAGGAAAGGAAATTATTTGCTACAATGAAAAAACAGGCCAAACGATTATCTGATCTCACTGAGCCTTAGGTGATTCAGTGGAATTTCTGAAAAGATTCTATTACTAAACAAACAAACAAACAGACAAAAATAGAATAGAGATTACTTTTTTGACATTTTGGACATGATTTTTGATTAAAAGCAGACTGCATAGTCCTTGGCTCTTTGCATTAATGGTTTTTCAGCCAGCCTCTCTCGTTTGATGAAGGACTGTAAAAGCTGGTTGAAAGCAATTCAAGGGAATAATTATATCACTCTATCAATTAAATCTCACCACTGCTATTCCCAGAAAATCTGACAAGCAGTGAGAGCAAGGAGAGCTGCACTGAATTTCCAATGAAAGCCTGTGCTTACTTGTGGAGCTGATATTTTCAGAACATTTGGTTTACCTCATTGTCACAGCTCTCCCCCCCACAAAAAGGCTGAAAACAAAGAGAAAGAACAGTGGAATAAAAGTTAATCAAGAAAAATACCAAGATAATTCAAGACATTGTCCAAAGCAAACATGGATATTCAATGGCTATGCAGGGTCCAGTTTGTGTTTTCAGACCAACTGTAAACTCATTGAAATGAGGTTAGAAAAACGAAACTAATTTGGGTTTTAATTCACATATTCCAGAATATTGCAAGGTAGTAAGCCAAACAGAGCCATGTTGAAATAAAATATGTTAGAGTGTAGACCTTAAGGCAATTTTCATAGCTACAGCTGAGTCACTAAGGCAGCTAGGCCACTCAATGAAATTAAACATAATAAATTAAAGGCATATGTAATTGGCTCTCTGTATTTACCACTCTCTTGCTTTTCACCACATTTGAATATGATCAGGATTGATTTCATAAAATCTTTTTTGGCAGAATTTCTCTGTTCACTTTCATTTACTTTCCTGTAAAAAGGATCTTGGTGAACATAAAAAACCAAAAAGATTACAACTAGAAGTTGAAATAAATATGCAAAATTGTCGTTCAGGGGCTTTCAGGTCTCTGTATTATTTGTTTTCTGAACTCCACAGGGGTCTCAAAGGATAAAAAATCTGATCATTATGACCTGAACTGAAGTTCTGTATATGCCTTCTCATGCATTTGAGGCAGTGATATTTTTTAATTTTTTTTTTACTGTCTTGGTAGAAGCTGGTAATGAAAAAAAATATGAACAAGTTAAGGCTATCTTTCCCATACACAGACATTCTTTGATGTTAATAACCTCCCAAAATGCGTAATCAGTGCCATAATTACAATAGCAAGTTAGAGGTGCTCCTCTTCTGTTTACTTCCACCTGAAACATCTGTCACCTATACAACCAATGCTCCCTTGTACTGCCCAATTTTATCCTGAGTGGCAAGGTAATACTGAATTATAATAAGTGTATTGAAGTGTAAATACTGAATTAAGAATTAAGAAAAGCCAAAAAAAAAACCCTCTGAGCAAAAATAAATAAATAAGAGGACAACCAAATATCCACCCACACTTTTTTGTTTCTGTGCCTGCATTCTCCTACATTTCCAGCAATTCTGTGGCCACTCTCAAAAAAACCCAAAACACAAGGACTGAAAAAAGCAGTTTATTCCTATACTGTGTAGTAATGGAGGTGGATGCTGCAGCTCCCTGGTGAGGAAGCAATAATCCAGTGGCATGTCCATAAAATCGCACTAGTCTGTCAACTACAACATGGCCTGAGGGGATTATATCCTGGACTTTATCACTCAGCATTATAAGGACAAGGCAGGACATCAAAGCTTTCACCACATGAAAGTTAAGAGACGACAGCACCTCATCTCTGGACAGCTTTGCTTGTCAACAAGAAGTACAGAGCTTCTTACTTACCAACTTCGAATGGGAATGCTAAAATACATAAGTAATTCCATATTACCCTGCCTGACACTCCCATAGCCATAAACTTTCTGCTGCAAAGCCCAAGACTTTAAATGGCCAGTTTTGAACACAAAGTCTACCCTGTTCCTTCTTGCTAATGTTGCTTAGCACCACAGCAGTTCTTTGTTTTTCAAGGAGAAGACTTCACCTCATTAACATTGGGCTAATTACTCCAAACAACCTTAGTACACTTCACAAAGAAAGGAAGCTCTTGCCATTTATAAAATAGATAGATTGAGCTGATACTACAGTGAACCAATCTACACATAAAAAGCATGTAGAAAGTAAATAGGCACACATCTAACAGATTTAAAAGCCCTTATGTAAACAAGAAGGACCTTCTTTATTTTCAAGTTATTGGAATACCAAGTTTATAACTAGAACTCGTTGTTTCTGGCAGATTCACATTAATTTCTCCAGTATGTGGAGAATTAGCTGTTAGAAAAGCAATTAGGCATTGATTTTTTCCTTCAAGATTTTTCTTAATATGTCATTAAAAGTAACTAAAAAACTGTCTTCTTCTCTAATAGGTGAGGAAAACAGAATGATTTATTTTGCTTCCTATACAACTTGAACTGCCAATGTGTTAAAAATTTCTAAGAACCATGGTATAATACAAAAAAATTTGAAACTTCCACCAGGAAAAAAAAGGGGGAAAAAAAGGCAAAACAAAATTGTAAAAAAAAAAATTATGATTTTTTATATCATAACTGCTTCACTATATTATTCTTAACTCTACAGTCCAGCAACAGCTTTAAAGTGGTCAGCTTAACATGGACTGGTCTACCCTGCTGTCTAACTCAGCTGGTACTGGTCCACATCAGTGCCTAAGCCAGCTGATGCAAAGCTGGCTCAGTGCTGAGACCTGTGCTGAATCAGTTGTTCCACTCAGCAACACCGGATTTGCACATGGGAAAACAAGGGAAACACAGCACAGAACCTTCTAAGGCTCAGAGTGCCCTCCTGGCCAAGCACTGGAGTTGTAGACTTACTTAGAAATGAGTAATGATTTTGCTTTCCAAAACAGATGATCCCACCAAGTGGGGGAAACAGATTGCTAGGATGGGAACAAGTAGCTCACTCTTTCACTCTTTCATTCCAATTTTCTAAATATTTTGCTTAGACTGACTGACATTAATTTACAACTTTTTATCTCTTACTATTTCTGCACATGCAGATTTCTTCTGCTACCTTCTATTTCTTTTTTAAGTAGAAAAGGTGAAAGAAAAGTGTCCCAAAAATGTTAGGAAGACAGTACTTCGAAGTAAGGCAGAATTGCTGAATCAATTGTATTGCCAGCTTCAATTTTCATAGTTCATAATTTCCAAAAGAACGATTTAGCAATCCTTCCAGTATTTGGAAACATAATTACTCAATGTTACATTTCCAATGTCGCCCTCAGGGCCACAGCACAGGATGCAAACTGCTGTCTGGGAACTCCTGGCTGACCATCAGAGTGGGGTTCTGCATGAATGTGCCCTGATGTGTTTCTCTTCCAAGGATATCCATCCAGCTTCAGGCACCTGTCTGGGGGACTGACACCTTGAATTACCAATGACTTTCCACTCCCTCTTCCTCCCCTTCTTCAGGAGCTGCTCAGCTGACCTGATAGATAGTTCTCTTATTCTTAGGAAAAAAGCATCTCGTTTATTTTCATATGAATCTGTCAGACAGCCTCAATTCATCTGCTTACTTCAGTGCAAGTAAATTGGTGCACTTGCTTCAAAGAAAGACATTAAGCTCAATTAACTAATTCAACACATTTCCCTGGGGGACGCCAAGAGAGATGTATAAAGACCTCTCCACTGTTCTTCTCTGGCAGAAGAGCTGGCTGGAGACAGGGAGAGATCGTATTAGGTTTGAGGCAGGGATTAGATCTGCATGAGCATTTTTCCAATTCACTTGGTCCTGAGCTGGGCCAAAGCACTCAAGTCTTCTCCGCCCAAGGGACCATGCCTAGACCTGAAGAGGATGGTTCCATTCTACTAGTATATCAAAGTTATTTCAAACCTACTGAATAGAGCCACTTCTCGTGAAACAGATGTCGTGACCTGTTAAAGTTAATACATTAAAGAAGAGTACCTTTTCATGTGAAGAAGTGTGGGAGAGGCTGAAGGAGGATTCTTTTCAGCCATATTGCAGCCCTAGAAACATCTGAGGTCTGCATAAGGCAAGGCAATTCAAAGGAAGTGACAAGAAAGAACTCCCTTCTAAAATTGGCAGAATAATGAAAGTATTTGGGTAAATAATCTTAGTGAGGGTTCTTGCAAATCTTCTGAGCTCTGTTATTCCCAGTATGCCCTCAATACAATGACTGTTATTTATAATTCTGAAAATGAGGAAAAAAAAAAAGATCAGATACATTTATTATGGAGTTGTCTAGTAGCATTAGAGACATCTTTTTAGTGTTCTTCTCTCACCCACCTCAAACCCATGGATTTATAACAGCGAAAGTTGTATTGAAAAGGAAATAAAGTGGCAGTTGCCTTTACAGGGAACTAAGCATGCCCTAAGCTTACCAATATAAATTCCAGCTTCACCCTTTATTTTAATTCTAGTCATTTGTGCTTTTAGTAAATCTTGACCAGGTTGGAATGAAAATTTTTCCCGGATGGAAAAATTTTGATGAATTGTGTTTGTTTTTAATTTTTTAAGTTTTCTGCCATCCTGTCTGCCTCATTCAGGGGCTACATGCAATAAATCTTGTCTGTATGGATTCCAGATTCGTATTTCAGTACATGGAGCTTTATTATATTTATTTTCAAATATTTAGGGAAGGTATAGTAAGGAAACAGAGAAAACGGTGGGGAACACAGGTTTGGGGAAAGACAGACTGTAATGGGGTCATAAGGGGACTATTGCAGGGAAAATCTTATATTAGAAAACCTTTATTTCAGTCGGTGCACATCCTGTGAACCATATAGTCAGCAAATTTGAGGAAAATTATTCTGGCAAGAACAGCCATCATGCCTTTGAAAGATGAACAGTTTTGAATATGCCTACATCTGCTGCAACTGAAAAGAAAAAACTGGGGTTAGCTAACAGAGATGGAATAGAGTGAGTATTTGGAAGGGGCAAAGAGAAATGTTTTGGTTCTTGGTTTTTTAATACAGACACTCTCAGCATGAACCTACTATAAATAGTTATTCCTTAAATCAGGAGATGATGTTGTCATAGCTATTTCAGGATAATTTACCAAATGTTCATGCTAAAAAAGTCAAAAAGTCATGGAAATTGGTCTTTTAAAATGTGAAAAAACACTACACATCTTTCCACTTGGTGCTGAGGATTGGCCTGTGAATGGCAGTAATTTTGACACACCTGTTGTAACTCTGCTTTGGTTCCAGTCTCTCCTTAAGTTTTCCCATCTGGTCTGATTTTTCATATGGACACAGTTTTTGTTGAGATTCCACCAGCCTTTCAGAAGTCGATGCTTCAGGATCGCATTCTCCAAGTTCGAAAACGGTTTAATTCTGTCAAGTAGGAAATTAACCAAAGGTGGCAGAAGGACCACACAGATGAACAAGGAGCTCTTGACTGAACTTGGACATAAAAAGCAACTGTACAATAGGTGGAAGCAGCAACAGGTGGTTCAGGAGGAGTACAGAGTTGCTGTCACATCTTGTAGAGGTGAGGAAAGGAAAGACAAGGCAAACCTGAGGAGAGCAGAGGATGGAAAGGGAAAGAAGTCATCCACAAACACATGAACAGCAAAAGAAGACTAGGGGAAACATGTACCAGCTGCTGAATGGGGCAGGAGAGCTGGCAATAAAGGACACAAAGTAGGCCAAGGTATTCATGATCTTTGAGTCAGTCTTTATCACTGAAAAAACCTACAAGAATCGCAGGTCACTCAAACCAAGAGAAAGTCTGGAGTAAGGAAGACTTAGCCTTCACAGAGGAAGACCAGGTTGGGGAGACCTCAGAAAACACTGGACACCCATATGTCCACAGGGCCTGATGGGATGCACACATGAGTGCTGAGGCAGCTGTTTGATTTCAGTGCAAGGCCATTCTTGACAGTCTTTAAATAATCGTGGTGACTAGTGTTGAGGAATACATTCAGTGCAAGTAGCCTGATTTGTAAGTTGCAGTGCCGGCTGCAGGTTGAGCTCTGGGTGGCAGGAGCCCCAGGCAAGAGGCTGTGAACTGCTGACCCTGTGCAGGGACCTGTGGTGCTGGGCAGGTGACTGGACATGCAGAGACGGCAGGAACCAATGACCCCGTGGCTTTTCTGCCCTTAGACTGCGAAGGAATAAAAGCCCAGGGTTTTCTGTGCTCAGGGTTCCCTCCTTGGAGCCACCCAGCTCATGCTGTTATTTTGTTATTTAGTTATTGCACCAACATTATATTATTTTAAGGATTAGGAAGTCAGAGAGTCTGCTGTGGGAAACCCGGGTTTGAGCCATTAAGGAAGTCTGGTCTGACTGTGTGAGTGTGTGGGGTGTTTAGCTGCAAAGGGGCTTCAGTCCCAACTCAGGGGGTGTGAGTGTGGTTCCTGGATGGTCAGGTAGGGAAGTTTTCTTAACATTGCTACTGGTGCCCAAGGACTGGAATAAAACAAATACCACAACTAACTTCAAAAAGGGCAAGAAGAAAGACTCAGGGAACTACAGCCTCGCCTTGATCCTTGGACAGGTGATGGAAAACTGATTGTGGAGAACCTTTCCAGACACATGAAGGGTAAGAACATGATTACAAGCAGTCACCATTTGCATTATTCTTAATGAAATTGCCTTTTACAATGACCACCTTTATGGATGAGGGGAGATCAGTGGATATCATTTACCTTGACTTTAGTAAGATTCTTTACAGACTCTCATAACACCCTCATAGACACCATGACAACTTACAGGCTAGGTAAATGGACAGTGAGGTGTACTGGAAACTAGATGAATGTCTGGGTCTACAGCATGGTGATCAGTGCACTAGTATATATGTATACTAGTGCTGTACCTCAGGGGTTATTACTGAAATCAACACTGTTTAACATCTTCATTAGTGCTTGGACAATGGGACCAAATGTTTCCTCAGCAAGTTTGCAGGTGACCCAAAAGTAGGAGAAGTAGTTAACTTGTCATTGTTACCATTCAGGGTGATGTTGACAAGCCGGAGAAATGGATAAAGAAGAACCTCTTGAACTTCAAAACAGCGAAATACAAAGTTTTGCTCATGGGCAACAGTGTTCACTAGGAGTTGAGCAAGACTGGAGAGCAACTTTGTAGAGGAGGACTCAGTTCCCAGTGGACAAAGAGTTGTGGATCAGCAATGAGACCATGTGGCAAAGCAGGCCAGGAGCCTTCTGCACTGCATTAAGAAGATCACTGACAGTAGGAAGACTGAGTTGATCCTTCCCCTCTACACAGCACTGCTGAGACACCTCTGGAACTCTGGATCCAGTTCTGGGTTCTCCACAACCGGGAGGCATTGACACACTGGAATGTGTGATGGAACACAGAGATGATTAAGGGACTCAATATATAGCAAGAGGCTGAGATAGTTGTGAGTGTTCGATCTGGAAAAGAGAAGGCTTGTGAGGTTCTTATCCACGTACAAACACCCGACAGGGTCAGAATAAAGAAGACAGAGACATACTCCTCTCAGTGGTACCCATCAACAGGAATGAGGCAAGGAACAGAATGAAAAAAACCCCAAACAACAAATTAAACGATAAAATTCAATCCACAACCATGAAAACACTTTTTTTTTTTTTTTTGATAGTGAGGATGGTGAAAGACTAGAATGGATTACCCATGGATTTTGTGGACATGAAACTCCAAACTCACTCTGGAGATATTAAAAACCTGACTGAACAGGGCCCTAAGCTACCTATTCTAGGTAACCTATTCTTTGAGCACTGGGAGGTAGACAGCCTCCAGAGGATCATTCTGGCATCAACCACTATGTGATTCTGCAAAATTGCAAGTGCAAGATTGCAATTTTAAGACTTCACTTTATGTGATTCACATCAGCTTCATACACCAACTTAGACACATTCAATAATATTAACTGTCAGCATCACTTACACCAACAAAATAAGATAAATTTGAGGTCTTAGATCATTAATAATGGAAGTTCCATTTTATTTACTCTCATGTGAAAACAAGAATCTGAAATAAACTGTGATAAAAGATACATGAAATTAAGGGAGAGGATACATTTTTCTCCATAAACTGAATAAGAGTTTGGTTTTTCATTTCAATACAGACTATTTGTGTATAGTGATAATGAATGATTGGAACCCCTCAGAGTCTTCACAGAACATACAAAGGTGAAGCTTCAAGATAGAGTAGCAGTCTTTTTGTGAATTTTAGTTCTTGCCTTTCTAAAATTGAAACGTTGATATGCTTGGGGTTTGTTGGGGTTTTTTTCTTTTAATTTATATGGATAATTGCTTTAGCAGCAGTAGGTCTAATTGTAGCAATTAGCAATATCACACTTTTCCCTTTAAAAAAAAAAAAATTCCAGCTGAGAGTATCGAAAGAAATTAGGAAAAAAAAATTAATTTAGCAGTACTGAAGACTTCCAAACATAGCATATTTCATTTATACTCTTACTAAATAAAGACACAACAGAATGATTTTAATTTTTGAGCTTAGCATGCAGTTTTGAGAAGAAAAAACCATGATCACATGAAGGAATCATACAGATCACAAAAAAATTCTCTCTAGTCTAGGAGATCATCTGTTGATCACCTGAACAGATTTTCCATTCCATGCATTCCTTTGTCCTGATGTGCTGCTTTCCCAGAGGCAGGTAAGTGAAGCCAAATGTTAAAATTTAGGCAACTAAATGACAACTCCTGACATCTGTGCTACATTTTACTTCCTTTCTCTTCTTACACCTTTACTCTGTATTAGTAAAGCTAATCAGTTCACTGACTGGTGCATCTTCTATGCATTCATCACAGTAACTGGGAAAAGACATAGAAACTCCAAGTAATTTACATTTCTGAAGAGCTTCCTGAATTTTTTCTAGAAACATGTTGCATGCTCAGCCTATTCCAATTTTGCAAGCCAAACCACACCATCAATTTGTTCATCCTCTTGGGAGGTAGGTAATGACAGAGAAGGTCCGTAGCTCCTCCTCTTTCCTCACCCTCCATCTCCACAAAGCAAGCACGAGCAGTGACCAGCAAGGCCAACCCAGATGGTGATGCTCCACCTCCCCTACCCCAGTGAAATGCCACAGACAGACAGTTTATCACTTACAAAGCACGTCACTGGCCAGAGACAGAGCACAATGCCATGGGTATTAGCATTTTATATTGCTTTTTATGATCAGACTCTACTCAGCAAATGGGTATCCCAGTGTCCTCCAGCTGCTTTTGACTCTTTCTTGCAAATCCATCTCGAAACCTTCTTAATCAATTACAGGAGCATTTTACACAGATTCTGGGCACGCATCTGAAATTAAGTCACGGCAGGTGTATCAGCCAAACTGAAAGAGGAATACATTTTTAAAGGAAGAAGAAAGACATTAGGATTTTGGGGATTGCTACGGTAATTCTTGTACCATTCAAAGCCTCATTTTAGATGTCATTAATATTTTAAACCACTTTTAAACCTTTCTCCTAGCCATACAGGCTACACCTTCCTAGCAGCCTAAGTGCAATTTCTTCTTTTCTCCACGTATTTAGCATATTTAATAGTCCATTATAAATCCTGAGGTAGCCCAAAGTTATATACAGCAGTTATGTTATGAAACACTGATTTGCAACTCAGTATCACTTCCTGGTACATCACATCACATATTAACACACTGACTACATCTCTTCTGAGAAGAATATTGCCATAGTGGGGGGGAAAGGACAGAAATACTGCAATAAAATACAGAGTTTCACTACGTTTCTATTTTTCCCTTTGTGCTTCAGCAAGTAGGACACACAAAGTGAAATTATCTCTGGATAGTTGCTCAGTTACTTGTGACAGCACTTTGCAGGAGAAAAGAAGGGAACAGTGAATAACTTAGGTCACACTTACATGCAAATAGAAATATTTTCTCTTCAATGAAGCAGAAAGTCAGTGGTTGGAGGCTAAACCACTGTCTGGAGAAAAGACAGAAGGAGGAAGGAAAGAAGAAAGGAAAACACGGCAATGGGAAAATAATGAAATTGGTATAGAGTTGACAGAATTGTTGATGAGGAAAAAAAACAAATTAAACATGTATCTTCAAAAAAAGCATATATGAAGAGGATAAGAAAAGTTTGAATATGCTAGGTTCTTCAGATGCTTTAAGTTTTGACCCCTCCTTTAGGGAACACTTATTATCATCAAGCCTTCAAAGTAGAAGGTGTGAATGTAAATTAAATCCAGTGATAAACTACAACCTAGAAAAACTTCTGTGGAAATTGAGGGTTTTTTGGCTGTGAGATGAATACAGGATCAGGACGTGATTCAGTTAGCAGAATTTTTTCTTAACCATCTGTTCCATGTCTTGAATTAATGTTAGAGCCTTCCCTGGAGTAGTTTTGGAGCCTTAAATGTTTCTGCTTCAAGAAAACAGCCAGAACAACAGCCAGGTGGGATTGGCCCTGATCAACATGAGTGATGTCCAGAACCCTTTGCTTTGGGTAACAGCAGCAGAAGCATACAACAATGTGTCTCTTCTCCAAGCACAGTGCATATTAGGTAGTGCAGATGCCAGGTTTGTAAAGAGAAGAAAAATAGGTTATTATTGCCTTCTGATAACACTGCAAATGTAGAAAAGAAGGTGGGGATGGGGTGGGGGGATAGAGAAACACATTCGTTTTAATGGCTTTTTTTCTGGTAAAGTGAGTTATTATAGTCATAAAGTTCAGCTAGCTGAGCAAATGTAATTTATTCTTTGCAAGTTTTCATTTTAGGATCTTTTCAAAGAGAATAATTTTGTAAAGGATAACTTGGTACAGAGTCTCCTTCTCTGGAGACATTCAAAACCCACGTGGACACAATCATGTACAACCTACTCTAGTTGAACCTGCTTTAGTAAGAGGGTTGCTCCATATGATCTCCAGGGGTTGCTTACAATCCCAATCATTCCGTGATTCTGTGAACCTTAAAACAGTGCTCAGGGGAGCTGCACTAAAATGTCTAGCAGCTGAGTTCAGTTTCCTTTAGATACTATTATGGTAATTAAAGACTGAAGGGCAAGATACGTAATACATTTGTGCTATCAAATTACCGTGTCTTGGTTTCAACCAGGACAGGGTTAATTTTTGATCATTTTTATATAATCAGATACTACTCAATGCACAGTTAACTTCAGCGCTAAAACTGTGAGAATTTATGCCTTTGTTCTGTTAAAAGTAACCAGCAATCAAATGCAACTACATTTTTCTGGCTTCAGAAAGCACTGCAAAAGCAGTGATAAAGCTCGGGGGAATTTACTGGTTCACATAAAGAAAGATGAACACTATATTCATCAATTTTCATAACAGAACACTATCAGAGTTTCTGGGTGCTTACAGGCTCAGAACCACAACACAATGATGATATGCTACACTGCATTATAGGTGCAGTTTCTTCACTTTACAAAGCATGGAAAATGTGTGGGAGGGCAGACAAAGATGGGATTTTTAACAGAGCAGGAAACTGTGCTCCTTAACAGGCTTCCCCTTCCCTCTCTTCCTTTGTCACAGCTGTCAGCTCATCTCAAATTAAGGAAGGGCTTTCAACATACTTTTCTGCATTAGCCTGTCATTAGTTTTGCACTTTCTTATTTCATCAGCGGCTCTAAATTACCGCTATTTTGTTCCACAGTCTTTGATAAACACAAGCAGTCTCCCTTCTTCTTGCTTTCGTCCTACTGAATTGAAGGTGGTGATTCCAGCAGTTGCAAATGGAGTTAACAGAGGATGAGAATTCTCCGCCACACAGATGATTAGGTACTCACATCATGGCTCCCACTTTAGTTCAGTTATTTCAGGAGATAAGGTTTTGATATGAGTTAAGGAAAGGCAAATATCCAGCATGTGTGAAAGGAAAGAAGAACAAAATAGACTTCACTACATTTTATCTGGACTGGGCTGTGGCTTCAGTCCAGTTTCCTGAATTGTTCTTTGCTGCCTGAGTAGGTATGAGATGTCCTTGCCCACTTGCCAGCAGGAGTGGCCGGCAGGAACAGCTTTAGCTGTGTAACACTTAGAGAGATGGTCCACTTTGCTAACTCCCAAATGACAGAAACAATAACAAAATGCTGAACAGCATTACAAACACAAATATTGTTCTGGGGATAACTTCCAGTTGACAGCTTCAGAACAAGTTCAAAGGTAGGGTGCCTCCAACTAAAAATGATCTCTATATGACAACTGTATTTTCTGGTTTTTTTCTTTGTTTTGGTGTGGGGTTCTTTCTTTTTTTTTTTTTTTTAACTGATCCATGAAGACAAATTCCCTCTTGCTGGCACTATTTCTCTCCCTTCTATTTCAGGTAGGCCACTTGAAGGATAAAAGTGTGCCATGTTTTTATATGACCAAATTAATTGCATTCTTAAGCCTGTCAGAGGGACACTTAAAGTGGACGATCTACACAGTGGTAGAGGTAATCCTCTGTAAGTAGACAAAGAGAACAGTTTTCTGGAACATACATATTTTGCTACTGAATGCTCAGCTATAAACTTCTAAACCCAGAACCATTCAATTGAACTTCAAATTGCAAGGGGACTTAGCTGCAGAACTCATTGATCTTAGTATGAAATGCAAAGCTGGAAAGGATATATTTCTTTAAAAAAGTATGTGTAGTTGTTCAGTAACTTTTTTATTATTTAGCATTTCTACCTACTGAATCATTTATACATGAAGTGAAATGATTGGGAGTTTCTGTAACAGAAATTTCATTAACATTCATATTTCTATGATTAATGTTTCTATAACTTGCAAGAGATTGGATGCTATCATATTATAGATAAAAGCATTATCTCTATAAACCCGGCCTTGTGAGATCCTAAGTCAGTATGTAATTGTATTAAAGGGTGAAGCAAAAAATATGATATAAGGCAAAAATCGCATGAGGCTATTTTGTTACTGGGGCCCAAAGCCCACAGACAGACTTGGTGCCTCGCTGTACACGGCACAATACAGACCAAGAAGTAGAATGATCTCAGGAACCTCCTACCCAGGTGTCAAAGAAGAGAGAAAGGGAGAAAAATGAAGATGAATTAGTCAGCAATGGCAAGCAGAATCCACTCAGATAACTGTATAAGATTCTTCTTTAAAAACATAAAACAACAGTTTGGCAGTAGTGTCTTATGTTGATGATGAAAGAGGTGTGATGTATGGAGGTAAGCTCAGCTTCAGAAGAGCAGAAAAGCAGTATTCATATTAGGTAATACAGAAGATGGGTAGCTAACACAGTGCTGAGTTCCTAACTTTTGTTTACTAAAAGCACACAATAAAAAAAATTTGCAAATTCTGTTTTAGATTTGTCTACATTTCTAATGGCTGTCATCCTAACTCTGACTTCTAGCATGGCTTCCACCAAATTCATTAAGCTTCTCAAGTCAAAAATAAGGACACTGACAAATTTTTTCTCATTTCACATTAAAAATAAATGCCCTTGTCAAAAACGTGTGTTTCACATGAGTTACAATCTCTCTGATAAAACTTCAGAAAAAAGCATTATACAAAGTGGGGCATGTGCTGCAATCAGTCAAAGATTACTCAAGACAGACAGGTACCTTCCACAAGCCATTAATGTTAATTGAAACCGATATTGTCAGAACTGGGAGGATTTCTGAAGGGTCAACGGTGATGGTGATGATGATGTTTAATGGCATCCTATTTCTAGGAAAGTGACCTTGATCTCATAGGTTTTAGCAGGTTGTCAAACTGCGTTGCTTTTATTAAACTTTGAGCTGCAAACCAATTGTTCCCATAATAAAAAATATAGTAGTGGACAAAGTAAGCCATGTTTGATTCCTTTGACATATCTTCAGAAACAACTCCTGTGACTTCAAAAGTCTTCCACCAGCTTCTGCCAGCAGGATCCTTCTGAGCCATTTCAACTCTGATAGCATGGGCTTCCACAAACAGTTCCCTAGCTTCAGTGATGTTTGTATCCTCACCTTTTCCCATGAACAAGTTGGCAATCTATTTTCCAGGGTAAGCAGTACATTTCTTCCTGATTTGTTATTCTTATCTATGTAACCACAGCATGCAGGGGGTTGGGCACAGACTCCACAGAGGTAGGCACCTGTGCACCTTGTCGTTATGCTTCTCCATCCCTTCTTTGTATCACATTTGGCCATATCAAATAATCCTTTTCCTCTCTAGGCAAAGGAAGATGTGGCATCAAACCTCCCAGCAGTTATCTCTCCCTGTCACTCTGTGTTTCCTCAAGCTCTCCTGTATTTCTCTCTAGGTGTGGAAGCACAGCTTGCCTATTCACAAGGGTAATGTCATAGTTGCCTGTGGAATATCAACAGTGCAAGAAGGGACTGTCAGGTAATTTCTCATCAGCCAGTAAATCCTGGCATAAATTAGAGCAGGTACAGAGTAGTTGCAGTGTGTTCTCACCAGCTGTGTGAGACTACCATAGGAATTCAGTGTCATCATATGGTTTTGCTGGCTCCATTCCACTCAGGAAAAGTGAATATATGTCCTAACAACCTCTCACAGCCCCACTGTGGCCTGTTAGCAGCCATTGTTCCTGTCCTCACACTCTACAGACACAGGCACTGTCAACCTTGCCGCCTTCTCTAAAACTTTTAGACATGGATTGCAGTCCCACTAACAAACTTTACCTGAGTAGATAGTTCACAGTCCTCCTCTTATAACAGCTGCAGGAATCCTGCTGCCTGCAAACCTCTTCAGTTCAAGCAATCTACCTCCCCTCTTCCTGAAGCTGGGTGCAGCCTTTTGCAACCCCAGCAATCACCAATCCCTTCCAGGGCTGAAGCTTTACAAAGAGATCGTATGAGCTCTTAAGAAAATTGGCTTAAATTTTTAAAGCTTTCAGTATAATTACATCCAGCAAGCCCAATCCTTTGCATTCATAATCTGCTTTCTCCTAGATGATGATTTTTACATCACTTTTCCAAAAGCTGATTTTGCCCGGTGCCACAACAGCAAAGACACTGCAAAGCTTCTGAGACAATTTAGGAATTTCAAATAATCTTTAGTGTAGCTTTAATCATTCACATAATGTCATCCAAATAACATTCATCCTTTACTCTTATTCTCCTCTCCTGTAGAACTTCATTTTAACAAAAAAGCTCCTTGTAGAAAATCTTTAAAAATCCTCCATTAAAGCCTTCTGTAAAAATGGGTTCTTCTATAAATGGCCCATGAAATAACATAAATTCCTTCTGTCTTACTCTCAAAGTGAGGGCAGAAGAAGATGTAGCTATGACTCACTCATATGGTTGAGTGACAGTGGTACAGATGTCAAAAATAATTTCTAAAATTTAAATTTTTTTAAAAAATTATATCACAAAAGTATGGTTTATGTATAGGTATGAATCCTCTCTGGCAGCAAAAAGCACCTTCTGAATCACTTCATTTTGACAGAGACCTTCTTCGATGCAGAAGTGACCTTCTGTATCAAAATAAGGTAAACATATCCTGCTCTGAAGGACTGCTTTTCAGTGTCTCAGGAACTGAAGGAAATTTAGAAAAGGCAAGTAGTCCTGCAATCTTTTCACACCCCATCAATCTCATCCATTCAAGGTGTGTAAGAAAGAACAGTAAGCTCTGGTTCACATCAAGTTTTGTTAGAGGATAAGAGGGAAAACACTAAATAATCATGAATTAATATTTAAAATATTCTTTTAAAAAAAGAGATTTTGCAAGAATAAGACAGATAGGACACCTAAACATGTTTTGTTGGCAGTGCTGAAAGACTTGTTTCCTAAGTAAAATTTTATTTCATTAGAAGGTAGATACAGAACCTGATCCTGAGCACCACCCAAATGTGATCTTAGTGCGTGGCTGCCTTGACACTGTCTACAAGTGTGAAGCCATTCCCAACTCATCCATTTCACTTATTTTCTGAGCAAATTCAAGACTACTGTGATGCCACTTGAGCTTCTACGTCAAGTAGCAGAAAATTTATGCCACACTTTGATGCTGCATACTGGGCAGGAGTCATATTAGCTTTATGCTCCTCTGTTAGTGCTGAAATGCTCTCAAAAGACCGTTTGGAAGCCAGGATACAGCTTTATGTGGTTCATGTCAAAATTTGGTAAGTGAACTAGACATAAAGATGCTGTGAATAGGCCACTAAGTATGTTGATAGGGAAAATCTCTCTCATTTCAGGGATGAGTAAAACACAATCTGTGTTACTGGTGTTACTCTGTAAATTCTGAAATTGCTACAGTAATCTGGAGTGTAGAGCTTGCCATTACAAGATCAATTCCTTTTTAGTCATAGGAAACCTCAGAGAAATTTTATATTGAGTTCTAACAGATGCTTCAGTCTTAGAGGTATTCCTTAATAGCATCAAAAAACTGTCATTTCTTCCTCCTCCTAACTGTCAAATGCCATTGCAAAAGTTTAATTGGTCACTTCCTGCTCTCCAGAGTTTTTACCTTTATTGATCTGTTTTGAGAGTCTTATAATGAGACCAATTTGGCAAATAGTTGTTGCCACTGCTACTGACCACCCCATTCAGCCAGTTTAAGTGACCCAGAGTAGACAAAAAAGAAAGAGCAGTAATTGAAGCAGCCATTTGTTCCCTTTCATATTTGGAAATGTCACGACCTAAAAAATCCTCAAGAACTGACAAAACACAGACTCTCCTAGTCCTATAATCCTAACAGATAGCAATACCTGCAGAACATTTCCTATCAGTGTCAGTGACATTTGCCTATGCGCATTTTCTTTTGTAATCCTGATATTATTATTGCTCTTTGGTTCTTTAGACTAGGTTTGTAGGAGCCAAAATAAGGTCAAAGTTTTGTCTACAGTTATCTGATGTTATTAGAAAAGCACATGAAGGAGGTAAATACTCACCATTTAACAGCAGTTGGATCACAGTCCCAGCTTTTCAAATCCCAAACATGGAATGGCTTAGTTTATCAATATAAGTATCATAGCACTTAACAGATATCTCTGGCCATGCTGGTTGTCAAGATGGTCAACTTACTGTCTTAGTTCAGTCCTCAGCAGGTAACTGATTTCTTAACAACAGTAGCACTTCAGTTTATCTTAGAAGTATCATTAAAAAAAATTCCCTGAGAAGAGCCATATCTTTTCTGCCTGATCATTTCTGGGTCCTTCCCCTGTGAAGTGCTTGTACCACTGAGCATCCTGCTTACTGCTGCAGGACAGGGCGGACCCCGGGCAGAAGTTTTTTTGCACCTATGCATTCACTCCACAGACGTTTTTTCAATTCAGCAGAGTTTTTTTTAGCTGTACAAATTACACCTGAAAACACATCCAGGCTACTAAGTCAGAGAGAAATCAGTGGTTTCTACACAGCTTTTAGGAGGTTTGGGAGAGGTGATGATTCAAGAGAGTCAGCATGGCCTTACTTCCTGCCTGACCAATCCAGTGGACAAGGGAAGAGCTATGGATACCATCTATCTGGACTTCTGTAGAGCCTTTGACATGGTTCCCCACAACATCCTTCGTTCTAAATTGGAGAGAGATGTATTTGGTGAGTGGACTGTTCAGTGCATGAGAAATTGGCTGGATGGTGGCATCCAGAGGACAGTTAGTGGTCAATGGCTCAGTGTCATAGAAAAATAGAATCATAGAATCAGCTGGGTTGGAAGGGACCTCTGAGATCATCAAGTCCAACCCTTGATCCACTACTGCTGTGGTTACCAGAACATGGTACTGATGCCACATCCAGTCTCTTTTTAAAAATCTCCAGGGACGGAGAATCCACCACTTCCATGGGCAGCCCATTCCAATGTCTGACCACTCTCTCTGTAAAGAAATTCTTTCTAATATCCAACCTAAACCTTCACTGGAACAACTTGAAACCATGCCCTCTTGTCTTGCTGAGAGTTGCCTCGGAAAAGAGACCAACCCCCACCTGCCTACAACATCCTGTCAGGGAGCCGTAGAGAGTGAGGAGGTCTCCCCTGAGCCTCCTCTGCTCCAGGCTGAACAGCCCCAGCTCCTCTCCTCATAGGACTTGTGCTTGAGTCCCTTCACCAGCCTTGTTGCTCTCCTCTGGACCTGCTCCAGCCCCTCAATATCCTTCCTGAACTGAGGGGCCCAGAACTGGACACAGTACTCCAGGGGTGGCCTCACCAGTGCTGAGTCCAGGGGAAGAATCACTTCCTTGGACCTGCTGCCACACTGTTCCTGAGCCAGGCCAAGATACTCATTGGCCTTCTTGGCCACCTGGGTACACTGCTGGCTCATGTTCAGCTTCTTGTCAATCCCCACTCCCAGGTCCCTTCCTGCCTGGCTGCTCTCCAGCAGAGGGGCTGCAGGGGGTTGTTGTGGCCAAGGTGCAGGACCCGGCACTTGGCCTGGTTGAACCTCATCCCGTTGGAATCAGCCCAACTCTCCAGCCTGTCCAGGTCCCTCTGCAGAGCCCTCCTGCCTTCCAGCTGATCGACACTGCTCCCCAACTTAGTGTCATCTGCAAATTTGCTGATGATGGACTCAATCCACTCATCTCATTCATGGTCAGTCTTCGCGAATGAAGATTTAGGAAGGCTCTATCCACGTTTGTTCCAAGTACGCTGGTGGCTTATGAGGTCAATATGAGACAGACATATCCCATTGCAAAAGGCACAGCAGAAAGACTCCTTAGATGGTATATTTAGCAAGACACGATTCTTTCTGCATTGCCTTTTCTCCTCAAGGGTGATCCTGCTGCGTTCTCAAAGGCATCAGCAGTGTTATAGATGGTGTGTCTCCAGACCTCCCCATTGGAGGCCAGAGTACACCAGTTCTGATGATCAATATGACCGAGGCTGAGATGTTGTTTCAGGGAGTCCTTGTATCTTTTCTTCGGGGCTCCTCTCTTGTGGTAGCCAGTGGCAAGTTCACCATAAAGCAAGATCTTAGGGAGGGGGTGATTGGTCCTTCATCCTGGAGACGTGCCCTGCCCAGCACAGCTGTGTTCTCAGCAAGATGGTCTCAATGCTTGTTCATGGCCCATGCTGCTTAATGTCTTAGTCAACAACATAGCCTCGGAAAATCTGCAGAGGACACCAGGCTGAGTGGTACAGTTGAGTTGACACACCTGAAGGATGGGATGCCATCTAGAGGGACCTGGACAAGCTTGAGAAGTGGGGCCATAGGAACCTCATGAGGCTCAACAAGACCTGGTGCAAGATGCTGCAGCTGGGTCAGGGCAACCCCTGGTATCAGCACAGGCTGGGGAAGAACAGATTGAGAGCAGCCCTGACGAGGGACCTGGGGGTGCTGGTGGACAAAAAGCTGGACACATACCAGCAACGTGTGCTTGTAAGCCTGAAATCTAGCCATACCCTGTATCAAAAAAAGCATGGCCAGCAGGTCAAGGGCGGTGATTCTGCCCCTCTGCTCGGGTGAAACCTCACCTGTAGTACTGCACCCAGCTTTGGAGCCCTCAGCACAGCAAAGACATGAACCTGTTGGAGCTGAAGGAGGCCCATAGAAATGTTCAGAGGACTGGAGCACCCCGTCTGTGAAGGTAGCCTGAGAGAGCTGGGGTTCAGACTGGACGAGAAAGCTCCAGAGAGACCTTTTGGCAGCCCTTCAGTTCCTGAAGGATGCCTATAAGAAAGACGGGGACAAACTTTTTCCCAGGGTCTGTTGCAATAAGGTGAGGAGTAATGGTTTTACACTCTAAGAGAGTTGATTTATATTAGATATAAGGAAGAAGGGTTTTTTACAATGAGATTGGTAAATTACTGAAACAGGTTGTCCAAGGAGGTGGGAGATGCCCCATCTAGCAGATGTCACTGATCTAGCAGAAGATCTAGCAAGAAGATGTCACTGCTTATTGCAAGGGTGATTGGACTAGATGACCTTTAAAAGTCTCTTCCAACACAAACTGTTCTATGATTCTATGAGCTCCAGAGGTCCCTTTTCATCTCAGTTATTCTGTGATTGTGTATGATTCCACAAAACGGAATGTCTCAGGAGCTAAGCACCCTCCTGTTTCTTCAATGTTTTCTATCTCTGAGACTTTTCTTCCTTGTGTCACTGAGCCCTTTAATGTCTGTTGAATCAGTGAGTCCTGTATACTTCAGACCTAATTTTGGAGAGGCATTTTAAATCTGGAAAGGTTTTGTGTTCCTGTTTTTGGCAATAAACTCAAGATGTCATGAGAAGAAACTAAGGGAAGTGGTAATAAAATTCAGGATAGTCTAAAGAGAAGTGACAGGTAAATGGAAAATGTAAATGCCTTGCAACAGAGCTGGGAACTATTCCACAATTGCTATAGTTCAGCAATTTTACACATCAGTGATGTCACTACAGTGTCTAACTTCATATCTGTATGAATAAACTATGAAGGTTCTGGAAAATAATTTTATTTGGGATATATCATTTTGAGTTAAATCCATAAGCTCTCAACAAAATTTGTGTGCAAAATTAAATTGCTTTCTATGGTGATATTAAAAGGATATAGGTTCCCTTAGTTCTCTAAATTTGTCATCAGTACCCAAGTACAGCAGATGCTAGGAACTGAAAGTGTAAGGGAAACAGAAGTGGGACAAGACTGCAAAAGTTCTTGCTGAGTTCCAACTTTTTGTAACTGGAGGACATTTTATTAAAGAAAAAAAGTCAAGTCAGATGGGTGTTAGCATTGGTACTGCCATTTCTCTACCACTAAACTTCAACTGTTAGTATTAAAGAGAGCTCTCCCATCTTGACTCTGCCCAGAAAAAGAAAATCCCCAGTAATACAACATCTGAATAGATATTTATGACACAAGGTGGAGGCAAACCAACAGGAAAACAAATGCAGGTATTTCAGGCTGATAAAAAGTAAACAAAAGGAGGCATGTTTTAATATTAGTTGGGCATTTGCTCCCTCAGCCACACCCAGGGAAAGCAGTGGGGTGCAGTGCTTCCAAAACGTTTTCTATGTTTTTCAAAAGGCCCTGAAAAGCATTCTGTACCCAGTGCTTAATGGTTACATCTGTGCTAGTCCTTCAGCTGTTGTTTATTAAACCTTTTTAAGTTCTTCTTTTCTTTCTGCTGTTTCTTTCCCTCCATTTCTTGTGGTATTTTCTCACATACACTTTAATGTCTACTTTAATTAAATTTTGTGTTTACACAGGGACTGTTTTCTACACTGTACCTTCTCTTTCCTGCAAATTTATGTCCTTTAATTACCCATTCTTCCCTACACATCAAGGCTAGTAAAACTGCTTATGCACACATTACCTTTTGACATCACAAGCAAAAAAAAAGTCTAGTTTCTTGACTCCTTTCCCATTGCCCACCACTATCTGCTCCTGTCACAATACACAGTATTTATGCCTTCTTTTTACAGTGCTTCTTTAGCCTGGTGCTGAGCTACATCCAGGCAGACATGGTAGCTCCCTGATGAGTACAGCACCATGCCAAATATAAAAGAAAAAGAAGAAAGAGAATTTCTCTTTGGTTTCTTGCATGGTCCCTTCTTTGCCCAGTCCTATGTTTCTTTCAGACTGGGCTCTTTTCTAAAGGTGTTCCAGGCCAAATCTTATCTCTCTGGTCTCTTTCACAGCAGAGGGCAAAATCCATGGATCTGCCCTTGTGGCTGTCCCTTAAACACTTGCTGACTGTGGCAGAAGTTATAACTGATATAATTTTACAAGTAAGACAAAGTTTCTGCTACCAGCAGTTCTGGAGTGCAAAACACAGTGTTTCCCATTCAGTTTTACCATGGACATCTCCCTGCAACTTGTTTGGTTAAAAGCACCTATAGTCTCTGCATATCCTCCAATAACAGCACATGCTGGAGGAATGGTTCATCACTTGGCTCCAGCTAAACAGATTTGCTCCTCTCTGTCAACAGAAAATATTCAGTCATAACTCGTATTCATTCTGAACTTCCCACCAAGCAAAACCATTGTCTGAATGCAGCAAATAAATGACCATAGGTGAATGCACCTTATTTCAGCCACGTGGCTGTGGCTGCAGTGTTACATCAGCTGTATTCTTCTGTCCAGAAGCCTTTCCTTAAGGGAACGTCTTCATTTAAAGCAGTGCCACGTAACAGCGCAATTCATGAAGCTGCAACAGAAAGACTAAAACATATTAGGCACAAAACACTGATGTATCTTTGACACGAAGCTGTCAAGGATCCCACTCCCAGTCAAGTAACAGTAAAGTGTGTCATGTCTAAAAAGAGAAGAGGAAAAACTAAAAATTGCCAGCTCAGCTTCCACTTCACAAAACTTGGTCTTGCTGGTCAGAACAAATCAGGCGCGGGAGATTCACAGTTTCAGTACTGCTCCAGAGAGTCCCACCATTCGTCTCTGCATGTACAAATGGAATGCAAAGCAACGGGAAAAGCTTTTAGGAAGAAAGTAAAGCAAAGTTGTACTTCAAAACAAGTTTTATGCTTCACTCTCTTAACATAAAAAGAGACACATACCTCTCTGAATTTACATCCTTCCTATCTACACTGTCACACAAGAAACACTTTTATTGCATTCCTCACTTGACTGAATTACTCATTTTTTTCTTGAAGTGATGGTAGCACTGTGTTCAGACTGCACTGTGCCAGCTCCTAGCAATCACACTCTAAAAGCCTTAAGGTGGAACTCCCCAGTGCCATGATGATTTGTACAGATTCAGGCTTCTACTTCTTATGTGTGGATTGTCCTTACCTGGGAGCAGATCTGAGTTTTGGTTTTGAGGTTGAACTACACTCAGCAGTTCTCTCCCTGGTCACCCACAGTTCAACCACTATCTTCAAAGCATTTAGTTAGCTTATCTTTTCTTTAGACAGCAGTGTATGAACATATGTGAACAATAAGCATAGTTTATTGCTCCATATTACCCTAATCAAGAGTGAGAGCAACAAAACTCAGCCTGCAGTATATAGTACATCTTTGGATCTCTGCCTATAGGGTTAAGCATTACGTAAACACTGAATCAAGGATGCTTTTAATTTATCTCCAAAGTTCACTTAAATAGCAAACATCTGTTCAGTAATAAGGGGCCTAATAAACAAGGATGTAAAATTACAGTTTCTAATATGTAGCCCATATATGTGCTGTCTTACATCTTAATAACCATTATTTTATTAAAATTATGGAACTGGTAAGAATGGTTCTGAAATTCTAGATAAAAGACTTGAAGGCAAAAAAAAAAAAAAAAGGAGATCAAGGAAATCTCCAGATTTCTGTTCTTACAGACTTAAGCATTACAGAGTTTTTTTAATTTCCAAAGTTTTTGCATTTTCTTGCTTTGGTGCGATTTCGGTATGAAGGAGACCAGAGGAAGAGGTGAAGTAATAATATTCAGAACACTTTTAACTTACAGTGACAGGCAAATGGAAACAATCTGAATTACCACTGGAAACTCATTCAGTAAAATATTTTAGTTCAGCAGTTTTATATGGCAATGATGTCATAAAACCATAACAGAAATACCATGCTAGCTCAAAAACCTTCAATACTGTAGTAATATATACTGCAAATGAAAAGACCCAATAAAAAGGAAAACAGGAAAGTGAGATTTGAGTCATGACAAGTCATTTCATTAATCAAATGAATAAATGCTGACAGAAAAAAACATAAAGAAAATTATTCTAAGACATGAAAGGATTGAAAATGGACAACTTTATATGCTACTTACAGATATATGACAGACTATAACCCTCAGTGATATTCACTTATTGTAAATAGTTAGACTTGGTGAAACACCTCATTGTTCTGCAGTTTAGGACCACAACTATCACTGCTACCATAACATCATGGCTGATTTTTCGCATGTATCTACTACAGGCATCTTTTGTTTCCTTCTCATCTGATTCCCTTTTTAAAAACAGACCAGAGACAAAAATCTTTACCCCAGTCAGTGGCTCAGCAATTCTTAGTCCTTACGCTTTTCCAAAAATTTTAACTGATTTCAAGTTGCAGGAAAATCAGATATAATCTGCACACGTGTTTTGTTTGTATCTTGAAGCTGGTATCATTCTTTGGGGCAATATCTTCAGTGTAGCAAACTACATCTCAAGAAGTAATTGTGGTGATTAGTTAAGAAACCGAAAAGAATTTTCAATTGCCTATTTGTTTAAAAGTTTATAAAAAAGTGGTCGTTACCTCGTGCTACTCACAAGTCTCCACAGGCCCTCGGGATGTGCAGTGCACTCCCATGAGTCATTTTACCAGCATCGTAATTTTCTGCAAGAGTCTTGAGGCATTGTTAAGCACACACTAGTGCAAAGGCTCCAAAAGGCACTTTTGTGCACATCCCTCTGGTCTTTGGTGAGTGCAGAACGTGCCTCTCTCTGTACCCTTTTTTGGAAAGGCCGTTTGGCACCTTTTCCCCCACGTGTCCCATGATATGGGAGGATCCCAAGGGAATAGTCAAGGCCCACGAGCCCCACAAAGTGGAAGGAGTGATGGTTTTGCCCCTTGCTTCACAATGCCCATTCAGAGCAAACAGGGAAGAGGTGTGGGACCAGGTTCCCTTTCCCCGTGGGGACAGGGAGAAACATGATGTGCATAAGACAACCTACCACCTCAATGCAATGAATCCTCAGTTCAGCACCCTCCTTTCACTCCTCTCAAACGCTGATTAATGTGGCCCTTTTGCTTCTCAAAAGCAGCTCCTGGCAGCAAGCACAGCTCTTGTCCTGTGCTGGCTTGCCCTGCCTGTTCACTGCTCCAAGGAGAGGCGCCTGGCAGCACAGGCAGCAGCAAGGAGACGACTTGGGCAGAAGGTGACAACTCCCGTGGTTGAGCTGCACACCTCTCCCTGGTCTTTCTGCTTTTCTTCAGCTTGAGAACCAGTACTTTGATGCAGAGTACACTCAGCAAGTCTTAGAAAGCCCAACCTGCTGTTTCCCCCTCACCCAGGAGATGTAAATGCTCTGTTAAATTAATGAATGGGAAAACATATCATGATGCGGTGGTACAGGGATTTCTAAAGTTTATGGGTGCTGAATGCTGAGATACTTTTTTTTTTTTTAAGAACAGCAGTGTCTGAAAAGCCAATTGGTAAGCAGTCCACAACCCGCTTCCCAGCAATGAAACCAGGAAGTCTATTCCCAGGGTAAGGAGGCTTGGGGGAAAATTGGTCTTTTAAGTTCTATTGTGAATTCACTAGTCACACATTTACAAATGGACATCATACACACAGAAATTTCACTTTACAATCAAGATTATGATTTGGACTAGACAAAAGCAAACAGTTGATTAGCACAGACATTCCCATCCTATTCTATACATATGTAACATTACACTAACACTTTTGTGCTTTTTTTTTTAATTTTAATATGATCTTCTTAGAAGGCATATTATTCCTTAGACAAACTAACACAAGTTCTCAAGTTATCTCAGGATAGTTATTTCAAAAGACAATGCAATATTTCATAATAAACATTTATAATCAGGTTTTTAACAAAGTAATTCATCATATAAACAAATGAATCAGTCAGACACTAAATAAATATTTTTACTGGTAAATACTAGCATTTTGCTTATATCATGTAGGACCTGATCCTGCAAGCCCTCTGTATTCATCTTTATCCCCACTGAATGATTGGTTGCATTGCTTGTTCTAATCTACTATTTTACTTTGAGCTGAGCAAACGCTTTCTGGCCACTAAATTAAGTAATTGAAATAAGCACTGGAATATATCCCAGTAGACAATGATTTCCTTAGATATCTTTGTAAATAATTATTTTTTTTCTTTTTTCATGAAATCATCACAAACATTTATCAACAGGCAGTTTTTGGTATTTACAATGTGAGTTGCATTGGTTAGTCGAGATTGATCAAATAAATGACATGTTCCTTGTTCTTGGTTTTCTTACTGAAAAAGTGTGACCTCTGCACTCAATTTAAAGAGTGGTTTCTGTGAATTATTTCATAAGATACTGAATTTCACTTTTGACAAACGTTTGAGCTAACAATACTGGGCAAGGAAGGCAAGAGCTCCAGGAGAACAACAAGCCAGGAGCTCTCCTTGAGCAGGGCAGACAATCATGAATTACCCTCTATCTGTTCCCTTCTACCACAATTACCACCCTCTCCAAGGCAAGGGAATGGCCTTATTTTTAAGCATACAACAAGGTACGGCCAGCCCTTTAATTCTGAGTTTACCCAGCCCTCTTCAGGGTTGCCTTTTTTCCTTGCACGATGAATCCAGAACAGAGAACCACAGATAAGAGACCTAAACACCCTCCTCATGCCTTGGGAAATTTATCAGGATATCCTATATAAATAGATATGTCAGTGAATTCCAATCCCTTAGTTTTTTTTTTTCTGAAAGGAAATGCAGAAGTTGTTGGCTACAGCTGAAAGTGTTACAGTTACAACTTTTTCTTGTCCAGATCCATTTGAAATATAGTTTAAAATCAAGGGTACTGAAGTTCTTGGATGTACCCGTTGCACTATTCAAAGTTTAGCTGAATTGTGATGGTTTCCTGGATGTGTCTTGAGTTCTTACCACAGTATAACATGAAATGTTCCAAGTATGTGGCAAAAATAACAACGATTGTAACAAATCACTGCCTGAACTGAAAAAAGGAACCTACTTTGAAATTAGTGTCTCTATATATTTATATGTATATAGGGATATACACACACGCACACAAACACATGCACACATATATATCCCTATATATAAACATTTCCCTAAAATTGGAAATTTATTTTATTATTTCTTCTGTTGGTATCCCTTTAAATACTTCATGAATCCACCATATGACAACTTCAGGCTGTCCAGAGAGATATATTTGAACACAGTCTTATAATCTCCACTAATATAAATATATTGGCAAGGAACTTTGACCAGCAATAGTGAATTTTGAAACTTAAATAATTATTGTACAACTATTTTAACAACAAGTTGCTGCTGAGTACCAATACTCATGGAAAATATAAAAAAAAAAAATAAAAAATAGAGCTTTAACTTCTAACACTCTGTATCAAGTGCAGTTTTATGAAAGGAATGTAAAAGAAAATTATGTATTAGAGACTCATTCAAAAAAGAGAAAGAGCAATTTATACTGTTTCAAAATAAGAATACTGTATGCCTGCACTTAATCATACATGACCATGTTAAGTCATAGTTACTTCTTGCCTGCAAATGAAGGATGTTGGCTCACAAACCTTCTAAAGTGTATACCAATATTTGATTAAACCTTGTTTGTTGTGAAAACAAAGTTCATTTACACTTTGATTGAACAACGATGAGGAGTTTGTTTTAATAATATGACTTTTAAGGACCTTGGTAGCCAGTACCAGTTGTATTTGCAAGTAGCTCCTCGGCTTTACTCTCTTTTTAAAAAATAAAGGTACAATTATAGTTATTCATTTACTTTAAAAATTCTAAAGATGAAGAAAAGTAGCATTTATACATATAAGTCCTCATATAAATTATAAAACTCAAGTTTATCTTATAGAGTTCCATCCCCAGAAGAAGCATAAAGCACTTTTGTGGTACCTTCACCAGTAAATATTTGTATCACATCAAATCTGAGAAATGCAACAAGGATGATACTGCATCTGAAAGCTAAAAGAGAACATTCTTCTGATACAGCCTCTTGTGATGGATATGCTCCATGGGCTTATATGATTTCCATGACTTGACTGAATTTTAAATAAAGGAAATATGAAGGGATTCACCTCACCAGTTCAGTAAGTATAAGAAACATCAGCGAACAGCAGAGTCATCCCATTTGAGGTCAACAGTCTTTGGAAGACAATGAAGAGGGAGTTTAAAACTACAACAGCAAAATCAAATAAGACAATAATGAGGTAAACTCCCCTAAAAAGGCCAAATAGGCTGAGATGTCAGGACAGAGTCCAGTTGTACCTGACACCCAAATGTTTCTGTAGCCAGAGTCCAGCGAGCTGCATGGTAGAGGCAAATGTACTTGCTTTGGACCCCAAGCACATTTTATATTGTTTTGGATCTAAATTGGGGTCACAATGAACGGGATGAAAAATATGGACAACTCCTACTTCCTGACTTCTGAAAGCTTTCAAGCCAGATGTTATCACTTTAGTAAAGAGGTCTACATCCTCAAGTCCCCAGCCTTGAATAGAGGTATCAAATCCACCAGCAGTAAGCAGATCACTTTTGTAAATACAGGTAATTCCAAATCCATACTCTCTCCAAAATCCAGTTCTTTTTGTGAAAACAAAACTACTGTCAGCTGGAGGGTTGTCTCCATATATTACTTTTGGATCATACTGGCTGAAGATGATAGGATAGTAAACCTGTTCTCCCTGAATAGTGTTATCTCTGCATCGCTGGAGGAAGTCTGGTGTGAATACCAGATCAACATCACAGAATAGCAGCAAAGTGCCATTGTCAAACTGAGATGAGGCCATCTCAAGACCTAAACCTCTAGAAAACTTGCCTGCCATTGGAATCAGGGTCATATCTGCCTTAGGATACTTAATGCTGTATTCTTTCATTAGTTCTATGTGTTTGCTGGAGTCTTGGCCTGGCTCGGAACTGAAGAGAATTATTGCCAACTTTACATTCTGCTTGGGAATCAGACAAGTCTTCTCAAAGTTATCCATAAATCTTGAGAAAATATCAAATCTTCCCGTGATAGGGACGAGGATATGTATTTTCTTGTCACTGTGTCCCCCAATGTCTTTGGTGCCTTGGAACGATGAGGAAAAAATCTTTAAAGAATTTGAAAGGAAAGAGAAAGACTGAGTGTCAGTGTTGGTATCCTCCAGCAAGCTTCTTACATCCAGCTCTTCTGCTTCTTTGAAGAAAGGTTTGCTAAACAATTGCTGAAGGTAGGCATGGCGTCTCACTGGAACTGTAACTTTCCTTCCTTTGTGCCTTTTGTACAAAAGCAGCAAATCCAAAATGTACTCCACTCCATGCAGAGGGTCCACCCTGCGGTAGCCATACTGTATTTCCTTGAAATCAATGAGCCTTCCTCTGGATCTAGAGTTCTCGTTTATCATTTCCATGACTTGCATCACAGTGTCATCCAGTGCAGCCCGCAGGACGCTGCTCAGGCTCTGCCGGGGTGGCTGGTTCTCCACCATGGAATACAGAAATTTTCCGGTCAGGAACTCCCACTCGATGACTTCACCCCTTTCACGTGGCTGGAAATGATTGAAAGATGGCATCCCTCCCAGCTGCTGATCTTCCTTATTTACTTCAGTGTTACTGAGCCTGCTCATCAGGGCACTTTCCCGATGGAGCTGGATGGTCCGATAGCGCAGGTCGGAAATCTTGCGACTCAGTATGTAATTGTGCAGCCTATATTGGTAGGCTGGTCTTTTGTTTGGATGAAGTGTTATGGCTGCGTGAATCTTGCTGTTGTGAAGATCTTGAATGTAACCCTTGCGGTTGTGTTCATAGTTTTCGTGGAACAACTGCTGCATCTAGAAAGAGAGAGAGAGGGGTGTAGGGGGAAACGAGACATTAAGTGGAAGTGCTTTTACTCACAAAAGGACTCACATTGGCATCATGCTGAGCATTATCAATTCTTATATAGATCATGGTGATTTTAAGGCATAGAACTTTAAAGCATTCAATAGGAAATATTTACATATTTTGGTGTCTGTTCCAGTAGTGCCCACAGCAAGCAAATGCTGTCCTCTGCCTAAGTGAAAGGACAGGTATCTTGGGTTTAATCTGTATTTCATCTAAATGCAGAGCTAAACTAACACCTACTAACTCCACAGAAATAGAATTATTTCCTACGAGTAGCAGATAAAGGAAAAAAGGCTCTTTTTTTAATCTACAAACAGATTGCTCTGTAATTAATATATAAGGAATATGTGCTAATTAGATTGAAAATGTTATTCAATGAGGTGTTGTAAGCTTGAGCTACAATCAGATTTTGAGATGGGTATTGAAGTTTGTCCTTCATACACTGAAGAAATCAAGAGACATAAGTTCTGATTGCATAATTGTCTCACACTCAAAACATTCATCTTGTTCTACTTCAATTCTGCCAAGAACAGAAGTTTTGGTACCGGAAATAATACTAAGCATAGGGCAATAAACGCAAAAGAACTCCTAACAAAGCTAAGAACCATGAAAGTTATTTAAAACCATTGGTGTGTATGAGAAATAAACACTGTCACACTTCAAAACCAGAACTTTAATACAAAACTTCAAAAATGCCCCTCCCATCCCATTCAGACCTCAAATGGCTCTGCTTGAGCAAACATGGTTGCTATTAGTCAGATTAAAATTTTTCAGGCTACAGTCATAGAACATGTAGAAAAGCAACGTCTAATTCTAAGAAATACCTTAAGCTATCTTACATCTGCCTCTAAAAAGACAGATATCTCTGTTATATTAAAGCAAGAATAAATACGAAAAAAATATAAAAATTTATAACCTGACTCAAATACTCTTTATTAACAAAAACTCCTGACTAAAGCTATCAGAGAATATTTGCTATGTGTTGGAAGGTGAGTATTTTCCTTGTTACATGAGATGAGATGGACTAGAGACAGCAGGGTTTGGGCAATTTCATTGCTGTCACAGAGAACAGGAACCAACACCATCAGTCCTGCTAGTGTTTAAACCAGCAGTGCAGGAGAAATTGAAATATGGCATCCCTGAAGACAAGAGATGGACACTGGCAGGACAGGTAGATTAGAGACTGAATTGGAAAAGACTGTCTAGGAAAGAGCTTGGTGATGATATTTGCTCTTAGAAAAAATAATTTTCTCTTCTCCCTCTATAATTTACATTTTGAATTATGATAAAAGAATTTGTTAAAAGAAACAGCTGATCTGGTTAGATTTCAACCTCTCCAGTTATAAGGCACACTTCCTTCCTGACCTGTTACACTTTTAGAGCTGTCTCCTGTGACCTCTGCAAGGTGACTATGCTTTTGCATTCTCCACTTTTTCTGGAAAAAGTTGAAGCCATGGTTTTCATATCTAGGATTTTATAGTAAAGTCCCCTTGTAGGAAAAGAAAGAAAATGTGCAATGTTGAAAATAAAAGAAAGAAGGGGAGGTTGTTTTGTTGCTAAATGGTATAAGCATCATTTCTCACAAAGCCCGACACTCTACTCTTTTCTAAATGCTCTAATGAAGAATTGTATCTGAGCATAAATAAAACAACCATTAACTACCTTCACACATTTATCTTACAGTACATGATATTTCACAGTAAGTTTTATTGGAAGTAGTATACTGTATTTTATCAAAAAGATTTGTAACAGACAACAAGCTACTGCTGCAAAGCTAAATGCTGTCCTCCAATTGTGCACATTCTTCTGTAACCCTCAACTTACTACAAAACCAGCTTCACAGCAGATTTATTAGCAGCACCCATTTAACAGAAATATTCTATTAACATAACACTGCATTTTTCATACATTCCAATTTCAGATGCTTTGGTTTATTTGATGCTCCACTGAAACCACAGAGAGAGGATGTACTACATTATACTAATGATTTTGCTTTTGATAATCAACAACAGATTAACAGCAGTAATGAAAAAAAATTGAATGAACTCGGCACTATAGTATTTTCACACATACAAAACCCTGTACTAATCCATTTTCAATTATGTTACCAAAAACTTTTAATAGATCTCAATTTGGAGAAAGCAGTTCAGAACAAATATGACACTGACATCATGAACTCTTCCTGAAGAGAGCATGTTTTAATCTTGGTGCAATGCAGAAATTTGTTTTCAATACTGCAGTATGAAAACGTCTTTTTACAACTCAAATTATTAACATCCAGTTGAAAGCAATTCAATTTGATCCTAATTTTGCTTTGAAATTTCTAAGCAAAGTGGTCAAGCCCAGGAGGCAAAGGGAAGTATGATTAAATTTCCTGGAAAATGGATCTGTGTGAGAGCTTGAATTGGTAAATGCAGTCCAAAGCGATCTGAAAAAGGAGGTGGTTTGGGAAGTGGCAAGATTTACTGAGTATAAATTAGAATTACTTAGTATGCTAAAAGTAAACCTTCCAGTAAAAGCTTTCATGATTTTAAATGGCAAGGTAATAAATTCTGTGTAGATAAATGCAAAGTGTATGTGAAGAACGCAGTCCTAACTATACCTGAAGAACGTCAGACTGAGTGCAAGCTGTCAGGACTCTGGAAAGAGAACCTGGTTACACACGTTACACAATTTGGTGCAGATGTCACACTGAGGTTCAGCAGGGATTAAAGTAAAAGCAAGTAGCTTGAGGACAAGTTTAGAGTGAATCAGAAATATCATTACATGTTGTGGCCATAGTGCACCTGAATCTTGAAGGCTGTGGGCAGGTATCCTGTCAATATTGTGATGTCCCATCTGAAATCAACCACAGAATCACAGAATGTTAAAGGTTGGAAGGCCCCTTAAAGAACATCTAGTCCCAACCCCCCCTGCCATAGGCAGGGACACCTCCCACTAAACCAGGTTGCTCAAGACATTATCCAACCTGGCCTTGAACACTGACAGGATCAGGGCATTCACAACCTCCCTGGGCAGCCTTGTTCTACTGTTTCTCCACATTCAGTAAATAATTTCCTACTAATATCTAGCCCAAATTCCCCCTCTTTCGCTTTGCACCCATTACTCCTTATCCTATCGTTACAGTTCCTGATGAAGAGTCTCTATCTGGTTTCCCTGAATGCCCCCTTCACACGCTGGAATGTTGTCAGGAGGTCTCTACACAACCCTCTCTTCTCCAGGCTGAACAGCCTCAACTTTTTCAGCCTCTCTTCGTACCTCTTACCAACTTTGTGGCCCTCCTCTGGACATGCTCCAACAGCTTCATGTCCTTCTTATGTTGAGGACAGCAGAACTGTAGGCAGCCCAGGTGGATCTCACAAGAGCAGAGTGGAGGGGGAGAATCGCCCCCCTCGACTCGCTGGCCATGCTCCTTTTTGATGCAGCCCAGGATTTCTGGGCTGTGAGGGCACATTGCTGGCTCATGTAGAGTTTTTCTTTAATGTGAATACAAAGGTACCAACAAGGTCACCACATGATCACATGTATGGATCATTAAATGAATACATGACTCGGGCAAAAGGGAGTAATCCAAAGATGGTCAACCCCAGGATCAATAAAGTCAGTGTTAAGTGAGCACCATAAGGAAAATGGATAGGAACGGTCACCATCTATTCTCACATACAGAACTATGACACCTACAAGAATGCACTCAAGACTCAAAAACAGAAAAAGAAATACATAGCTCAAGCACATATCTTACTGGTACAGCAAGCTGCTGATGGTAAAATTTTGGATGACTTTAAAGAGCAAGCCAACAGCTCAGTGGGAGACTTAAACCATTGCTATGAACTCCTGGAGCTCCAGCTGAGGATATATCACAACATCTTATTGCCCTACACCCCTGTCTCAGCTACTGGTTACTGCAGAGAGAGACTATTTTGCCCAATGAACATTTAGTTTGGCATGATACAACCACTCCACGTTCACCGAAAGCAGGGAATGGGAGAAGCTGTCTTAAATTCAATATAATACATGGAGGCACAACATTTTTTTCATATTGCGTGACTTTGTGACTTCCCTGAATAGTTTGCTGTCTTCTGAATGATTCTTATGCCACAACTAATGCAAGAGTTGGCAAGGACTTCCGCTTGCCTCTTTTCATCCCAGCTGAAACTGCAAGCTGGCAAGAAATGCTAATAATCTAATCACGCTCTGAGGAACTCTGAACTGCAAGCAGGAATGAAAAAAAAAATATGAGAAAGAAATAAGAATAAAGGCAACGCTTTATTTTCATGGCAGAGAAATACAATAGCTAATACGTAAGCACGATACAATTTGCATTGCAAGTTCTGAAATCATTGTAATCGCTGTGATTTACTGATGTAATAAAAAAGGAAAGTTCTTATTACATATACACAAAAGCCAAAACCAACCTACTTTATTATTGCAAGACTATCACATATTGAAAGAATGAACACAAATGGTGCTTTTTTAATTAATAAGATTTTTCTTTGAGCATTAAGAACCATTCCTACCATTTAACAGAGAAGACATAAAACTTAATCCTTCATCCACTCTAGCTCTTCTTAAATCCACAGTAGTACTAAACTGTTGACCACTTTATCTAAAGTGGACTTCTAAAAGATGCAGAAATAAGATGAACAGGAACCATTCTTGGTCTTTCTTTCCCCTGCTGTTTACAGTTTAGCTCCACTAAAGATGAAGATTTATTCACTATTTCCAGTGAGTTTGAGGGACATTTCATCCATATGAAGTACACATGTAAATCTACTGTGTTTGAGGTGATATTGTTTCCCTAAACAGCAGCAAGATGTGTGCTTTAAGAAACCCCTGAAATTCAGATGACTGCAGGCACAGTAGGATGTCCTCCATAACATGCACTGAAATTAAGTGCAACACTAAGCTACGTGTGATCATAAGTTTCTGGGCAAGAAAACAGATTTGAGCAAGCTATTTTTGGTCCTATGAGAAATACTGTGTGCCTGGAGAAGATAAGGATTAAGACCGGAATTATGAAATCCGTATGAACTAAGTAACAGGGAAGCAATAACAAGTTATGTTTAAATGGGGAATTGACAGTTTGGAGGGGAGTTATTTTGGAGGGAAGCTTCTGAGGAACAGTATCATACCTAGAAACACTGGTACAAAGTCTTGGACACTGCTCATGACACAAAGTCGAGAGCATCAGGAACAGCTGAGAGAAGACATCCCACAAGAAGAACCAGAGAATTTGGGAGATGAAACACTGCAGAAATTAAGTCATTATAAAATACAACACATACAATCCTACACTTGTGGTTGTAAGAGGTAGGTGACTAAGTATCTTCAGAAAGTTGACTTTTTAAACTGGAAATAACTGACATGTAAGGAGAACATAAGAATATTAGCAAGCAGTAAGGTGACATGTAGAGATCATGAAACTTGAGTGTGAATCCTCTATAGAAAAGGGAAACAAAATTTTGTGTTGCATCAGTCAGAATATTTCTGAAAGACACAGCACACAATTTCACACAATTCTGGACCTGCATCTTTATCTAATGTATGAAACCACATCAATGTAAAAGAAACTTGTCAGGACCAGAAACTATCCCATGGGAAGGGTTTAATGTTATTTGGCCTGTTTAACCTTGCAAAACAAAGGACAATAATCATATTGTCTCTAAACACACAAAGTAAATAAGAAAAGGACAATGAAAGTAAAACAGCCTTAGGTTTACCTGAGTGGGAAAATTAAGGAAAATTTCTATCTATCAGAAGAAGAGTTTGGATCAGATTTTCAAGATAAGCAGTGCATACAATTTAATCAGGTCATAAGCCACTAGATTGCTTGTGAGAATCAATGACTTGGGATATCCATTAATTTTTTCCTAATAATACAGTGCTTGATTTTAAGTAAAAATTAATTACATATTATTAATTCCTACAAACAAACATTACACTGTAAATACCTAAAATCCTCTTTCTATTCACAGTCCTCAGCCATAGTGTTTCCTTATGTTTCCACTTAGTGTAATGCCTAACAAACTAGCTTTATATCTGTAAAACCAATGAATGGTAATGTAATAACACAACCATTTGGTTTTAGTTTATAATGCATCTGAGTAGTAACGCTGTGAAGCACTGTGGCACAAAAACAGAACAAGGATTCGGGTTTCAAATTATTGTAAGGGATTAAAACCTACTGCTGTCTTTAGCATCACTTTAGCATACAATGCACGCAGAAACAACAGGGAAAACTGGAGTGCAATTATAATCTGTGAATGACAGTAAAATATCATCTGTATAGGAGTTGCCTCTTGCTGCGTATTGAAAGGTGTATCTGCTAGTTTTTCCTGGAGAAGGAAGTTTGAGCCAACACAGCCACAGAAGAAAGTGATGAATGCTATTCTGTTTCACACACACAATTAACAGACACATTAAACAACCTAAGCACCGGAATCAAGTCGTGTTGCTGACCATGTCTCCAGGATGAACAAAGCCTGATGTATTGATTCCAGCTCTGATATGTAGGGGTTAGTAATGGGAAGAGTTACAAGCGCATACCACAAATTCAATTAACACTTACTTCAGCATTAAGACTGTTCTCTCAACAGAAAGGGATCTAACTTCTTATTCACAGATTAGCTAGGTATGATATGTAGCTATCAAAATAAAAACTAAAAAAAAAGGGAGTAATTTTTTAGACTATTTAAAAGTAGAACAGCACTTATTTATAACTCTTCTGCTGCCCCTCACCTTAATAAATAAAGGCTAATAAATCCTTTTGGGTAATTTCCCCCATACCTCCTTTCTCACATCAGTCAACTCACTGGACTGAAATAAGCTCAACACACTCTAAGCCAAGTGATATCAAGAAAAGCTAAAATAATGTGCTCATGAAACAGTGCTGCTCTGCTAATATTAGTAGGCTTTGCTGACATCTCATAACTGTAACCCAAAAAATCCTGCTCCAAATCCCAAACTTTTCCTGAAATGTAATATGAGTAATATAAGAAGGCTGTGTAAAGTCATGCTATTTTGTGTGTGATTCCAGCTACCTGCCTGCTACGGAGATATTTAACCAAGCACACAGGGTAATAAAATCTAATGAATCTGTATAGGCAAAAGAAGCATATGTTAAAAAAAGAATGGTAAATACTTTAACTTCTCTAATATATCTTGTAAACAGACAAATTAAACAGCGCTGGTATGCAAGGGGAGCAGCACACACTGCAAATACAGCAAAATGTTTTACATTACCCTCTGCATTATCTAAGTGGAACAATTGTGCAAAAGGCAGCATTTCAGTAGTCAACAGGCTTAAGGAAGCTAGACTGTCATCCTTTCAGCTTCCTGAGGTTTGGACTGCCTGGGGTCACTAACCTCCTTCTTTGGCACTAACCTGCCTTCAGAGTACGAGCATCAGGCGTAACGGGGAAGGGATGGTGTTCATATAAACTGGTAACAGTCAAACAGTTACAATGAACTACACCCCCCCCCCCCTCCATCCCCAGTCTTTCCACTGGCATGTGAAAAGGAGACAGCTGACTCAGCAGTTTTCATGATTTCAAAGACCTGACTCATTTCCTATTCTGGAAGATAAAGACGTGATCACAGAAAAGGTATAACTAATTTTCCTATCATAGCTTAAGCTTTGTGTAATTCCACGATCTTCAGACTTGTGGCTGCTCCTACATACTCAGCCACTGAGAAAGCCCAGGAGAGAAAAAGCAGGTCCACACTGCCAGGGAGTTACACAGTGAGACACCAGCAAGTGCACTGGGACCAGCCACATGTTTACAACACAAGTCTTGGGAGCTGAACATGCTCTCCTTGGCATTAGATGAATATACTTGCAGTCCAGCAGGTAGGGGCCATCTGCAGCTTTGCCACTCGTTTGCCTTAATTACAGAAGGTGAATTAATCACACTACCATCACATACTATGGCACCCAGGCCACAACCCTCAGCATGCATGAACTCTGCATCCTTTTGAAGATCTTGGTGGGACATGTGCACTGCCTTAGGCAACAGGTCTATGTTTAAACCTTTTCCAAATGCTAAAATTGTTCTCGGGTTCTTTCCTGTCTGACTATTTCTACAGATATTTTCTCCTCAGTTCAGGCACATCTGCAAGGAAGTCTTTTCATGTCTGAAATATTTGTAACTCGTAACAGTAAATCAGATTACTAATCAAAAGATACCTCGAGCACTGAAACGAGAAAAACTTTAAAATGTTTAAAAACTCATTGAGTCAAGAAGTCAAGACAAGAAATGAAACTGGCTGGGAAAAAAATCCCATAACTCTACGTATTTCAACACAATCCATAATTATGCATCTAAAATTTTATTTCTCTCGAGGCACAGGCATGAAGCTTGTTTTCTTCTCTACTGTTCACCAACTACAATTGTCTTTTTTCTTTTAATCTCAAGAAGCTATCATTCCACAGCAAATACACTTCAGAAAACTGCTGGTTTTACACTTTAAAGAAGCCTTTGAATCCTTTAATTATTCAAAGAAAATTCAATAAATGCTTGCATAGCCAATTAAGTACAGATTTATATTCTGGCACTATCAGATATTGTTGAAATGATGTATGAAGAACAGCATCCATAACCTCCATTAAGTAACTCCATGAATTCTGTGTTTAAACACTTTGTCAATCAAATAAATTAACTACCTGAATTTATTACACATTTGTTTACATTAATGCCTAAACACCTACAACAAAAACAGGAGGTTGTAAGTTTAGGAAAACTCCTGGCCTTGAATGTCTTTATTGTTTCATAATTAGCAGTATTTCACTACTAGTTCAAGTATTTTAATTCCCCAGGCCATTGGCCTTATTTCGATAGACTTTTCCACACCAAATAAAGAAAGGACAAGCATTATAAAGAGACATATACAACTACAAAACATAGAAGGTTAGCACAGGAGTGATACCTTGTTGTATCTTTAAAGACGGAGAACAGGAATTCAATCTGCAGGATCCATTTTAAATTATGCTCATCCAAACAATATCAGATAAAACCTCATTGCAATCTTTTAGCAGTGCTTGTGTAAGGACAGAACACAGAATGTGAGACAGAGGTAATACATGTTTTAAAACTAACTAGCAAAATGGACGAAATAAACATGCTTCTAGGGAAGCAAACTTTTGGAGACCTAAAACTATCTGAAAGCCTAATCACCTTAGAGAACTGACTATTCTCCTTGCTTCAAGCTCAGGCCACGTTGTCTGGATTCCTCTTTTCTGGTAATAAATGCAACACATTGATAAAATCTCAGGTAACAAAAGAGATAAAGGATGATGGAAATTGGCAGACTAAAAAGACGAACATATCAGGGCTAGTGCATACCTAAGGCTTACCAGGAAGAACACATTAAGATTAAAAACAGGCAATCTCAAAAAAGACAGCATTTGTGGCTGAGCACCAACTTTCTGTTTAAAACTCTAGGGGCCTTAATGTTATTTGATTTGCTTTGAAGTCTGCATATTTATTCAAACTGTCATCAAAACCTGGCTCCTTGCAAAAGCTCTCAGGTGGATTAGGTGCTCAGATATGGACACGCTACAGCACAGGACTCCTGAAAGGCAGCATCTGGGGGGGGAAGTGTGATTTCATATTATCCATGATTGACAGACAAATGACAGATGACACAAACACTGAGGTGTGTTTAAACACTCAGCCATGACTTAATTTATCCATATACATTTACATGGAAGTGGTCTGGGAGATTTAGAGCTATGACTAAGCATTGCCTACAGCAGGAAATACTGTGCTAACTGGTAATCTTGGATCATTAAAGCAACCCACTGAGCAATGCCCCCTCTGGGTGGCATATCTTTTTATCTGCATGAGGTAAGAGGGAATTATAGAATCACAGAATTATAGAACAGTTTGACTTGGAAGGGAGATTTACAGGTCATCTAGTCCAAGCCCTTTGAAATGAGCAGGGACATCTTTAACTAGATCAGGTTGATCAGAGCCCCATCCAAATTGACCTTGAATATTCATAGGGAAGGGGCATCTCCCACCTCCCTGGACAGTGTTCCATCACCCACACCGTAAAAAATTTCTTTCTTATATCTAATCTAAATTGATCCTTCTTCAGTTTTAAAGCCATTCCCTCTTCTCCTAATACTCCATGCTCTTGTAAAAAAAGTCCCCCCTCAGCTCTGTTGTAGGCTCCCTTCTGGTACTGGAAGGCTGTTCTAAGGTCTCACCAGAACCTTCTCTTCTCCAGGATGAACAGTCTTCAGAGGAGACGTGCTCCATCTCTGATCATCTTTGTGGCTCTCCTCTGGACTCAATCCAACAGGTTCATGTCCTTTTCTTGGGGGCACCAGAGCCAGATGCAGTGCTTCAGGTGGCATCTCACCAGAGCCAAGCAGAGGATCAGAATCCCCTCCCTTTCCCTGCTGGTCACGTTGCTTTTGGTGCAGCCCAGGACAAAATGGGCTTTCTGGGCTGTGAGTGCACATTGCTGGGTCATGTCCAGCCTCTCACCCACCAGCGCTCCCAGGTCCCTCCCAGCAGGCCTGTTCTCAATCTGTTCATCCCCAGCCTGTGCTGATACTGGGAGTTGCCCCAATCCAGGTGCAGCACCGTGCACTTGGTCTTGTTAAACCACCTGAGATTCCCATGGCCCCACTTCTCAGGCTTGTCCAGGTCCTTCTGGATGGCAACCCATCCTTCAGGCATGTCAACTCAACTACACCAGTCAGCTTGGTGCTGACAGCGCACTTGATCCTGCTGTCTGTGCCATAGCTGAAGATATTAATTAAGTATTAAATACCACTGGTCCCAACAGAGACCCCTGAGTAACACCACCAGTCACCAACCTCCATTGGAACACCACGTTGTTGACTCTCTGGATGCCACCATTCAACCAATTCCTCACTCACTGGACAGTCCAGTCCACCCACCAGTTCTCTCTCTTGCCGGTTTAGAGCCTGCACCTGACTGCTATGACTTTTCAAAAATCTTGGAAAGTGGCTTGCCAACTACATCAGCCAATTCCCTGTAGGCTCCCACCTTTGTTCACTCAACTAGTGGTGAGGCTTTTTTACTCCCCTTATACAGAGGTCTTGACTGCCTGGGTGGAGGGTCTACTCTTCCCAGGCAGGGGCAGGTGCCTGAGTTGGGTACTGGGAGCAAAAGCCCAAAGATAACTGGAACTAACACTTTTCTCCAGTGAGATTTTTCTAATGCTATGAATATTAGCCTTCTGGAGGAAACATACAGTCATGCAGTAACAATAACACAGCAATAATTTAGAAATAATAATTAAGGACAATCAGGCAAGGATAAAGGGCAAAGGAATAGAAAGTCAGCAAATGTAAAGTGGAGGAATGGGAAAAGCCTGTGTGTGATAAAGCACCTAAGAGAGACAGGGCTTTTAACATTATTGAAGCTCAGAACTCAGCATGAAGCTAAAAGCATTAAACATACAGATAATAAGAACATCCAAGATGACATTATAATGGACAAGAGCAATGAGAATCCTTGCTGATCCAGGGCAAAAGCAATTTGGTAGCTCAGTAACAGGCCATAGGAAGGTGTCAGCATGATCTCACCACAAAGATCAAGCCTACAGAATGCAATATTAGTAACTTTTCCCAGAGAAATGTATTTGGTAAAAAATATATCGCATCATATTAATGTATTGAAAGCTGGACTTTCAACATCTTTGGGCAACAAAACAATAAACATGGACTGGTGAAAGAAGAACTATTCTCTTTTTTTCAGTTTGTAAATGCATTTTGGGAACACTTACATATATTGTCAAGTCACATTTTAAACTCCCATCTTAAGTAAGAAAACAGAAGTGTCAGCAGACCTACCTAGTATGGACCAAGGCTGTTTATCTCCAGTAATTAAATACTCCATTTGTATCATAAAGTATACATAACATTTTTAACAACTCCTACTAAATTTGAGAATGATTGAAACCCGGTTCTGGTGGTTGGCAGACTTGAAAGCAGTTTCCCAAAAGTTATCACTGGAGAACTAATGACTGAAGCAGAGCACCCAAAAAGCATGAGTTCTTCCAAAGAAACACTCAAAATCAGTACAGGAAGACTTCCTGTTAAACTTCTTCATTCCCTTGACATAAAAGCTTCCCATCAGTCTGCATACTGGCATGATAGGTCAGATTTAATCTGGTTTTTTATTAAATTTTCCTACACTTGTACTACATTCAGTCATTATCCAGCTGAGGAACTGAACAGCATTATCTCCTTGTCAACCAAGTTTTCCCTTCTTGCTGCGCCAGTAAAAGAAAATTCAAAAAAGGGACACTCAAATTAGGATTTCATTTCTTATGGTGCAATCAAGGAGATAAGTATGGCTTCCTTCCAGTTGATTATATTAATATTAAAGTTTATGATAAATTATGAACGCCCTTGAGGTAAAGATCCAATTAAAATAACATAAGTATGGCAGGATGTCTGTTATAATGTCTCCCAGCCACCTAGATGGCTGGTGGTGTCTGTCCAGCTGCTCCTACAAATTATACTGCCATTATACTTTTCCACAGGCATAACAGCTGTGCTTTTTGACTGGATGGTATGAAAATATAACATGAACATGACTGTATTCTTATAACACCACTGAAAATCAGTATTATACCAAAAATTAAAAAATCCCAAGCCTGTTGAGTTATATGCTTCACGGGGACTGGAGATCTCCGACTGAACATTGAGTCTGTCTTCATCCTCCCAGTATTATAAAATATCCTTAACAAGGTATTTTATTTTTGGATTTCTGAATTGGGAAGTGCTGTCGATTAATAAAAAGTCTTCCAGCTAGAGAGTGGTAATTTAAAGCCCACTTTATACTGCCTCATATGTTTTTATGGCTGAAACTAGTTTTAATAGAGATTTGAAGATTTATGTTACGAAAAAAAGTGATATCACCCTCCTAATTCAAGTCACAGAATTCAAACAAATTTTTATTTTTTTCTGGCAGTAAAAGACCTGCACATTCATAGATTCGCTCTTCAGTAATACACTCTAGTGATTTTCTTACAGATCACAAAAGTGTTGTCTAGGCTGGGGATTAACTGACTAAGAAATTCATAATCTACATGCACTGTGTCTTGTTAAACATTGTATCACGTCATTCTGTTTAACACCATATTCTGTCACAGAATAATCAAACGCACATAAAAGAGTTCTGTAAGTATTTACTATAAAGATTTTCAAATAAGACAAAGCAAAAAAAAAAATCCTCCAAACCAAAAATAGATAATAAATGTGATAGAGAAAATGGGATTGATATATTTGGAGAAATACTCAGGAGAAGTGAATTCCTGGTGAAAACAATTCAGAAAAAAATTGAGGACCTCAGATTTTTTACCAGTCCAACTGACCAAATTCTTTGAAAATGAGTTGCCTTAGTTTTTATTAAATTGTTGTTTGGCTTGATTTGTGCTTCAAATGGAGTGTATAGGGAAGAAGAGAACAGGAAAAGGAGAGTAAAAATTGAAACAAAGGGCAAGAATCCATTTTACTGTTCTCGTCTCTCATTGTAAAATCTTGCAATACCTTGAAGGAACAAGAACAGAACTATAGATAGCTGGGGTTATATCTGTAGGATAACATTACATTTATTTTTAATAGTGTGAGTACTAAGAAAATAATTACTCTGTCAAGGTGGCCAACAGTTCTATTTCATAACAATGGTGACACCATATATTAAGATAACCTCTTTCTCACACAATTTATGATTAGCTTGAAATAACATTACAGAGCTGTTTGAAACCCACCTAATGGGTTTATTACATTTGTCTTCTTGGACGTATGCCTACAGAGGGCTGCTATTACTGTTACAACTCTGCACAGCAAACCCTATAAAAAGTAAAACCAGACAATCACAGAATCATAAAATGGGTTGGGCCTTAAAGATCATCTAGTTTTAACACGCCCTGCCATGGCCAGGGACACTTTTCACCACATCAAGTTGCTCAAAGTCCCATCCAACCTGGCCCTGAACACTTCCAGGGATGGGGCATCCACAACTTCTCTGGGAAACCTGTTCCAGTGCCTCACCAACCTCCCAGAAAAGAACTGCCTTCTACAATCTAATCTAAATCTCTCCTCTTTTGATGAGTTTCTCCCTTGCCCTATCGCTATCTGTCCACGCAAAAAGTTGCTCTCCCTCCTTTTTGTAAGTCCCCTTCAAGCACTGGAAGGCCACAGTGTGGTCTCCCTGGAGCCTTCTCTTCTCCAGACTGACCAATCCCAGCTCCCTCAGCCTGTCATAATGAAAGAGGTGCTCCAGCCCTCCAACCTCATTTTTGTAGCCCTTCTCTGGACCCTCTCTAGCAGGTCCATGTCTCTCCTGTGCTGAGGACTCTGGAGACGGATGCAGGACTCCAGGTGGGACCCAGGAGGAGAGAATCACCTCCCTCTACCTGACAGTGTTTATTTAAAATACTGAACAAAATGGGGAAAGCAACAAAGAATTTTTTAGAGTTAATATAATATATATATTATATTATATTATATAATAGAAGTAAGTTCATTTAAATATGTGGCAACAAACTTATTTTTCCTGCATCGTGGCTGAAATGAGGGGGTATAAGCAGTAAGGCAGAAAGGGTATTGCCACTCAAATTGTACTGACACAGGTTTAGGAACATGGGTTGATGTCAAGTGTGTCTGCCTCAAAACCAGGCAGACTTTGCATTCTGAGAAAAACTGTACACTATAATGTGCAAATGGCCTCACTTCTATATGGATTTCACAAATTCTATCAAAAAGGAAGAAAGAAATAGTGTGTATAATATATAAAGCCAAAATGCACTAAAACTAAAAATTAGAGAAATAATGATTAGTGTTCCTATCATTACTGTGAATATGTTGAACTGATCAACTGTTTGCTGAAAGTTTCAGCAAGCAAGAAGATTCAGCTATCTTTAATTTGGAAATTAGATTTGGTCTTTTCTTTTAGTATCAGCTGGGTTCTTTAACATTTAAAGCGTCTATCAGCGTATTTTCCTTAAAGATATCACCAACAGGAGTTTCTTTCAAAAACAGGTCTAAATATACAGGTATGGCACCATTTGGAATTGCAGTGACCTCTTCCACCACATAGATATGTTGTAGTTAGTCTGTTTTTAAAAGGAAAAATAATTCTGTTAGTAACTCAGATTTAAGCTTTTTTCTGTATTTTTTTATTCTAGCTATGCAACAGGTGCTATATGCTAGCAACAGCTGTTATGTATTACTGTATTTCAATCACTACTAGTCTGAATTATAGTTACACTAGTGATGCAGAACAGCTCAACAACACAACAATGAAAAAACCCACCTAGCCAAAAGGATCTTTCTGCACAGACACAATCAGAAAGCACATAAGTTGCATTAAGTAATTTGTGTACTTGAAGCAGCTGAAAAACGTTTTTAGCCATTTTACAATTTTATTCTTTCTCCCATTCAGCTGAAAGAAAATGTAAAAAAGAAACTAGTCCTCACTCCTCTTTCCAAGACGTGTTTATAAAGCATATACTTAACTCACCTATATTTTTAAAATGCCTACCTTAGAAACCTTAACACATAATGACGCAAAATCTGTTTTTGTATAAAAGAAATTCAGCATCACATCAGCAAATTTTCATTAATTTCCTTCCCATGCAAGACTTGGAAAAGAAAGCAAAGCCTGGATGCAGCACAAATAGCTAGGAGCGTCCATGGACAATTATGTATAATCACTAGCATTTCTGGTATAGGAGGTATTATTTTCAGTGTGGTCTGATCTATTCGCTTCATACAGCTGACTTAGATCAAAAGTATGAGAGGAAAAAAATCAGAACCACTTAAAATATCAAGTGGTCCAAAAACATTGTTTCTTATTAGTCAAGGCAGTCAGGTGAAGTCCCTGGTGACTGGAAAAGGGGAAACATTACACTCACCTATCTTTACAAAGGGCAGAAAGGAAGAACCTGGGAACTACCAACCCATCAGCCTCACCTCTGTGCCTAGGAGGACCAGGGAACAGATCCACCTAGAAGCTGTGCTAGGGCACATGGAGGACAGGGAGGTGATCCAGAACAGCCAGCAAGGCTTCACCAAGGGCAAGTCCTGCCTGACACACCTAAGGGCCTTCTATGATGGAGGGACTGCATCATTGGACAGGGAAGGGTTACATTTATCCGGACTTCTGTAAAGCCTTTGACACACTCCCCCACAACATCCTTCTCTCTTAGCTGGAGAGAGATGGATTTGATGGATGGGCGGTTCAGTGGGTGAGGAAGTGGTTGGATGGTGGCATTCAAAGGGCAGTGGTCAACAGCTCAGTGTTACAGTAAGCACGTCAAGATCCTCAAAACCCTCTCCATTACCTACACATTTACGTTCCAGAGATGGATTATAAATTCAATGTGCTCAATATCCGCAAATGAACAAAGCTGCAAAGAATAAAAACCTGCATAAATACAGTATTTGCAAATGCAAGTAGCTAAAATATGCATTTCCCAGGAACATTACACAAATTACACCCCAAACTAACAGTAATTTAAAGTCTGAAAATTAAGACGCAGAAGTCAGGAAACACAGGGTCCTTTAGAAAAATACTAAGTGATTGCATTTTAAAAGTATTAAAATATAATTCACTTCCTATGCTCTGTAAACAAAAAGATCACCTATAGTATAGCATCTCATTGGAATAAATGACTTTATCACTTTTCCAATCCTGTCAACACTTCCTCCCACTCACTGAAGTTCTTCCTCAGACAATCTAAGTGATTTCATGCAATGAATGTGACAAATAATTCTTTTCAAGTTCTATTTAATTGGAAATTAACGCTGCATTGCAGACTTCCCACCTTTATTACGTCTCTCTCCACATTTTTTCTCTTATAAAAACTCAAAAGCATTGATGCAATGAAAGAACTAGGCTTGACCTTCCCCAGTTCCTGAGTGTAGAAAATTTCAGTGCTTCTATTTTTTACTAAATTCTGGACGTAATTTTCCTGTTCCTTACCAAGAAACAAAAATTAAAAACAAGTACTCATTATTCCATCCATGCTACATAAATAATTGCTCTTATCCAATTTTTGGAATTCACAATTAAATTCAGGATCAAAAGTATGGTGCACGGCAGCCTAGGGCTGGAAGATTAGCAAGTTCAAAGCACAAAGGTTCAAGACTGGTCAAAAATAGTCAGAGAGGGTCATTTTGACTCCTGGCCTTTACCAGTAATTTAATTAAATCCTAAATCCTCAGCACAGGCTTCATCTTTGAATTAATGAAGACCAATAAGAAAAAAAACCTTTCAGTTTGCTTTTAGCTATGGTCAAACAGAAAGGAGTGTAGAAATGAGAACTCTAACTGTCCACTCCAAAAGGTATGTGCTCTAAAACCAACACATCATCTGCCTGTGTTCCTGTTGGTACCTGTGATCACTCCTACTTTATTTTCTCCTTAAGGCTTTGGTCCTGGCCAGTACTCCTCTGCCAGCAGCAGTGCCCACTTCCCCATTCTCTTCCTATCTGCATTCCTGTGTGATTTTTTCCCCCTCCTAGTAGTTACCTAATGGGTAACTACTCTTCTCGCCAGACAGGAATTGTCAAATGGCAAAGCATCCTTCCAGCACATGGTACCTTTCCACAGTGGAATTATCTCCATCTTTCCTACAAAACCACAGTCAGTTTGGAGGTAAATTTCCACAGTGATGGTAAGTATACACCTCCACCTTGGCCACCAGCCCAATAATTTTCAAGTAGTCAACCACAAGTATTAATGTGAAACAATTTGTCTCTAAGAAGGCATTTCTGCTTTCTTTAACACAGATCAGCAATACAGTTTCCCTAACCTTTTTCTTCAAAGGACAGTAACTTTTTCCACAAAATTTAAACGAATCTGTTCATGGCACAGAAAATTTTACACCTCACTGTTCAAAAATACAAGCAAAGAAAATAAAGCATTTTCATCGGAAGATTTATGCAGCCCATAATTAACAGGCACACAATTAGCACAGGATATACTAAATAACTGCACATACTCTGTAGAAGAACAGGGGCAACCTTGGGCTTCTTATACTGAATTAAGTTTTCCCTCTGCTCACTAAAGCAAAAGACAAATAAATGTCTGATCAAAAGTCCAGGTAGGTTTACATGAGGTGTTCTGTTTAATCTGAAATTTCCTACTGCTTCTATCACTAGAGTACCCTCCTCAGGGCTTGTTACTAGATTTGTAGCTGTCTCAGTAATAATTTCATTGTTTAATGATTTTAAATATATTGCTTAAGATTTAAAAATTTGCCCAAGATTTAAAATATTGGAATTTTTTAATACTTTTTTATCATTTTACTTATATATGGTTCTCTCTTTCTATGTAATTTTCTATTACCTTTAAACCAAAGTCATAACAGATTTTTTCCCTATTAAAAGAAAAAATATGCCCTGGAACTAGCCAAAATTTGGATCAATATAATGCTCATTTCACACCACAGATTTACAAAGTTTTGATGGGAAAACACATAATTTATTTCCCTCTATTAGAAAATGTAGGTCTCCTCAGTTTTGGCTAGGCATTTTCTGAGAGGAGCCTTTTGCCTTCAGGCTGTGTTCCTAACTATCCATCCAAAGGTGCATTGGATACTTCAGACTTATGAATACAGGGTATTACAGGCACTAAATACACAATTTGAAGTGTGGGGATTATTCTTACAACCTATTACCACAGATTTGAACTATGCTGAAAATGTAGGAGAAAACCCTATAATCTGAAAATTAAGTAAAACAAAACGGAAAACGGCTTCTTGGGATTATGGATCTGATAAGTTCAAGCCCTCAAAGGCCAAAAAAACCCCAAGAAAACAAGTAGGCAATGACCAATACAGTGTTGCTGTGCAAATATATACAAAATTTGGAAGGGAAATTAAGGCAATGAAAAATTCTTTCACAAAATGAATTCCTGCACACTATTTTTTTCCAAAAGCATAACCAGGCAGACAATTACTTCTCCTATGACCTTCAGGCAGGATGCAACATGGAGAGAGCAGACTCCACTAACAAAAGCCTCAAAGTAGTACCACAGCAGCTCTGTAAAAAAATTTTGATGGAAGCAATCCAACTTAGACTTGTGAGCTCAGTAGTGTATTGTATTGTATTTATAGCCTTCTACTCCTGTAAATGAAATCTCTGCTGATAAAAGCAAACCCATCATCACTTACACTAGTAAAGTGCTTTGCACAGATGTTCAAGAGCTATGAAAAACATTACGAGTCAAGCTGATTTTATACTTGGTTGTATTTTCTTTTAAAACAGATGGGTTTCTTTTTATGGCTTGTAAAGCCAATTTTTATATATATTTTAATTATCTCTATTCGATCTGTGCAGTTTAATTACTGATTTATTTCCCTTTTTAGCAAGCTATCCATCCACATATATTTAATTCCTGTCTATATAAGGAATGCAAATAACTTCATTTTCCTTATGGAAGTGATGATGCATCTCTTAAAGACAGCACAGCTAGGACATGTCCCACATAGCTGAACAAACTTCAGAGAGTAAGCACTGCAACTGCAATTTGCTTTACTAGACTCTAGATTTTATCAGCTAATTGTAAAACCCAGTTTTGTTGATGAGATAGAACAGTATATATTCACTAGTATTTATACAATAATTCAATGTCCAATTCCACCTCATTTTGCATAAAGCTTGCCAAGAAATGTATTACAATCGTCTCTGCATACCCACAAACTCTGTCTCAGGGTCTCTGAAACAAAGTCTGTCACTTTTTAATGTAAACACTAAGGTATCAGTAAAATTCCCAGTTCAAACTTGGACAGACTCACTCTGATTTTGATGCAGTTCTAACTCTGCACATACAGCACCTCCCCTTGAGAATGTGTCTTTTTTTAGTAATGCCATAAACCATAATGTGGGTCCTGTTATGAACATTCCAAGATTTTAACACAACCCTGTCTAAATGGCACAGGTGCTTAAACAGTCACAAGAAAGCAGAGCAACAGCTAAGAAATAGTACAATGGATTCAGTTCACAATTCACAGTTGGAAAGCTACCTACCTGAATATATATAAAATTTAGGAAAATGGTGTAGTTAGCTGCCTAGAACTGATCCCCAGGATTACCAAAAATAGCATGGTTGCTTTAACAGACGAAATATTTTCTGGTATTTTTTTAAATCCTGTCACTTCTACATATGTGGGCTGCTTCCAATCAAATGGGGTGCAAAATGCTATAAGCATTTATTACTGTGGCTCATAAATCTTTTCGTCTCCAAGTGCAATTGTCTAGAAATAACTACATTTAAATAGTTAAATTCTTAGTATAAGCAAACTGATGCACAAAGACTGTGAAAAAGCAATAATATTGTCACAGGCTAATATGTATATCAATCCAAATTCTGCAAGGCTTTTAAGAATGCATGTACCTTTTCAACAGGCTGATACAAGAGACCAAACTATATCCAAACCCATGCACTTGACCAAGCAAAAGTCAAAAGAAAGCAAAACCTGTATGCTGCCATTTTTCATAAATGGCAGCTGCAGCTAATTTATATCAGAGCTGCTGTGAAAGATAAGAACTTACAAACCATCTTATGACAGCTGAAGTGTTTTATTAGAAACAACTCGAGAAGATCCTTCCCCAGGAACTGACAGATTGCACATTCTGAAGCGCATCACTGACCAAGAACACAGGGTTTTTTGTAATTAAATTATTACACTTTTCATTGCGATCATCATCAAAGAAAAATGTCAAATCTCTAGATTGTTGTGCTTTTTTGGGTTTATGTGGCCCAGTTTCGGTAGTGGAGGGGGGGCTACATGGCTGGGTCCTGCGAGAGAATGCCAGAAGCTTGCCCTCCAGTGCCAGCTGGCTCCAAGACAAGGCCAAGCCCATCAGCAATGGTCTGGAATAACCTACTTAAGAAGGGAGTTAAAAACCTACACAACTGCAGCCAGAGAAGAGGAGTGAGAACACATGAGAGAAACAGCCCTGCAGACAGCAAGATCAGCGGAGAAGGAGGGGGAGGAGGTGGTCCAGGCTCCAGGCTGTGGGTAAGGCCAAGGTGGGGCAGGCTGTCCCTCTACAGACCATGGAGGACCCCAGCCGGAGCAGACTGATGTGCCCAAAGGAGGTGGTGACCACATGGGAAGCCCATACTGGAGCAGCCTCCTGTCAGAACCTGTGGACTTATGGAGAGAGGAGCCCACGCTGGAGGAAGTCTGCTGGCTGTACTTGTGGCCCCGTGGGGGACCCACACTGGAGCAGCATGTTCCTGGAAGGACTGCACCCCATGGAAAGGACCCCTGATGGAGCAGTCTGTGAAGAACTACAGCCAGTGAGAAGGACTCATAGTGGAGAAGTTCACAGAGAACTGCCTCCTGTGAGAGAGAGCCCACACTGTAACAGCAGCAAAGTATGAGGAAGAAGGAGCAGAGGAGACTGCTTGACAAACTGCCCACAACCCACACTGCCTGTTCGCCTGCGGCACTCTGCCACTCCATGGGAGGAGGAATTCGGGAGTGAATCTGAGACTGGAAAGAAGGCAGGGGTGGTAGGTGTCAGAGACTGAAATGGTTAATGACTTATGTATTGTAAGATCACTTTTGCAGACTGAGAAGCAGCAGCTGCTCACCCAGCAAAGCCCACTCCTCCCTGAATATGCCTACTGCAAAACGACCTTCAGATCAGGTAACTGGGTGCCATTGTCCAACTATCCCAGTTGCAGGACAGTATGCACACCTGAAGCTACAAACTCCATTTCCAGATCAGGAAATAAGAGGCAAACCCAGTGAGGTGGGATAATCCTTCTTAATATGCCAGTGTCCTCCCTTCCACGATGACTGCTGTGAAAACCCCTCCAGGGGCCATCAAAAACTTGTGACATGTCCCCTGACATGATCCACGGTAAAATTCCCCACCTGGAGGAGGTACAAGGCATTCCCACCTGAGCTTGAAGTGTGTAATTACTCATGAAGTCTTTGAGTTTTGTGGGGGGCTTCCCCAGCCCCAACGGATCAAGGCCACCACTTCAATCAACAGACATGGAAGCTGCAACTACCAAGTTTCATTGCTGGATCCAGTGGGCAGTGACTATATCTATATCTATATCTATCTTTCCACCTGTATCTTTCCTTCTCTTCCTTCCCTTATGCATTTCCTTAAGTGTCATTTTTATGCTTCAACATTGCTATGCTTTAACAGCGCTATATTGCTATGCTTTAATATTGCTGTATTGCTATAGAAGATAACAGCCAAAATGGCAATATACCTGTTTACCTCTGAAACAAAATTGTTTTAAAACAAAGCCTACATATATATGTTTACAAACACCCTTTATTCAGTGTCATTTCACTCTAATCCACGACAAGGGATTTATTAACAAGAAACTGGGTTACCCTCCCCTTCTGGGGTGGGTCATAACAGAGGGGAAGGTTTTTTGAAACATGGTTTTTATTTCTCATCGCCCTGCTAGGATTTGATTGGTAAGAAACTAAGTGAATGTTCCCAAATTGATGTTTTTGCCTGTGAGCATAACAGATCAGCGATCTATCCTTTTCCCTCAGTTAATCCAGGTACCTTGTGCTGTATTTTCTCTCCCCTGTCCAGCTGAGGGGAGGGATAAAGCAGCGCTAGTGGGTACCTGGCAGAGTCAATCCATCATATGTACTTCACCTTAATTTTAGATTAAGATCATGCTTTCGTACAAGTTGTCATACAGCATTAGGAAATCATCCAGAAATAAAAAGATTTATCACGCAAATTTACCTAACTTAGTCTTCTTAAGTCAGGGTGAGGCTTTCCTGGAACAGTTAGCTCAGGTTATTATACATCAGTTGCTCTCCTTACTTTAGCCCAAGTGAAAGCAGTTGTCCTATGAATCAATACTGAACCAAGCATGATTGATTGCAACCTCAAGCACTTCTGTAACTCCAGCTTGTGCGACTCCCTTAAATTAATGTTCAGCTGTCAGCATCCCGTGCTTTTTTGGGACGCCTCCCACGCTGTGACCTGAGCTGCCTGACATCAGCTTAAATGATCACTTAACTCTAATCGAGAATTTCTGTACAGAAAATCTGTAATAGGCAAGACCAATGACAGTCCACCTTCATTATCTTGAGTAATGGTCAGAAAGAGGATTCCTGTGATGATGGGATAAAACAGATCACGCAGTATTAGACAGCAGTGGGAATGGAGTGCCAGTGGTGGTGGGTGGGTATGTTCTGCGTGGGCCTGTGTGCTGGTAGCTGAAGGTTTATCAGCAGAGCACCCCCCTGTCCTGAAGCAGCTCTTGCACTTCACCTGGAAGCCAGAGGGACGTATCTGTGAAGGCACTGGAGTAAGTACACCCTGCCTGCCCCAAGCCAGCTCGGCACAGAACTAGCTCTGTGCCCCACTCAGTATGCAGCTCAAATAATCCAACTCTGATTAAGGGAAGTGACAACCCTGCCCAAGAGCTGGAGCACAGAGAAGGTAACCTCCAAACCAGGTGCTCCACCTACCACAGAGGATCATGAACTGCAGCAGTAGCATCTTCTGCTGATGCAGAATCACCATTTATTGCAGTGACCATTTTAAATCTGACTTCTGAAGGACTTCTTTTCCCCAAAAAGTTCTCATTCATATTCCACTTACTTTAGTAGCTAAGGTCATATGTTTTGTGGTTTTTTTCAAGGTATTTTAGATATTTAAAGCCATATGGTTGGATTTCCTGTGTTAGTGACTGTAAAAGGATACTAAAGTTCTTTTTTTCCCTAGACAAGAATAAAAGTTTCCCTTATTTAAAGAGATTTCTCTTCTATAAGATTCTTTAGAAACCTTGATATTGAAATAAAAAAAAAGAAAGCAAAATAAGAACAAGACAAGACAAATACATAACAGATAAAGTCTAGTACTTTGCAGAAAACTAACACCCATAAAGATGCTCAACAAGACAGCATTCACTAAAAACAAACGAATGGAAATATAGTAAATTCCAGCGTAAAACAAACAAAGGAGAGAATTTATAACTCCAGAATTTGCAACTTAAGACTTTCTTAAGTCTCAAAATAAGAAACTGAAATAGTTCAGATGATCACTCTAGCCTCAGATGCTGAGATTTAAGAAACATCCAGATGCAAACAACATCACGTATGACCATTCCTGCAGAGTTCCAGTGTAAAATCCTTGCCACGTCTCGCTGCAGAGACAGGACAATCTACAATGGTGAGCTAGACACAAAACCAAGTTCTGAAAAAAACCCCCCCAGAAGTTCCAGAAGGTGATTGAATAAAATTATTCCAGACTTGAGACTGTTTGAGTAACTAGTCACAAAGACACACTGCTTCTGTAACGATATTGTGGTAAACCAAGTATTCAACACCTTTTTCAACACATAAAGCAGAAAAAACAAATATGGGCTGTATAGCCCACCCAGAAAATAACTCAGACTTACTTTCAGCTAAATGTGAGACCATATTTTCAAAAAATGCATATGAAGCTAAAATATATTACCAAGACATGCATTAAGTTTATACCAGCAGTTAATTTTTTTAGGATAATGTCCAGCAGCCTGGAGTTAATCTGACAGCTTCATGGACTATTACATAGCTCCATGCACTTCTCTCACTTTGTCCCTACATACCTCAGATAATTTTCTGAATATTCTGCAATTACTGTAGCTAGATCAAAGTTATAACTTTCATGAGACAAAATCAGAAACAGGGAGGAACATGAAAATATGCAGAAAAATGATGAAATGAAACCCTAAACTAGTTGGAGAGGAAATCAATTGTAACCAGGTTCTGACTGTTTTGTGTTTTGGTTTGGTTGTTTTTTTTTTCCTTTTGTACCAGGAAAAAAAAATTATTCAAGGAATTTGGAAGTGTTCCACTCAGACTAGAAGATAAATATGATAAGAAGTAATGAAGATAAAACTTCGGCATCACGTCTGGAAACACTGACTAGCTATGAATCTCGTCAGAGGACATCACTTTCCCTCTTTGCCTTGTCTTGGGATGGCTGCTGTAACTGAGCTGCCTTTTAGGTACCCTTTTCCTCCTTCATCAAAAACCTTAAAAAGAAAATTGCAATTTAAGACATCATTAAATTGAAGAGGGAGCATTCTTGAGTGCAACAACAGAATTATTTTGGTTTGTTTTATAGACTCTGGTAACCTTAAGGTACGATAGCAGAGCTGATAATCTGCTGAAACTACTGTTCAACATATAATACAAACAACTGACAACGCTGCAACACATGGTGAAGCCCAAACTCACACACGTCAGTGTTTCTAAATCTTTTCTTAACCTCCTGAGTCCCTGAAGGAATACCTCAAAATAAACACTTCAGGGACAGTAAGTTATTGATTAATTTTATTATAAAGTTGGATGGATAAACTTAGAAAACTAAACACTCCTGCACTTTAAAGGAAGTAGGCTTAATATGAGCATAGATCATGCTAATTTCAACAAAACCACACACACATAAAGCTTAAAAAGATTTTGACTAATGAAAACAGTTAAATTACATGCAAAACAAAGCCAGCCATTAGAATCAGACATCTTCAGATATTACTAGATGTTACGGTTAAAACAGTGTTGTATTTCACTCAGTTCCCTTGTTATAAAATACAACCTCCACATGTTACTGACAAGAAGCTTTATTGTGAAACTATTTTGCAATAATTTTGTGGGAGCTGTTATCCCTAATCTGATCAAAGCATGATTTTATCATCATATTTTTTCACCTCCTTACATCTTTTCTCAGCTTGTGCTTCTCACATGGAAAAAACTGTAGGAAAAAAACCCAAAACTCTTTTCTGCAAACAGACTTTTCTTTTCAGCTAAAAGATGGCTGAGAGCAACTAATAGTCCTCTAACAATATAGCAATCATTATTATTGTATTGCAAATGTAAACTGAAATACAGCAATCTTGTAGATTGCATTCACAAAACAATTGTTCTTTAATACCCTTATCTACAAGCAAAGTAACACAGCTTATTTTGCAAAATTGTTTTCCTTGTGTTCTTTAGTCTCTTGCTTCACACAAAAAAAATGCCTGTTTTCATGCTAAAGTAAAAAATGAAATGCATTTGCTCTTACATTTCTTTTCCAACTATTTCCAGTGCTAATAAAAAAACCCTGTAATGTTCCAGACACAAGACTGGAATTCATGTGCTATATTGAAAAACTCACATAAGGAGTTATTCTGAAAATGAATAGCGAGTTATAGCTGAGTAAGTGTTGGATTTTGCTATCTTCACTGAAGGACAAGGATTATTTAGGAAGAAACTGCTAGTTTCAGATTTGAAGATCCTATGTGTTCTCACTTTTCCAGATTTATAAAGAAGTGTACCTCACACACTTTGTTTCAATATTCAGATATACCTATACCTAATCAAACAGATAAATTATACTTCAAGCCTTGGAAAAATTACATGGCATAATAAACATTTGGTTTTAACAAACTAACCAAGGACAGTGGGTTGTGGATATTGACAAAATCCCATAAGGACATGTGAATTGTAAAATCACACAGGAACTACCTAAAAAACTCCCATTCTGGTCTTACGTCTTCAGGTCTAAACACCGTCTCTTCCTCTGGCAAATGGGTTGAATTTGTGCAGCAGAACCATCAGGGATGAAATCAAAGCCCACTTCAATCACTGGTCAGCACTGCAGCTAAATGATTGTGCAGTGCCTGCACCCTTTCTGCTGCAAAAGGGTCCAGTCCCATGTGAGCAGCCTTCTGTCTTATCACCTGCTTTCATCATGAAACTGTAGTAGTACACTCACTGTGCTTCAATTAGTCACCTCTACACATGTGGCTGAAGAAAAGAAAGAGAGAAGTAAGTCCTTATTACTTTTCTGGATTATTACAATACTTCTTATGCCATCTGACTAAAAAGAAAGGAATCAAAAGATTTCTGATTTTTCTTTTGAAATTCAAATTCCAGTTTTTCGGACAAAAACAATTTCTAAATGAAACACGGCTAGTTAGATGACAATCCAATTTAAAAAAAAAAAACCCAACAACAAATTAAAATTAATAGGAATCAGGAAAAAAACCAAACATACAAATTGCTTTTTGTGTCCACTGCCAATTCATAGTTATTTTTATGTCGGAGAAGGAGCTTGTTCAATTTTTCTGGTTAGCTTGCTGCAATAATTCAGCTCTCTGACTACACACACCATCACAATGTGGCAGTAAAGTAACCTAACAATGTGCAAATGTACTTTTCAGTATATTTCAAAATCTATTTCCAGGGTGCAAACTGCAGAAATACTGTTTAGAATAGCTCTTGTCATCACTTTACAAACAACACTTTGCAAATACTAGCTCATCTCAGCAACTAGTATGCATTAATGGACTCCCATCCCTAGGTGAAGTAAGGGGATGATGGCTCTCCATTACAGCTGCTGGCTTTCCATCACAACAGGTAACTCCTCAAGAAGGATGCTAAAATTTGAATTGCTGGCATATGCGAACCTGATTCTAGGTAAGCACATCATCTTTGAAATAAATGAATGGTTTTATCTCTTCTGTTAATTTCATAATGAAAAAGTCAGAAAGGTTTCTGTTCTCGTTCTAGAAGAGAATTTTCTGGATTCTCAATCATGGAAATAAAAGGATAACTAAAAATGCAGAATACATAAAACCAAACCCATCATAAGGATATCAATTTTAGGTGTCACATTCTATTAGAGATCACAAGTGCTTTTTCAACATAGAGTAGAATACAAAGTGTATGCCCAGAGAGTTTCTCTGGAAAAAGAGAATACCTGTAGAATTCATGTGAAAATTCATTTCCCTTACAGATTGCCACACACTGTTTTACTGTTTCAGTACTATAAATAATACCTTTTATTTCCAACAGAAAAAAGACATACAAAACTTGTACACCCCAAAATGCTTATAATAGCCTACCTTCTGTTTTTTTCAACCTACAGGACTCTCACATTGGGTGTCACAAAGGAAATTCTTTGTGACAAAATTAATTGTGTAACACTAACAACTAGTCCAACGTGTCAAAAAAATATACAAAAAAAATATACAGAAAAACAGCTGCAATGATTCTGTGGAAAAAAACCCAACTCATCACATTGCACTTTTAAATTTTTCACTGGAAGGAGAACACTTCAGCTTTTCTCTGCTGACTTTTTAACACAAACCATCTACTTTAGGTTAACTTTTTCTGCAGTCACTCTCCAGCACGTCTGACTTGTGTGCCAAACTTGGTTAAGAATTAATAACCTCAAGTTTCCATTAGGGAACACCTTGCAGCTGCAGAATGCTTGCCAAAATATGAAACCTCGCTGCTGTGCTAACACATTTTATCATGTTCCCTTCTGGTGCCCTGCTTCTTTCATAGAAAGTCAGCCACGTCTTTCATTGCTTTAGGTAGGAGATCAGATGGCAAAACCTTTCTGGGTTCACAGAAATGTTTTACTGTAAAATCTACTGCTACATATTGTTTAATGGGTGTCTTTTGGGGGGACTTTGTTTGTTTGTAGAACAGGAAAAATGTGTCTTCATAATTTTGAAAGTTAGGTATTGTTCATCCCAGAAATGGACTCACATAATACTTGCACAAATATTCATCTTCCTCTCCACTGTACTTCAAATGTTCATTAAGCAAAGAGGGTAAGAGCAGATTACTAAAAATTAAAGAAATGCCTGTTCCAGAATTTAGTCACTGCAGTTTGAGGAAATCTTACACATTTCTTTATGTCACCACAAATCTACTGGTGGCACTGGAGACAAGTCCTTTTGAGTTACAATGAAACAAATGAAGGAAAAAGCAAGAAGGCAAGTTGGGCCTTTAAAGTCCCACTGAAATTAGTTTTTAAGTTTATGATAATGCTTGCATTTAAGGCAGTACTTGCAGGCACTCATCCCAGCTTTATTGTGCTTGCATGGAGCAGAGCCAACTACAAAAAGGTATTTAACACATAACATCAGAAACAACAGGTACTGTCTGCAAGTACAGATACACCTCTATGTGCATCATCATACTGTTAGGGCATCACTGGATTGACTCCCAAAGATCTCTTAAGATAAAGCTGGTGCAAAGGTTTCTGCTAAATCTAAATTACCTCTGGGAATGTGAGACTTCTGCTTTTGTATCCTTTCCCTGTCTTTCCCTGTTCCCCCCTTTCCTATTGTGGAGGGGCACTTTTTCTTTCTGGCCTCTTCTCTGGAACTGAGAGGAAAGGGATATTCATGGAAGTGAGATTAAAACACATCTCAGTTCAGTGAAGTTCCACCCTTCTCCACACCCAAAACTTTCCAAAAGACTGCAAAGAGCAGTCCTTCTCATTAAACACAAAACAAAACAACTCTTTGCAGCTAAGGAAAAAAAAAATAAAGGGGACTAAAAAATGCAAACCTTCCTTAAAAATCTGTGTTTCAAATGCTTTAGTGGTTTCCCTCCTTTCTATATTTTAATTAAATACTTAAAAGGTTTAAGAAACAATTATTTGAAAGATACAAGTATCTGAATCCCAAACCCTGTAAGACTGCTCAGTACTTTTCAGTGAGAGGGTGACACTAATACAATTGAATTTCTGAGCTCATTTAGTCTACCAAAATCAAGATACTTAGAATAAATAATTAGACACTTGCAGTGTATGAAGAAAAACCTAGTTTAAAAGCACAGGAAATCTGTCAACAGAAATTTATGGGTCTTGCCCAATGTGGGAGAAAGCTCCACAAGGCAATGGTTTGAAGTGTACTAGCCACTTGGACATGATTTCACAGTACATTTGCAGCAGCTGACATAAGCCAAACTCATACATTCTCTCTCGGTCAATTTGTCTGACAATATTTAACAAAACAATGGATTTGACATTTTCTTATGCACTGTGCTGGGCAGTTCTCCCTGTGCTTCAATATACCATTCCAAGGCCAGCTCTAACGATTTCCCTGACCATCATGTAATCATGATCCCTGTCAGCAGTCTTGGGAGTGGAGTGAGGAAACAAACAAATGTGAGACAAAACAGAGATGAGAGAATGGATGAAACGACTAATTGTGAAAATGGATCCAGGAATCACTTTCCTGAAAGTTGTTAAGATGGTATCTTGAACACCTAATACAGGAGACTTCACCAGCTATTCCCTGTTCCCCCTTCCAACAGGTTCACAGATACTGAGGATAGTGGGCACCATTGTGAAAATTCACCTTGACCCTCTTACATGTTATGCAACATTTTAAGCTGAAATTCCTGAAACAACATGATGAATTATGACTAAGTCTAACCTTCTGAAAAGACTGTCAACCTTAAAAGGTAAGGAGAAAAAAAGCTTACACACATACAGCAGGTGTTCAACACATCTGTTTCAACAGATAATTGCTTTAATTACTAAGCACTGTGCCTTGCTTCAAGTCTGAATTTCTATTATTTGAATTTTGTTTGCATTTGTGATGCCTCTGGGATTGAAAAGTGTTCCCCTAATCAAAATATCCTACCCATGCAAAATCTGCAGTATTTGCAGAAAAGGGAGGAGGAATGCCTGAGGAATGTAAGATGGAGGTAGTTTTGTGGAATTCCAGTGCTTCCACCCTGAATGACCTAAAATTTGTGTCTTTTAACACATTATTTATACGCACATAAAACAAATACTGCTGGACATTCCAAAAGCAGGAAGAAAGACCATTGCAAAGAAGGGAAATGAGAGAATTTCTTCCGTATGCCACACATGTTCAACTCTTCATGGCTTATGTATTTCTAACTCTCTCTTGTGAGTATACAACTGACAGCATTGAGACGAGACCTGGGTATACGTTATGTTATCATTTAACTGTTCCTTTTGTCTCCTTTTTTAATATACAGAACAGTAATTTGAAAGGCAGAAAACCAGTCTGACTTGAATGTTCCAGGAGCATACTAATACAGCTTTAAGGAGGGCTCAGGACCAATCAAACCTGCTTAAGGGGATTACCTGTAAACAGTGCAACACATTTCCAATTTTATCAAAACTCAAGACTGACAGTTGATTCGGCCAATATTTTGATCTTCAGTGTTTTACCATCTTCTGAAATAATACAAGGAAACAAATCTCCATGATGTCAAACCAGAAGAAAAAGAATAAATTTTGATCACTATACAAATCCCATAACGGTACCTGGGTCTCACAAAATCTTTAATCAGACCCTATACATTGCTAAACATCAAAGATGTACACAAAATATTGTCTCAGATCTTAAATCTAGGTTAACACATGGAGCCCAAATGACAGAAGAATATAACCAAAGTCTATGTCTGATTACACAAATTAGCATTATTTGCCTAAGTTTGGATAGGCAACACTCAAGACTGGGTACCTGGCAGCAATCTGAAGTCAAGACAGGTAAAGTTAAAAAGAAGGGCACAGGCAGCATTCCATACACAGGGAAACAGAAAGAAAAGGGGGAGAAGGGGAAGAAAGACAGATAGTCACCTGTAGCAGAAATTGAAAAAATAGTTAAATGTTTTCTATTTTCAGTGGAGCAGAGGGATTAGGCTCAAGGGAAGGCGAAAGAAATGCTGGAAAACAGCAATAAGTGAACCTGGAAACATGTTCCAAGGCATTCAGAAGAATTCATTAACTCCTTCCCAGAAAGCAGAGAAAGCTGTAAAGAAATGCAGACTCTCCTTGGTTTTGCTAGATAAAGTGAAAGGTGTTTTGTTTTCAGAGTACAGCTGTGCCTGATACCTATTTGTTTTTAAACGCTGCATTTATCTTTCAACTGTGAAATGCAAAATGCCCTATTTTTAGATTTTCTCAGTGTATACACAGTACAGAAACTCTGAACAGAGGCAACACAATTTCTGTATAACAAACCAGTATATTTAATCTGCTAGTTACCATAAATTTCTCTCTAAGATATTAGTGTTAGCAACATGAACTGATCACTGTTCTGTTCTTCCACTAGTTTTTCTCCTACATTTTTAGCATCTTACCATAAAAAGAATAAGACAATCTGTGAATATTATAAAAAAGCAGCACAGAACAAAATAATAAAAAAAGCTATTTACAGAGATATAACTAGATTATGGGAAACTTTTAGATATTTACGGGTTTGGTTATTTTTCCTTGTCAAAACAACACTGGAAGAAATAAAATAATCTGGAAGTTCTACCTGGCTTGGGGTTTCATCATTAGTCACTTTAGGAATCTCTAATTTTTAAAGGCCAAAGAAACTGAAGATGACCAAATCTGGAAATCCCTCTAATAATGTGTAATAAGTGGGTATCTATAAAAGTAAATACCTTTTGACTCTCAACTAGCATAAACTTGGAACTGACATTTCATTCTAATCATACATACAATTTAGTCCCTTTTCAAACATAGGACCTTAGCACCAAATTTTCTATCAGAATATGTAACTCCAGAAGAAAAGCACTAAAATTTGAACTGCCAGCATACGCTAACTTGATTATAGTTAGGTATATGACCACTAAAATAAATTATTAGTTTTACCTCTTGTTGCATCCATTTCATAAAGAAAAAACTAGAAAGGTTTATGTTATTCTAAAACAGATTTTTCTGGATTCTCAGTCATGGAAGTAACAGGAAAATCAAACTGTCTCTTCTTAGAACTTTGTCTTTAGAAAGACTGGATTGACACTGAAAGACCTTTCGGCCTTTACTTGGAGACACTTGGATATTCTGAATCTTTAGTTAATACATAATTACTTTCATCTTTTTAAACTTTGAGATCAGGAGGCGTTAAAACAAAATACAGCTTTAGACATCGTGAACAAAACCTGTTTCCTTTTCTCCTTCATGAGTTTATTCCTTAGTTCAAAAGACAACAAATTACATGGCTCTGCCTTTAAAGGAAAAACTATAGGAAAGACATAAAATTTTAATGCACTGAATGGGAAAAGGACAGAGATTGTGTACACTGAAGAGAGGGTAAGAGAAGCAAATGAAAATTCACAAATGAAGTATTTTGTGTATATTATATTTATTCCCCAGTTACATAACATTTTATACATAATATGCAAAATAATTTATACGTAGTAAATAAGATATAAAATTTGTTAGCATGATTAGTGGAAGAATACCCACAAAAATTTGATTTTTCCTACAAACCCAATCACAGTGTCTTAATAACAGCAGCCTTGAAATAACAGCAAATGTAAGACTGCTTAAGTAAAATGCACATTAACAACAGTGACCACCAGTTTACTTGCACATCTGCTATCTGCACAGGCAACCAAACCCCACGGATTTTCACTTTCAGACGTATTTAAACTGATATGTTTCTTCTCCATGAGGTATGGAAACCAGCAAAGAACTCCTGACATGAAATGCAGTCAAGTATGAAAATCCGGCAGTTAGGAAGGGATGACATTTCTATTTTCTGCACAGGTTTAGAGAGAGGAATAATGAGTCTTTACATGATTCAATGAATACACTAACTTCCTGTTAGTCTGGCACCATCTATTGTATATATGCTGAACTGTAGATCATTTGTACTTCAGTCTGGTAAAATGTTTTTCAAACAAAAAAAGATGCTGAGATAAATTAACCAATCTTATGAATTCAAATGGTCATCTCAGTGAGAAATGCACTTATTCTGACTTGGAGTTACGTGCTCTCAAAAAAACTAAAGGTTTTGGTGGCAGTTTTATGACTGAAAATATTTCTACTTAGAGCCTATTTTTATTACTTAGTGGATACCTCTCATATTCCTGTGAGTAGACTAGCTTTGAGCAGTTTCCAACTGCACCTAGAACAGACAGGTTGAACTCTACAGCATCTATGAAACTTCCATTTTTTAAAAAACAACTGTCTTTTAACATTGTTGCTCACTGCATCTTCACTTTCCCTCTTCTTAGTACTTTGCAGCTCAGAGTGAGAACAGTGAAAAGCATAGCATGGATGTCAGCTCCTTTCCATAAACTCAGGGCAATGCATTTAAAGATAGTGCTACAAAACTGGATTTATTGTTGCAACCGAAGAACTCCCCACTGTGTTGCTGCTACCCATCTGGGTGTTCACAGCCACACACAGGACCCAAAGGACAGATACTGCTCCAGGATTTCTCTTACATATCCACCTCATCTTGTTTGGGTCTCGTTCCCAAAGTCTCAGATCTCTCCATGCCATATTTGATTTATTCTGATCATACAACAGCTACCTTCTCTTTCAAGTGCCATTCTGTTCTATTTTTTTTTCCCTTTCTGCTGACTGTTTTCGACATTTGTTTGATTTTAATTATCTTATTATTTTAGCCCACCAGGAAGTCACACTAACACAGCAACATTAATATGGTCCTTCAGGTGTTAAAATTATATTTTTGCTTATTTCTATTAGCAAAAATACCAGTGGTTATCTCCACATTCTTTTAGTCACTGTCCCCAAGAAATCAGTCTAGTATTTTAAGTTCTTTATAAGACCAACCTCATCCCCACCTCACCCAACTTTCTCAGCCCCACCTTCCCTCTCAATTCACCCCATCTTAGTGCCAGCATTGTATTTTCATTTTCTACAGTATCATGGATGCTTTCACTCTGTTGCCTCTGCCATCATTTTTGGAGGCATTGTGCCCTTGCCATTTTCTTCACTTCACTGCAGGAAGATATGAGAAATACAGTTTAAGTAGCTAACACATCCAGAGCAACCTGGCAGCAAGTGAGCCAAAAACGATCATCCATTTTCATGGACTAATGGAGCAGAACATCCATTAGAGTACACAATCAAGCTTACAAACCAGAGATGCTTACATAACTTTTAGTTAAACCCAGTATTAAATTCTATATATTAACTTTGGAAAATAAGTAACTTTCAAAAAGGCATGCTCTGATTTGAAGGCATCACAGGAAAGAGTAACTGCTGTGTGTCCCAATTGTTGATGCAGGAATTAAACATGTTCACTTAACATTGTAAAATTCTCACCTTGAATTTTTCCTTCTTCGCTTTTCAGTCCTTTGGGTTGTGTTTGTTTATTGTGATAAGAAAAAGAATCATTTAGTACCAGCAATTTTCACTTCTATGTTCAAGTAATTAAGTCATGTCTCCATCTCTCTCCTATTAGCTAAACCCCTGAACTCCTGTGTTCACCTCCACCAACGTTTTCTCTAACTCCTGGACAGTTTACTGTTTCTCTTTTGAATTATTCTCATTTTTCAAAATGCAAATGTTATATGCCCCCAGGTAACATTCACAGGTTTTCTTGGTGGAAGTGAATCTATTTTCTATTTAATTCTTTCTCATTTTCAAGGATTTCACTTACTGTGACAGCCATACTGTGAGCTCAGTCTGACTCCTGAATTCCGCATGGAGCTGTTTCCAAGGACAAACGGATTCACTTGCCTCAGTTAAAAACAGACACTGGTCAATTTTGCCATCACTCTGCTCTCTTTTAACCTATGTTTCAAGTGTGCCTTTCAGTGTCTGTGTCAGGTCAAGCAGAAAATGCAATTCCTAGAAGCAACTGCTCTCTCCCATCTGGCAACTCTTTTTAAAGTTTTGACACATTGTTAGGTGTATCTTTATGGCTCTCTTCATAGCATACAACACTATTAAAAAAAAATATGCCAAGCAGCATTAAACAGTTAACAAAAATTATTAGTTGTACACAATTTTCCTTTATTAAACAAATCTGAACCTCATCAAAGGATGCAAATGAATCTGGTTGACAGTTTTTATTTTCCGTGTAACAGTTCTGATGAATGTTTACTACATTCTTCACTTTTAATTGTAATGAATTTTTCTTCCAAAAATTACAACTAATAGTGGACTACTGAACTTCAAGATGCTAATATGGTTCCAGAATGCATTTACAGAACCAAGTTATGGAAGAAATACAATCTATGATAAAAGAGTAAACAGAGACCTAGAGCTGCCAAAGTGTGAGCTTGCAGAATCCCTCAGAAACAGCACACAAAACAAGTTATGCCCAAGACACTTCCCTTATGCTACCAAACTTTGAAAGCATTTTGAACCGAAAAGGTTGCAGGGCAAATGATTCCTTGTTGTCGTCCCAGAACACAAAGACAAAACAAGACAACCTTTCCATGGACGTGCAGAGAGGAAACAACCAGCAACATGTGAGAAAGGTACCTGGCAACTGCAAAACAGCTGTCCTGGTCTACAACAGACATGATATGATTTAATAAAGTAAAATATTTCATATTTTATTAATTAAAAAAGTTATTAACTAAAAAAGTTAGGTCTAACCACACCACTAATGAAAGTCCTAATAAATTCAAATGAAAATCTCTCTTTGTTGCCTCAGCCAAAGCTTCTCCCTCTCCTTATGCCCCATAAGCACAGGATCCACTTATGAGGTTACAGGAAGTGCTGAGAACATCATGCTGCTCTCAAGCACAGTAATCTCTTACTTTTTGCTGAAGACCTATCGCAAAATATCTGGGTTAAGGAATTATAAAGACAAGAACAAACAGAACGGCCATAACGTATGAGAAGTCAATAAGCATTTATGAACTGCAACCATGAAACCTCCAAAGTGAACAAAGTTTCTTCTGTCTGAATGTAACCAACTGAAGCCAGCAGCCAAAATAATCAAATAGTCTAGCTGCTTTTACAGTAAATTACGTAATTTCACATTTGCAAGATCCTATTAAGGAATGACATCATCTTTTTGAGTTAATGCTTCAAACTCCTGGCTCAAATCTACTATTGTGAGCTTACTGTCAAAATGTCTGTAGCTAACGTATGTCCTGAAGTCTTGTGTTTTACATTGCACCATTAAATGCACAGACCAGTATAAAATGGTGAATACAGTCATATAAAAGCTCACTGTTACTCAGAAAATGATGTATGAGAGTGAGGTACATGCTACCTAGAAAATAAAAAGAAGTAAACCACCACAAATAGTTTAAACACAGTGCTTGCTGTGTTATGGTAGAAGACAGGAGAGCCAACTGCTGGTTTGGTTTTTTTTTTACATAAACTGCACTATAATTGCAATAAAACAGGACTACATGAAATGCATGGAATATATTAATCAGGTAATATCTTACCAGGAAATGGTGAATGAAAAGCTAACCTTTGGTCACCATGCAAGCAGACTGCCAAGGGTCAGACACACTCTAACATAGTAGCCACTAAAAGGCTCCCTGTAAAAAGGATTAAAAAATCCTTTTTTAATAAGTGCTTGTGTAACTCATTTTACATCAGAGGAATCATTTCAGTTGATAAGGACACTACATACAGCATTTACTGGGAGTCACAGAAATTAAACACATCATAAATTCTCACCAGTGGCTGCAACACAGGGATTACAACTGATTGAATTCAGGGAACATCCTAAAATGGGGCTATTTACATCTACATATTTAAGAGTATACAACTGATTCATCTACAAAGTATATTTTAGAAGTTTTTGTCTTTGACTTGACTCTTAAAAATAGAGGTGGAGAATACTAAAGATTCTGAGAATTTAAAATAAGAGAAGATTGGAGGAGTTGAACAAGTAAGGACAATGAAGAAAAAAGCTATAAAGGAATACAGCATAGAGAAAAAGGCAGTAAGAGGGAATGATACTGCTTAGCCAGATTAATGTTTACTGCATGTTATGTAAATGTCTCCGAATAATATAAACCCATACATATTATAGTAGATATTAAGGTCTTAAGCCTGTATACAAAAGTCTCCACAAAAAACCTCCAAAAAAAAAGCAAACCAACAAGGACAGCAAAATAAACAGGCTGACTAAAAATACATTCTGGAAAGGGGTGAAAGCACTGTCATATTATTCAACTTATTTCAATTTCCAAGAGAGTTTTCAAGATTGAAGGTCAATCTATCTTTCCTGGTGTACACTATTCATAAACAAAACAAGTGTATTTAGGGCAACATCTGTCTGAATCTACCACCAAATGTTCTTTCTAGTCACAAGTTGTAAATAAATCTCCTTAGGTTTAAAAATTAAAATAACTGATTTCTCTTATATCTAACTTTCAATAGTGTCTCTATATAACAAGGACAAAGGCGTAAATGTATTTTAACTCACATTTCAAAGTATTTTGTTTCTTTTTCAGAACCCGCAGTAACAAATAAATAAATCTTAGGTTTCCCCTCCCCAATTCTTATTTTACTTTTCTGCACTGATTACTTTTTAGTCCTGCTAAACCTCATCACTAGTTTGACCATTTCATCCAGATTTGCTTCAACAGAATCTAATCTTTATGTAATCTTTTTCTGTGTTGGTTAAATTTCAGACTCTAAAAGACTAGGTTATATTCTAACATTTTTATCTTCCTAACCTTTTCACCTTATCATACAGTCCAAGTCTACCAAAAGTGCTTGACTATAACAATACAGCTAATGTGCTAAGAAGGCACAGAGCAAGAACTATGGGTTTTATGGTAGCATCATTACACACCAGAGATTCAACCTCTAAGGGGGGGAAAAATACACATAACCCTCTTCTACATTGTTCCTTTCCCAGAAACAGAGCTCCCACAATACTAAATGTATGAACATACATATAGGAGCTTTGCAATTACAGTATTGTAGTCATAAGGTTACATTATATAGCATCACTCTTAAGAGGAACCAGATTGATTCTGGGTGTTCTTTTTTTTTTTCACTCAATCTCAAATCCATGGATAATCACATCTGTGCAGGATGAGTACAGTAACTATCAAATACAGAAATCAATTATTTTACAAGTAGATGATCTAGACAAACAGAAGTTTCATAAAAGACAGAAAGCACTCAACATTTGTGGCACATGCAGTTCCCCTACATAATTCCCTACGCAATAGATAAGGAACAGCTTATCCTAGGTGTTCTTAATTTCTCCACTCTCAGGTACAAGAAGTTTGGCAGAGCAAGGAGAGGAAATTTACATGGATCACTGAAGTGGTCTGAAGAGCATATGACATCCTCCGACCCTACACACCATATATGCATGACATTAAATACATCTGCCAACTGTACGTCTCAGGATAGCACCCGTAATCCCACTGTTACTCTGCTTTTTCAAGCATCTGCCACTCACAGCTCTCCTCCCTCACCATTTTATTCATCCTGGCAGGCAGCACTGCAGGAGTGACCAGCAGCTGGTGTCTGCAGATCCTGACAGTAGATGACAACATGCTTGAACAACACATGCTGGAGACGCAAGTGCTCCCTATTTCAGTGTGCTCTTTGCAGGTTTCTAAGCAAAAAAACAAAAAACAGTCAGGACAAGGAAGTTTTAATTTAAAGGAGCTAAAATAACAAACTATACAAAATGCATCTGCCTTCCAGAAGATGCAAAGACCCTTCAATGCAAAGTAGAGATGCAACTCCTTAATGATAGAGAGCTCAATAAATCAGGCTGCGCTTATTAACACCAATTAGCTTAAGATACTAAAACCACTTTAAAAGTATCATAAAAAATAGGCTTACAGAGTGCCTTATAGACATCAATGAGCTCTGACAGGATTATTAGCAATTATATTGGTGGATAAAATACTAATAATACCCATCCCAGTGCTGTTAGTATGCCGAGAGCTGCAAACACATTTACATGAAGAAAGCATGAGGCCCTCAATCAATTTATGACCTGTACGTCGTGGAAAAACCTGTTTTCAAGAACAGAATCAAACATACCTTGATATAACAGAAAAAGTTTTCTCTTCTCTCACATAAAAACTACACAAACTTACTCAGTGCTAGGGGAAAAAAACCAAAACCAAACACCTAGAAGGAAATTCCACTCAGCTTGCAGTCTTCTTTCCACCATAAAATTACACTGTGAAAACACCGCTATTTCTACATGCTCCAGCCAGTATCTAGGCAGATGTCACCTTTGAACCCACTAACAGAAAAAGAAAAATATGATTTGCATTGATGAGGTAATATTTAAATCTGGAGTGCTGGATCAAGGGCTAGGTTCTATCAGTATGTATCTTCTAGCTCCTGCAGAGGTGGGATCTTACACAACACAGCAGACTCCACGTTCTGGGGTTATGGGGTGTCTGTGTCTCAGTGCTAGTGTGGTGGCAGGGGGCTGTGCAGTGCCACGTGCCCATCGTGGCCAGCTCCAAACACCCCCAACAGACCCAATGCAGGAGACAGATGAGCCCATCGGCCTTGCTGGTGGTGCCTCTGTGAAGGCATGTTTAAGGACAGGCATAAAACACTGGACAGAGAGAGAAAGAGGGAATCAAAAGAGTTAGAAGCAGCAGAGAGAACATCACAGTCAGAGAAGGAGGTGCCTTTTTAATTGGCAGTAAATTAAATTATTTTTCCCCAAGCTGAGTTTGCTTTGCCTGTGATGACAACCCGTGAGTGATCTCACAGTCCTGACCCTTTCCCCTCCCACCCACTGAGGAAGGGGAATGATTAAGCACCTAGGGGGGATTTTGGTCCTTAGACAAGGCTAACCCACTACACCAGGTCAAGTGCTTAACAAGTACCTTCTGGTTTACCAGAGCAACTACCAGAACAATACTGTCCAAACACTTTTTTTGGCATGAAAAGCTTCTACATTCTAGACACAACAATTCATTTTATCACAAGGCCTGCTAAGAACCTACATTTTTTATTTTGTCTGTAGAGAGCTGCCAGGATACATACTGCCAAAACCACCAAGCCAGTTAGGTGAAGGTAAGCTTGAATCCACAGCTGCAGAGAGCGCCAGCACAATATTAATTTTGAATATACTCTGGCTTTTCTAAACTACATAATAATGTAATCAACAGGTATATCTGAACAAAGACTTAAATTTCTCCCAGTGTAATTAAACCAAAGGACAACCCACTGAGTAGCTGGTTGATACAATATGCTTAGTGAGCAAATGATAATGCAACACTCATTTCAGATGTAACAATAAATTTAATCTATGTTAGTGAAAAAAGGTAACTGATCTATTCAGTCTGTATCTTTTCAATATGCCTTGAGTGATGGCTGACCTCACCTTGAAAATATGTCTATCTATAGAGCATTCTTCAGAGACTCAGCAACACCAAGTGATAGAAAAAAAATGAGCAGTTATTCCTTCACTTTTTTAAAAAACAGCTTTTCACCCAGCCAAGCTTCAGAAGTATTGGTATTTAAACAGGGGAAAGCAAAAATTCTTTAATCGTTATTTGCATTCAGTGCTCTAGAGCAAATAAAGCAACTGTTGTATAATGGTCACCAAAAGACTTTTGAAAAGCCCACAGAACCCAAACCAAACCACCCTTGAAACACACCCTACTCACTCCTTTCCAACACATGATAGCTGTATGTAGTCTGGACTAATCTGAGTGTAGAGTATGTGAGGATATCAAGAAGAACAGTTTGGGAGCAGTGAGGTGCACACACTTTCTTAATTTCTAATACCTCTTTTTTTTTTTCTTTTTTTAATATGAGCCTAAGACAACAGCTAAGTCAAAAAAATCAGGTTTCACCTTTATTCTCAAGATGTATAGTCAATGTATGCCAGAAAGTACTAACAAAGTCACCTAGGTCAATGGGAACAGTGATGATAAAAGCCTTTGTATTTGTTGAAAACTGTTGAAAGTTGTAACAAGAATGCAAACGAGAATAGTAGACATCAAACAGAGGAGGGGATAGAGAAACAGAACAAGTTACACAGACATGGCATCAAAAGGAGAAGAAATGTCAATATATAACATGAGCTCTATACAACACCCTGATTCCTTCTTCACTACAAAAACCCAGTGTCTAATCTTCTAAGGGTGTTGTAAGGGAAGAAGAAAGCAACAAGCAATTCAGAGACCTAGGAGCAATCACCTACTTCTTCACATAACACTGATCATGAGGTTTTCCAACAAATCTTTCAAAAGCTTAAATGAGAGAGGGTAGAAAATAATTTCTACAGAAACAACCATCAGAAATCCTAGTTGAGATTCAATCCTAAAATTTAACCTTTCTCACTATTTGAGAAATGATTAAGAAGAAAATGATGTTTGATGCAAAGAGATGTTTCTTGTCTCCATAGTGGATTGCACAAGTATTAATATTAAACTGCAGCACGAGAGAGGCAGGGAGGAAAAAAGCCAGCAAAAGGAATTTGGGTTAACACTGATGTCCCCTCACAGAATGTTCCTGAAAAGAACTTAAGCAAGAATTCTTCTGGAGTAACATAGAAATTGATCCTGCAAGCATAAACTAAGTGATCTTGTGAGATCTGCACAAGCCTGATTTATTCAAGAGTTAATATTAAGAACTTTTGCTATCAAGGCCAATAGCAGTCAATATAGGTGATGTTTATCTTCATGGAAGAAGTGATAATATATACACGGAATCCTTGTTACTTATATAAGAAAAAGACAAAAGATTTTAATTTTTTTAATTTAGCAAACTCATAGCTCAAGTTCCTGATGATTTTATACATACAGTTTTCAGAAGACAGAACACATATGGTATGCTGACCATCATTTTTAAAAGAAGCTAAAGGGATCTAAGGATACAAAAAACCCATTCCAAGATATATTCTGCATGGTGACACCTGACCTTGAACATTAACTTCAGGTTTGGACACAATCTTTTCAACGAAGCTACCAACAATCTACAGACGTTGAGGAAAGCACAAAATCAGCTCATGCTGGAAACACAATCTAATTGAAAAAAACAGGAACTACAAAGAGAAGAATGAGCAAAAAATAAGAAACAACCTTCTGACACTCAAGAAAATCACTATCAGGAATGTGGTTATGAGCTCTTCCTCATGTTTATTTGGCCTCCAGGGACAGAATACGAGGAATGGTATTCAATTTGCAGGAAGGTTCTTTTGCTTACACATTAGCAACAGACCCTTCACATACATACTATACACTGTCAGCAAATAAGATATGCCAAGAGTGTCCTAATTGGGACAATTCTAAGAACTTATGTCCATGTTCTTCAATTTATATAAGGGGTAGTCTAAGCGGACTTAAGCAAGCCTTAGTGAACCGAATCTGTTGAGGTCAGATGACTTTAATGCTTCATTTCTGTTTGTGAAATTCAGCTATTTAAAATTTATGTAGCCATATCAGAAGGAACTAATCAGAAATTAAATATGTTTTAACAGTGAACAAGGTTAAGAAATTATCATTTTAAGAATGTCTCAGAGCTCATAAAATAATTCCTATACAGAAACATCTACTTTAATAAAGATACAGTTTTAAAAAAAAATTAGAATTTAAAGTAGTATCAAAAATAATAATAAAAAATTAAGATAAAAACAAAACAAAGCCCTCAAACCTGTGAATAATTGGTATAAGATCCTTAGCATCTGGAAAAATACCATATTCCATCTAGAGGACTTCCAGTAACCTTGGAGTTTTCTGAACTGCTCAACTCCAAAAGTTAGCAATAAAAAAATGGTTCTATTTCAAAGGCTATATTTGTTTGACTCTAGAACACAAAGATAGGTCAAAATATTCATGGTTTCCTCAGAGGAATGCCTTTCATGTACTAAGAAGTTCTGTGTCTACCCTTGAAGTAATCAAACCTTTTACACATCTGGTGGAACAAACTCTCCCCCTCCCTTAAGTTTGTCCTCCTGAAGGCCTCTACAAAAGTCTTGCTTGGAGGCACTAAAGTTCGTTTGCTAACTCCTGTTGCTTTTTTGATCCTGTTTACTGACTGTTTGTTTTTTTGTTTTTTTTTTTTTTTAAAAAAAGAGAAATCCAAAGTTTTCTTTTTAAAATGCTCCCAAGGACAGACAACATGTGGCAACTCATTCATAACCAAATGGTGAAAGGGCTTTAACACTGCATCGACTGGAAGAGCTCAAGCTCTCCAGCCTGCAGGCATCAGCCACATGTTGCAACACATTTCACCAGTAAAAGAGAGCTCAGAGTTGAACCAATACGTTATCAAGGCCAATCTCAACTCCAGAGACTGAGATTACACCCCATCACAGCTCTTTTTGCAGCTCATGTTTAGAGAGGTACTGTTAAATCCACCCTGGGTGGTCCACTTCAGCAGGGATGCCTGGAAATCACACTTATGACTTCAGCACTGTAATCTCCCCATTTCATCAATTTTCCTGCTCTTCTCCAGTGCCTTTGTCACTCTAACTCAGGGTTCATAATGACACGCTCTTCTGAGTTTCTTCCACCCGGTTCTTTTATAAACAGATTGTCAATGAACAAAAGATTCAGCCATTTAATCCACATTTTCAAGGTGATGTAAAAATGTCATAAAGTGACTGTTTGTCACCATGGAACACAGAACATTCAAATCATACAGAAAAGAGCCTTCATGTACTTTGGTCTGTTCCAAATCAATGACTGCAAACAAGGTCTGGACATTTTAATAGGTACTCTAATAAAACTTTCAGCTCAGGTAGGTAGAACCTGGATTTATACCTAACTAATATGTTTTGTTTGCTGGTATGGTTACTATCAGATGGCACATCTCCTTGGCTCATTCATCTGACACTGGAATGGGTTCAGACTGCATTATACACACTCCACTTTGTAAAAAAGGTAGATGATTTCTGCAAAAGTCAATTTTAACAGTTTGAATAAAGTAGAACTTTAAAGTACAAAAAATACTAGCAGGAATTCAGCACACCTAAACAAATTCCTTTTTAACAGAGGCCAATGAAATTGAACTTGACTACAACTGGGTTAAACATTCATAAAGAAACTTCCATGAGCTTAACATAATTTGTTTACCAAACTTAAACCACCTTAACAATGAACACCAATAGGCCTCAGATTTCTTACCCCCTCATGATTTCAGCACATTCTGAATGTATATAAATACTGAACTTTGACAGCAAATCAGCCCTGCACCATGCAAGTAAAAGTCACAGCTACAGGAAAGTGCCACGTTCCAGAAAGATGCCAGACCTGCCTTTCTTTAGGCCTCAGAGAAGCTTTGTGGAACAGCATTAATACATTTTGCAGTACTGCCATAATTTTCTAATGCTGTACGCTTTGAACAGCAGTTAAATGGCATTTTGCCATCTTTGTACTGCGAGTTTAGACCAAGTTACTACGTAAATTTTGTACAGTTCCCATTTATGGGGAGAGTCCTTTACAAACGCATCCTCCAAATATTTCCAGAAAAACATGATTCCTCTTAATCAGATGGTATTTCAGTCCTCTGTTACAAGGCTGTTAAGGTTACATGTGAAAAAGCAAAGCAGGAGCTTAAGAGGCCCCCCAGAAGCGGGACGTTGATACAGCAGAGCCTGCCTGTGCAAAGCCCCTTCTCCAGCCCACGCTGCAGCGGGAGGTGGCAAGAACCAGCAGCAGCTACAGAGAACACTCTGGGACTGTCACAGCCAGTGACACACAGACAGCATCTAATTCCTTGTCATCCTTGATTAGAAAGGTATCAGGAGAGATTATAACTTCTACAGTGTGTAGAAGAGGAGTAGAAGGAAGGGGAAAAGCATCTGACTCTGGAAGACAAACGTTTGAACTGTTTATAAACTAAGAACATAATTTAGCCTCCTTCCTTGAATCGAAAAGATAGAGGTATCTTTTTCCACTCAGTATAGAACAAGTCCAAGAAGATGGATACTGATACACAGCAAGCTGATATGTAGAGTCACAAGCACATGACCACAACATTCCCACCTGTACCTTTCCATCTTTGAACATGTTCTCCTTTGCTTATTAAGCCTATTCTTCTGCACTTTTGAAAGGACAAAAGGACCACAAACCACTGTTCAAAAGTGCTCACCTAAAAGATCACACTACTTACAACTTGCATTGCACCATTAATCATCCTGATTTATTTGGCCTCCAGTTTATACTTCACTAAGTAAGCTACATAAGCAGACAAATGTTTGGATACTAACAGGTAGCTTGCACATAATATTTAAAGATATCATTTAAATGCCATCTCTTGACAGAAAGTAAGTTACATAAAGACCTGAAATATTGACAGCAATTAAACATTAACATAAAATTAGTTGGAATGGAAAAGTGTTAATGAAGATTAGATTCTCAAGGTCACATGTGAAGACACTGAAAATTATTCTGGAACTGTTCATAGGCAAATATCACTTCTGACTACTGGCTGAGGTACTGCTTCGCTGAGACAGATCAGGAAGATGATGAAGGAAAAAAAATTACAATGAGCAGCTGAGATGCCAGATTTTATGTGTCCTAGGAACAGTTTTTTGGTTTACAAAAACCAGGAAATTAAACATGCCAATGAGTAGGATAACACTGAGAACACTGGGATCACTTTAAGAGAGTGTTTTATTTGCTATCTTCCACTTTGCATTACTAACGAAAGAATTTTTACTGTTCTGTGTGGATCTCAACATGAAAAAATAAAAGATTTATGGTTTCTTTTAAAATCAAATATTTTAATAAGTGAAATGGTATTCAAGGAAGGGCTGCTGCAAACCAACCTCACTCCAATACATTCTGTTGAAGAATAGACTATGCACTGCATATTTTAACAGTTTATAGTTTCTAAAGTAATTTGAGACTATTTCCAGCACATATTTTCAGGCTTCTTCCCAATCCCCCTCCATCCCACAGCCATTAGAGCAAAACATTTAAAATACGCTATTAATGAACTAGCAACGAATCTTTCAGGTTCCACCCAAACTCACTAAGCCTGAAATGTAGCTTCTATCTGGGGCAGTTTAGGTAAGGTTGTAACTATTGTGTTGCCTTAGAATCATTTTGCAAGCAATTGCTCCCTGAACTTTGAGAGGAGTGAATTCAAAAAACATCTTAAATCCTTTAACTTCACTTGGTAGCACTGTCTGTCTTCATATGTTACCACATATGTTACCACAAGCTGCAGAAAGAGAGGACTTGCTTGACCTGAGTGTTAAAATAGCATGTTTCACTTTCTGCACTCAGGATCAAACAAACCCAAAATGAAACCAATGACCATCACTCTGTTGTCAGCACTATCTAACTTCACGCAAGGTGAGAATTCATTTTAAGAACCAACAGCTCCCCATTAGGGTTAATGTATAAAAGAGTTCCTTAGCAAAAGATATTAGGAAACGTGTTCAGCTTAGATAATGGTGAGAGCTGGTCAAACTCTGGAAAGGCCATTTGGTTATAGAAACCTCTTCCTAGCTCTTTTATAACCTGCAACAGAATTCCTTGCTCCCCAGAGAACATTGCTCCTCTGTGTGCACTAACAGTGAAGACTGCGGAAATTGCTCCACTTTTTTTATGCTGTTCAGCATTCAAATCTCTCTAATCTGTCCAGAACAGATATCTGAAACAATATGCCATGCAAGAAGAACTTGCCAAAGGAGACTTACATGCACAGTGAACATACAAAATATAACCTGTTCTCTGTTTTCTGCCACGTTGAGGACTGCACTGCAGAGAAGCTTTACTTTAGGGAAAAAGCAGCCAGATGGAGGCAAACAACTTGTGTCACACTCCTGCTGATAAACCTTTTTTTTTCTTTCTCTCCCCTGCTGAAGTGCTTCCACAACTTTGGCATTTTAGTTCAAAACTTTTTCAAATCTTTCCCCTGAAAGAGCAGAGTTTGTTAGGTTTATTTTTCTTTTTTTTATGGAAGAACATCTGTAGTGAACCGCTTGGACCTTGCAGCTGAATTTTGCCTCAAACAAGCTGTTTTCAAACTAAAAGGGAAACCATCGTTAACCAATAGGTCCTGCAAAGACAGGGTAGGGTGTTTTTTTTATGGCAGTCTCTTTCCCAAACCATGCAGCTGCAAAACTCAGAGAAGTTTACTCAGAAACTTCGTCCAGGCACATCTGGACACACAGATACACACACTGACCCCCTCCTCTCGACACTGCCTGACTTCCAGAACCTTCCAGAAAGAAGACTCTAAATGCCAAGAACTCCTCCCAGACGAGGTACTGGGGGATTTACTAGAAGAACCAAGGTTATAAACCCCCCCAATATCTGATGCATATGCAGGTGCCCATCTTTGATGGACCAGGGCTGAGCATCGCAATCACGATCACTCACGTACTGCTGGAGCCACAGGTGGCATTATCCTTCTGTGTCTTCTCTCTTTCTTTCTTTATCTATTTTCCTCTTTCCACTTTTCCTCTCTTAGGTGGTCATACGTCTAAGAATGGCTTACGTCCTATCCAGTCCATTTTTTTCCAGTTACAATTTCAAAGCAGACACTCTTAATAAAATTTGCTGGTTTGATGGTTATTTAGCATAATATTGTTTAATCCCCTCCAAAGGATCCATTAATTACAAGCCTGTTGCCCTGCCAAGGTGGGTCACAACAACATCTAACTTACTTCTTTGAAACAACCAGTGTGCATTACACTATCTGATTGACAGGTCAGCAGCATTTCAGTGTTTGGTAACACAATATTTGACAGCAGGAAAAAAACCCCAAACAACACAACCCCCCCCCCAAACAATCAGCTAGTTTAAAATAAATAAATAAATAAAATTCTTCTATGTCAAGAATATTAAGTCCCCAGGCATCCTGCAGATGATCACCTTCTAAACCACAACAGTATAGTTGGAAAAGAAGAAATATGTTTTTGTGGATGAAGATTCACAGGAATATACAATGTTGTAGTGTCATGCTTAGTATTGATATCTTAAGTAGACATTTTAATTACTCTTTTTTTTTCTCCCCAGTAAAAATTAAGTCTAAATATCCGAATTTACAGCTTTCTCCACTAGTTGTTGCATAGATCAACTTATTCAGAAGGATGACAGACAGTGGTCTAATAAAACAATTTCCATTTCCAATCCTGCTGGATTGAGTGACAGTCCTGTTACTCAAACAGCTGCACTCTTCTCTCTGCAGATGCTGAGGCAGGCACGAAGAGCAGTCACAATTCTCTGGTCTGCTGCTACTTGGCTTCTGCACAGCTGAAAAGAAGAGGCTCAGTGCTGTGCTCAAGCCACTGAAGCTATTCTGCTGACAGCTCTCTGGTTCTGCACAACTACACTAGCCTGCTGCTGCTGAGTCGGTGCTTTGCTTCTGGCTGCAGCATTATACCACCCAAAATCCAGACAGGTGTCTTAGCAGGCAAACTCACACTATGGAACCACTAAGCACAACCTAACTCCCCTTATTTTCAAGCTTTCAGTCACCTGCAGGAAAAGCCTGCAGCAATGGCACAGAGCTATCCAGTTGAAAAATACTCAGCATAATGCTCCGTACTGGGTCAAAATATATTCAGCCAGGAGAGCAATGATGCAGTAAGGGGTCGTGACTGGAAGACTCAATTTAAAAGCACACTCTTGCCACAATTAAAATGCTAACTGGAAGGGAATGGGGGTGTGGTTTAAAATGCTAAGTATCAGTGATTTGTCATTAATCATAGACACGTAATTAAAATTTGTGACCAAGGCTTTCCCTGTTAAGGAAACTTCCCAGCTTAAACATTCAGGAGACTCTGGCAGTCACACTCCTAACATCAGACTGTCACTGCTGGGACTGAAGCCCCTTCACAGTGAGCAGCTCCAGGGAGCCCACCTGACTACCTGCACAGAATATTCTATGTTGGAAGGGACCACAAGGATCATCGAGTCCAACTCTTAAGTGAATGGCCCATACAGGGATCAAACCCACAACCTTGGTGCTATCAGCACCATGCTCTAACCGGGATAACCTCAGGGTCACCCCACTCACACAGTCAGAACAGGTTTCCAGACCAGTTTGACCCCAGGCTTCCCATAGCATAGCCTTTGGTGTCTCGTTCCATAAAGCAATTTATTCACGGCGCAGTAACACAGGAACAGCCCGAGCTGGTGTCTCTGAGGAGGACTCCGAACAAAGACACCCCTGGGCTTTTATACCCCCACAGTCCAAGCACACAAGTCTCCCGAGTCCTCAGCTCCTGCTCTCAGTGTCCATTCCCCTGACTGGTGCCAACCCATGTTCGTGCCCTTTGTGCAAAAGCTTGGTAGATCACAGCCTCCTGTCTCTCTGGGCTCCCACCCAGAGCACAGTCTGCATCTTGAACTGCAGTTTGCAAACCGAGCTACCTGCACCAGATGTATTCCTCATTTCCCGCAGCTTTGGGCTTAACGTAGGTTTTCCAGGTTTGTTTCACAGACAAAAACATGTATTAAAATCACAGTGACTTCTATAGCTGGTGCAGATATTAAAGAAATCTAGATCTATTTAACTAAAACTTTCTTATTGTAATAGTATTTCAGTCGTACCAAACACGAAATATGATAAAAAAATCAAAGGAAGTTGTGTGTGCTTTTTTAAAGTTTAGAGGAATTACTTTAAATTTCTAAATGTAATAAAGATAACTCCCTCAAAAAGGGAAAAAAATAATATTAGCAAATATTTACAATGTAATCAGTTATTTTTGTTTATTTTCTTGCAGAGCTGGTATAATCATTAAATTATCATTATTGCCTTCTATAGGATACTGGAAAAAGCATTATGAGTTACATTGCATGTAACATGTTGCATTTAAAAAAGCCTGTTGTTTCCAGTGGAAACTACATTAGGTTTTCACAGTAACCACTTGATTCTTAAACCTATTTCTTAAATGAGTATGTCATTGCCAATCCCAAAAATCTCGAGACAGAAGGGGCCTCTCAAGGATTTGCCAATCACACGGATATCCTGAACTTCAGGTCACAACAAATTGCAGAACAGACCGAGAGGAAAACCTGGTCTTTGTTTCCACACACAGAAAGCTGATTTGATCCCATGGGGGCTTCCAGAGGTGTAGGCTTGTATCTACTACAGGTGTAGGTGCCTGTCCATGAGCACAGGCATACTTTGGCAGCAGAAGAGAACACTACTGCCCAAGAGAAGAACAGCACAGGCAAGTCATCATCGAGACTTTGCTGTGTTGTGTGGTGCCCAGATGAGTAAATTTTAAAAACCTAGGTAACATAATTCCTACAGACAAGCCTGCGTTGTCCTTTCTGTAGGCTAGGACATGTTTTCACAGCAAACAATGCTGTACCTCAGAAGTAGTTCTCAGTAATTTTGTCAATCCCAAGCTTGGAGAGACGGGCCATGTCAGCTCAGTCTGAACCCCAAAAGAGCCATGTAGAAGGCTGCCACAATGTGCTTTACACAGAATGTATCAATTTGGTGTGTAACATTTCACGTAATGTAAGTTAGGAATGATTTAGTTAGAATCTATAATTTCTTTCTGTTCTCTAACACGTAACAGCTATTTCCACCTGGTTAGCGTTTTTTTGATAATAAATTACACAATCCCTTAAACCTCCACTGCACCCTGCTGTCACTGCACGTCATTACTAAAGCAGAGTAACAAGTAATGATGTTGGCACGTTGTGTGAATTTCTGCTTGGATGTACTCCCCCATACCTAAGGTAAGAGCTTTGCACTGCTACAGTCAAACCACACTTCCAGTGCCCTCCTAGGCTGCAACAAACATGTCCCATCAATCATTTTCGATCAAATCAAATCAAATCTAATACCAAAGTAACCACATAAAGACTAAAAATTTTCCAGAGCAATCTTCCAACCAACTATCTCCTGCCCAGGTGTCCTCACCTCAAAATCATCCACAGACATGCTCCAGCTCTATGAGGATCATCTGGGCTGATTCAGCATAAAAGTGCTAGTTTAAAAACCTAATTGGTCAAATAATTCTTCCACGTGAACTAGTTGAAGAGTTTTAAGAGTTTGTTGGGCAATGCAATGCAATGTAAAGATGTAATATAATTTAAAAGAAAAATACTCAATTTCATTCCAAAAATATGTATTACATTGATTTCTTAAAAAGCGCTAAAGTTTTTTCAGAAAATACAAACCTACAAGCTGGAGAGCTTGACTATTGTTTGAGTTAAAGATGGTAGAATGTAATAGTGTTCAGCCTATGACAGCTGTAAAATAATCTCACATGGAAATGAAAGGACAAATGGTATAAATAAGAACATATTTACTTGATAATAAACATGGACTTACTGGACTGGCATGTTGATGTTGACAGACAATATAGCTGTCAGAAGCAGATCTATGTATCAGTAAAAGTTTACATATAGGAATGAAACTATATTTCACCCTAATTAATTCCATCTGAAGATATTTACTTCAATAATTAATTGCATTTTCATCTAGTTCCTGTTCTATTCATTAGATGTGCCCTCATTTAATTGGATTCTCTCTATTCTCACCAGTTGCCTTTCCCATCCTGAGGCTACTCTGTTTCAAATTTATTGTTTCAGATCGCTGCTTGTTCTCCTCATCTTTGATTATTTTCATCATTATTTCTACCTTATTGGATTCTATTGTTAATACCTATTTTACCAGATTTTACTCTATTAGGACCAGTACCTGAAAAAACAATCTTTTCTTCCATTTATTTCTACTTACTCACATTTTTGATTCCTTAAATGCACACTTCCTAGTTTCCTTTTCTGCTAATAGTACAAAAAAAAATTAATATTAAAATAGCAAGGGAGAAAAAGATAAAAAAATGAAACAGTGCTTCTACTGAAAACACCAGTCATGCCCTTGCCCACCCACCAGCAGCCATAGGCCAGAGTAGCCATGAAATTGTGAGAGATCATGGTTTGGCATCAGCATCACAATGAAGAAACGGTATGTTAGATGGATCATAACACACCAGTCCCCATCAAAAATCTGATAATTTGCAAATGTAGCTATTGCATGCACCATTATCTTCAGTCTCTCCTAAAAATGAGAATTCTTTGTTGTTCGTTTCATTTCCAACCCTTTCATGATATGCTGGGCCACTGTGTATTTTGGCCAGCACAGTGGCTTGAAGCATCGCTACAGCTGTTGCAAGCCCCCTAAAAATTTAGAAAGCAGAAGAATTACATTGATCTGAGTTTCCAGAATTCTGGGAAAGTAAGTTTACAATCACAGTATAGCTAGAGACCATCTAGAGACCATCTAGTCCAACCCCCCTGCCAAGCCAGGGTCACCTAGAGCAGGTCACACAGGAAATCATCCAGGTGGATTTTGAATGTCTCCAGATAGGGAGACTGCACGACCTCCCTGGGCAGCCTGTTCCAGTGCTCTGCCACCCTCAATGTAAAGAAGTTCTTCCTCCTGTTGAGGTGGAACTTCTTCTGTTCTAATTTATGGCCATTACCCCTTGTCCTGTTGCTGGGCACCACTGGAATGAGTCTGGCACCATCCTCTTGACACCTGCATTTGAGATACTTGTATGCATTGATGAGATCCCCTCTGAGTCTTCCCTTCTCTAGACTAAACAACACAAAAGCCAACTCCCCTCACCCCCAGAGCAACAACTTCCTCACAAACCTTTCCCAAAAACAAACTAACAAACAAACAAACAACAGCCAAAACCAAACCCTCACCACTCTCTTCCTGTTCATGTTCCAAACATCTGGTAAAGCATCGACTTCAAGTGTTTCATAGTAAGGCTGCCAACTGCACTCAAATGTTGATAATCTAGAAGGTGGGTTTGCCATGCTTTAAAGTGCATTAGCAATGTTCATGCATTTTACACACTGAAGGACATCTAACAAAAGCAGATGCTTACTGGTAGACTATGTAGAGTATTTGCAGGAAAATGGACACATTATGAACAATCCATATTTCTAAGAAGCACTAGGCCTCGCTTGACATAACTTTGGAGGTTGCAAGTTGTGTGAAAACTCTGTGTGTTTATACTTGCAAACTGTGTGAAACTACTTGTGTTTATAGTTGTTAGCTGTGTGAATACTGTATGTTTATAGTTGTAAGGTACGAGAAAACCATGTGTTTATGGTTGAAAGTTGTGGGAAACTGGAGATAAAGGGACACCTGGAAAGCCTCAGGAAAGTCCCTAAAGGTGGATCGATAGGAGAGACTTTGGGTGGCATGAATGATGTCAGGTCTCGTGGACAGAGCATCAGAACCAATGAACTGAAGGCATGAGATGCATGCACAGACTGAGCTACCCAATCACCTTGTAATCACATACCCGGGAAAAGCTAACTCTATAAAAGCTAACTCATTTAAATAATGAATTGAACATCGCCTGATCATATTGATCGTCTGCGCGTGTTTCCTGAACTCCTGCCGTCCATATGGCTACTCACAGCTACATTCAGGGTCTGCACACACAACAAATGAAACTCAAATCATGTTTTAGACATACCATACATACTCAGCTTTTGTCGAAAAAGCAATCAATAAAATCAGAGAAAAAAACCCCCACAAATCAAAAAGCAACAGTGGAGGTTATTGTCCCAGTGTAGGTTATCAAAGATGTCTAAGATATTGCCTAGCCATAATTCACCCTGCAAGCAAATCTGTGACAAATATTTTCCTGTCCCCATAGGTGTTGAGGATATGCAGCAACAGCTCTATCTATTCCCTGTTCTGTGTAGCTCCTGCAGCTTCTTTGTGGAGGGTCCTTCTCTTCCTTCACAACCTGCTCCAGCTCCCAAATTCCCCAAATTCTCTCATCATTTTTCTCTGAGGCATCACAGCCTTGCTGCTTGGCTTGAATTATCAAGTAATTTGCTATTAGTGAAACAGAGCAAAGCAAGGGGAGGTGCTGGGGGAAAAGAAGGACAATATGTATCTTTATGTACAAAGCAGACACCTGAAGACAGAAGAAATTTGGCCCCTTTGCAAGGCAACACCACTGTTGAGAGATACAGGCTGTGAGTGATAAGAGTCAGATGATAGAAATTCATATTGCTAGTCAACATGGAAATGGACTCTTGATATTTATAATCATATATATTCATTTGGTAGACAATTAGAATTGCTTTTTTTAACACCGTAGTTATTAACCTACACCACATTATTCTCAGCAAGTACAATGGGGAAATTTGTAGGTTTTCAACATGCCTTATGAGAATAAGTTGATAATAGTCTCTTTTTTAAAGAAAGAATTACAGCACGGAAATTAATGTTTTATATTAATCTTGCATATAAGTCTATTTCATGCTTGCAAACACTTCTGTCACTTATTACGTGCTATTCTTTGTTCCACTGGCAAGAACTCCATCCATTTATTTCCTAAGCATTATTTTTCTTGTATCCAGGTAAAAAGAGTACATGGATATAACACCGGAGATTGCATGATAATGCACAGGCTGATGCAAATAAGTTAAGCTGGTGTGGTCAGTCTTCACAGTTTCCTGATGGACTTAGTAATTATTTTTTTTACTTTGCTGTATTGCCAACAAATAGTATCAGAAGATTTGAACCTGCCTATAAAACCATATGCCTTTTTCTTGTTGAAACAATAAAACAAAAAGAAGCATCAAGCGATTTAAAACTTAATATAATTTTCTGATTTGCAGTATGTGTTAGAGAAAAGCATCTTTACTTATACTTAACAGCATAGGAACAAGGAGATTGCTCTTTCAGTAAATCTTTACTGACTGGATCTCACAGTTGTTATCTGCTTCATATTTCCAATATTTTACCTTTATTACTGGTATTAGATAAACACATGCACAAATATTGTGTGCATACACCACTTCAAGCCATAGAACATTGAACTAAGTGAAGGTAAATCTAGTTGCCTTTGTATTTTTCTGCTCTTTTCCCACTCTCTTCATGAGAATGAAAAATTCTATTATTTATAGAATTAAAGTAAAAAGGAGTCATTGTTTTCCATCACAAAACTGTACTCATTCTATATCCAAGTCTATTTGTACTGTATCTCTATAGTACTGGTTAATATGATCTGAAGCAGGATATGCTTGTAGCAGAAACACTGTATGAACACTGAAATGTAATTATATGATAATTAGTGCTGAATGTCTCTTGCTGTTTTATGTTTAGAAGAGAGAAAAACAAAACAGATAAGGGAACAGTTTTCACTAAAGAAGGTTCCACCTGATGTCATGACTACTGTTGAATCCAGCAGAACAATCTTCTGAGCTTTACATAGTCAAAATGTTTCTCTCTCTGTTTTCTCTACACAGGATGAGGCATTAATTTAAAGATTATACGAGTTACAGTTTTATTAAATGACAAATCATGTAAGTTTATGGCCAAAATTTGAAATAGCATCTCCAGCTTTCTCAGTTTTTTACCTGTAAATTCTTAGGCCTATTTTAGCAGCCATCATAAGATCATTTTCTCCTAAGGTAAAATACTGGCAGGTTGTGAATAACTAATCTGAAATGGAGGGAAGAGGAAAATTTAAAACGCCATGCTAGCAATTGCAAGGACACTAGAATTGAGATTCCTTTCACATTTGCTAAGGGTATATTTGCAACTAAAAACATCACTAGGCTGGGCAGCTGAAATATGCAGCTGAAAGCTACGGTAGACTTTTTGGGGGTGTTTTTTATTTTAAGGCTGCAGAATCCAGTCAAAACACTAGGCTTCCTCTGGCACCCATTTTAATAAACCTTAAAATATACTGAGAAGTTTTAGGCGAACACAATCTTTGTCAAAGCCTTAACAGTAACCAAATCATTTACTTTCAAGTCTTCTTGCTAATGTCTGTGTTCTCTCACTGAGTAAACGTCAGTAGGAAGGGATAAACTGGTATTTATTGATGGAAGAAGGCAGCAACAGGACTTACTGCCATTCTGCGTTCTACAGAAGAGCTTCACAGCCCAACAGCCAGACCTCCTGAGTATGGAGATCCATGGGAGAGCCACCGACCTGAAAGCAGAGCATGTACATGTACAAACATGTCCCTGTGCTGAATTACACTACTTTGTAACAGACACACACCAAACCACTCACACTTGTTTTCTGAAATCCAGGCACAGCTTATATTTCTTGTAGTAGTTAGTACTACTGTTTGTTATTTCTCACTACTTCTAAGTAAGAATTTAAGTAAGAATTCTTACTAACAGAACTTTCAGTTTTCATTTAAGGAAGCTACCAGAAAGATGATGTTCTTTGGAGACTGTACTCTTCTAAAATGGGAATATATTAAGGATAATTTGTAGTGTTTTAAATGCTACAGGTTTATACTATTTATTAGTAAGGCTCAAAAAACTTCTGTTCAGTAATAAGGATGATTCCCTGTGTGATGTTGTCAACTTATTTTTATCACTGCCTTAAGAATAAGAATATCCCAGTGCCTTCCCACAAGACATAGTCACGATTCAAAGCTGCAAAGAGAACAGAAATGAGTGGTTAAATTTGCTGTCTGAAATGTGACAGCTGCTGGAGTGCTTTGCCTATACAGAGATATGTGACCATTGACTAGACAATTAACCAAACTCTATTTCTGTAGAAATAACTCATTATATATATTTTCTCATATAAAAAATTGCAACAATGGCTCTCAAAAGCTTTGTTACCATTTTCACAATCTCTTAAAGAAGACTGGCTTAAAAGTTTCCTCTCCAACACCCCAGACTCCATGTTCCTCACAGTTTCTACCTACCGAAGACCCTTACAGGGCTAGAGGACAGTAGCTGCATCATACCATTGAAACCTTTATAGCTCTGAAGCTTCTACTCTAATCTGCTGTTGGGTTTGGTATTACCTCATCCTTACTCTTCCCAGATGTCTGTTCTTGTCACTGTTTTGACTTATGAAGTTTGAAGCCATACATTGTTTCTCCTTAGCCTACATGATTTTTCATAAAACATACGGTTGTTTGTAGTGGTGCTCACACGTTTTTTAATACGAAGAAAAAGAAGCAACAGTAACACAGGTAGTATGGAGATCTCCACTACTGAGAACAGCTGCTATAACATTTTATGGCCTTTAAGACTGATGAGCAGGAAGAAGGAGAAGGAACCCCAAAAAAGTTCCCCACTTAACACAAAACATCTTCAAGTAGCAGGCAAGACACCTTTTATACAACACCAAACGAATCTGTCTGGTTTTATGTAATGAGAAGTTCAGATAACACAGATGCAGATGACAGCTTAAGAACAATTAACTCATAGTCAATGAAACAAGTTCTTACAAGAATATTCTAGTTGTCTGATAATTAAGCTTTATCCTTTGTTTAATTTTAAATTAGCAGTTTCCCTTTCCAAATCAAAGTACGCTGGTATCTGATGATATATTAATTGCACATATTAATTGAATTGCTCTAAATACATATTGAGAAGATGAATCTCAGCTGAAGGGGTACCACAAGACAGCAAACTGCCTGTAAAACATGGCCACTTTATGCTACACTTACTGGAAGCTTTTCTGTGCAATGATCTGTTGTTTCTGCACAACATTAAAAAGTGTAGTTTGCAGTACCTTAATATTTAAAAAGGTATCATTCTATAGAGAGAATACGTTATCAAAATCAGAATACAATTCCAGGAGTATTTCTTTAATTCTGTGTAAGGCTGTGTTAGTTACCTTTTGAACCTCCTCCTCTAGGTCCACATTTTCTTTAATACTCTGGATTTGTGCATTTGCTTTAACACTGAACTTACCTATTATCATCCAATTAAGATTTTGTCAAGTGCATGTGAAACAAAAGTGCTATAATATTATTGTAACAATTTTGACAAAGAATTTTAAATTACTCAACAGCCAAACTTCACAACATTCATTTCCAGAAGTTAAATTTAGTCAGTACTTCCATGGAGTAACAATAAAACAGAAGTTATAACAACATCAATAATATGAACACCTCTATTGAACAGTAAGCAGACATAAATGAGATATTTTTTACTCATCTTTTTATAAACAAGTGTATCTTACAAAAATGAACTCTGCAACAAAAAGGAAAGTAACCAAGCAAGAAAGAATTGTGATGTGAAGGGCAAATACAAAGACAACAAAATTTGACATCTGAAGCAAAATTATCCCATGTATGGTGATTTGGCAGGGTAAGGATGCAAAGTTTAGGCAATGTACCTATGTTATTAGCCTATGGACGAAATGGTTCAGGAAACAATGACTGGAATGAATGGCTCTGCAACTGACAAATATAATTAATCTTCCTTACATACACTAGCACAGAAAACAGGTGGAAGACTTATTCCACTCTGGATTCAAATGAAGTATTTTTCCACTAACTTCAACTATGTACATACCAATGTGAGAGAAGAAAAAGCATGCATGCAACATTTTTCCTTCCTCAATTTTATATTACTATTTTAATGATTTTTTTAATTTATTATGATCCCATTTCAACTAAATTGTGCATTATTCACTATCAGTAATTTATCTTCGGCGTAGAATTCCACGACTGCAAATAAAAGAATTTTACAAAAAGCATAACAGCTATAATCTAAACATATTTCTTAGGCTGTTTAGCTAAAACCATAATAGCTTGTTCACACACAATATTAATTATAAGAGGGCTAAAACAAAAAAAAAAATAAGCATGGAAGAGCACATTTCTTCTCAGGAATGTACATATTTATTCTCTGGAATGCACATATATGTCTTTCAGCCAAATACAGAATCCATGCAAAACAAAAAAGGTAAAAAAGTTACACAAGCAAAGTTATATTTACAATACATAGTGCACAGTAAGAAAATCAATCAAAAAAGAATAACCTTGCATAGTAGGTCTGTGCAGTGTTCCCTGCTTTATGGGAAGTTTCATATGTACATCCCTGTTTGCACCATCAGATAATGAAGTATCTTCTGCAGCTTACAATTGCTTCCACTGACAGGTTTGCAAATGCTCAAAACTTCAAACAGAGCCATCACTGCTGCAAAACTATCTGGCAATCTATATAGGAAGAGACCACATTCATTTCATACCAAGAACACATTTTCAGTACATTTCCATTATACAAGAGACATTATGAAATTAAAAACAAAACCTTATGAATGAAAATCGAGAGTAGAATTGGAAATTTTCAACTTGAGTCATAACAATCTTTAAAAAATAAAAAGTAAACAATTGCAATTCTGATGTTGGCACTGTCTCTTTCACGCTAACAAGACAGAAGGAAAAATAAATAACAAAGCTGCTGTGTCCATCCCTCAACCTTTTCACTCTCCTTCTTATCTCTACTGTAAAAACAACTCAGAACTACTCACAATTCTTGAAGAACAAGGAGTACCACCTTTACTATAACTTATCATTGTCATGAATATTATCATAAAGGCAGAGGGGAAAAAATACAGGTTCTAATGGAGAACAGGAGCTACTTTTTAATACTTTCTAATAAAAAAGAAAATTAAAAAAGTGCAGATTTTACCATTGTAATCAGATTCTTATTTTATTTGTAGTTGACTATTTTATATGTCTCTGAAAAAGAAGTTCTAGGTAAGAAAAAACCCACAAAACCCACAAAAACCGACGCAAATTTCCCTATATGTTCTCATGGGAAAGGCATTTGATTCCAGCAACTCATCTCAATGGAGTGTAAAAATACAACTTTAATTTAATGCTCAAGATTACCAGGGCCACAGTGATGAACTATGTATCCAAAATAGAAATTAATTATGCTAGGAAGTTCTAAAAATATTGTAAGATTAATCATTCTCTTCATTCACCCAGAGAGGTCAATCCACTCAGCTTTTGCTCTTTATGTTCCAAAAGTGCAGTTTACACATCAAGCGGATAAACCAGCTGCTACAGCTGAGATGATAACAAAACAGATTTCTGTCAGTCTTTTGGTTAATTACGTTACATTCCAAGTTTAAAAAATCAGAAAGGATATCATACTTATGAAGGTGGTAAAAACCAAGCCTCTGTGAACATATCGGTTGCAATTTATTTTTGTTGTTTCTTTAAATGCTTTATTACTTCTAAATTAAAAGGCCGTTCTGCATTGAAACTCTAGAGCCTTTAAAATACCACTGTTAAACACAAACAGCCTTCTTCTTCTAATTGCATTTATTACAATTAACTCAACTTCTTTAACTTATCTTATAATTCATGGCAACTATGAAAACATTTATGAAAAGAACTCAGTTTGTAAAGCCATTTCCTAAAAGTGAGCCATCTCATCAGAGCAGTGCCTCTTGGAGTAACTACAACTCTTTACTGAAGCAGCCACAGACTTTTACTGAATTAGGCTGCTGGTAAGACCTAAAATGTAGAAATAAAACGCAGTTGAGAAGGATATGACCATTCTTTACAGATGAACTGAGGAAGGTAAAACCAGAAAATACTATCTGTTGAGATCTACCTCTTCCATAACTGAAATTTTACAAACCATATTCAAAACTTGCTCTAGGGTTGTTGCTATTTGGGGATAAAAGCAATATATCCTATACCTACAAAGCAGAAGAGGAATAACAAAAACCACAAAAAATATTTTTGTACTTCTTACAAATGCCACACTATTAAGCCAAATAATTAATAAAAATATGACACTGCTGACACTGACCAGATCCTCCTCAATGAACAACTAATTCCCAGTTTAGGACACTGTATCATACATTGAAGCCTGCCTATACAAGTCTATAGTCTATACAATCAACTAGAATTTAAAAAAGAATTGTTCTAACTTGATTTTTGTATAAATTACATACACACGCACATGTATACAGTAATAATGCCCTCCTTCCAACTGAAATACTTTAGAACTAGATTATAATAGATAGACACACACAAACAGTAGAAGCTAATTAAGGAATTTATCCCCTACAGATAAGCTCTTGAATTATATTTTACATTCATGTATCAGAATCCAGACACACATGATCAAAATTATCATTCAAAATAGTTGTCAACTAGAGAGAGATTGAGTAATTACCAAGAGTATTTTTTATCATAAGTAATGCACTGAATTTACATCCAAGCTAACAGTTGTTAGTGATTAAATTACACAGAGATTTTAAATAAATAATTTGAGAACTAAACAAGGAGATGCTTAAGTGCCTTCTTAACACCAACAAACAAATATTAGTCTATACCTATGGCAAAAAGAACCATGTGTGTACCTATTACCCACAGAAAACTGACTTTACTGAAAGCAGGGTCTTAACTTATCATGTGTTCTGTTTGTTATTTTTAACTTTCCTTGCTTATTTTTCAAGTTGTCTCACAGATCCTGGCTAGAGGAGAACACTACAGTTGCTTCTACATTTAAGATATTTACCTAAATAGCCCCAGAAGGCCAGCTTTCCCAGGGACCTGCTTCTAAATGAGACATATAAGTCTTGTCACATGTAATGTCTCTGCATATGTATTTTTCAGTGCTACAGTCCACAGAAGCGTTTACAGGCTAAATGAGCTGCTCTAAACAGAAGAAGTTAGCAGCTACAATATTACTAGCTTCTAGGAGGCACAAGCTTAATGTTTAAACACTGACTAGCCAAAGGAAAATCAGCATCTGCTAAGCAGATTAATCCTGAAAGGTAGTATGATCAAATGTATCAATTACTTGTGCTTTTTATGCCAAGTATTTGTGACTGACAAAGCTAACAGCCAGTTTAGGTTTGGATCACAAATTCCTCTTAGGGCTAGTTATTCCAGCTGACATGACAGCAATACCACTTCAATGTGTCTGCCACTGCCAGAGACTTAAGCTAATGTCTAAATGAACCCAGTTAATTTTCATTAAAACAGGACAGGGTGCAATTCCAGGGACAACAGTCACAGAGAAAAGCAACCTCACCTGAAATGACAAGGGTAAGTAGGGAGTGATGGCCTTCAGCCTGCACATTTATAAAAATCTCAACTTTCCTTTTAAAACCAGTATATTCCAATCTCAATGAAGCTAAACAGATAAAACATGGGAAAGTCTAAGAACTGCAAAAGTACTACCATGCAGTCAGGAGCTGAAGATGTGGGAGGGAAGTGCAAGCTTTCTGTGATATCACTTTTATTTATACTTTTAACAATTGTTGGTACTTAATTCATGATTAAAAACATTTTTGTAAATAAGGACACTGAATAAATAAATTAAATACAAAGTGGAAGTGCACTCCACTGACTTGTGCTCAGTTCAGCTGAAATTCCTGTAGAGAATGCTTTTCCACAGGGTACTTACAGGGTGCAATTAAGCTCTGAACAGTTCATAATTAAGACATAATATAATAATCAGAAAAATACGAGTCCAGGAGTCCGAACAATGGGGTTTCTAAGAAAGGGGAGCTCAGGTTTCTAATCCCGATACAGTAAGATTAATTTCCACAAGCAAAAAGTCAGCAGACACACCTTTCTGCAACAACTACTGTATTATTTTGCTGTTACGTAGTAATCTAGTAAGTTATTAAGCACAGATACCTATCAGTTTGTGTGTCTTTAAAAGCACTGATGTCTACTGTCACCAAAACATTCATGTTCTTCAAGCAGTTCCTTATAAGAGCTCTTGTTTTTATTACTCTTAATAGCCTAAGCCAAACACATCAGTAGAAACAGCTGTGGGGGAAAGAAGGAGGAAAAAAAAAAGCCTTTGACACAAGAAGGCAACACATCGCTATCTTTCATCCTTTATCTTTGGATGAACACCATACTGTCAGCTTTTTCTCTCTCATCTTTGATGGGGTGCAGCTCTAACCAGTGGAGTCATTTTGTTTCAAGTGCCCGACAGCTGCCATCAAAGCCTTTCTGGGTCAATGAACTGTATTCACTGCCACGAAGCTAGGATGTGCTCAGAAAGGAAACAAAAGCACGTGATTTTCAAGATACCAACCAATCTCGGCACAAACATCTTGATCGGTAAGGTCTTGAAAAGCCTGAAGAGAAGTTTTCACACGACAGCTTTTGACCCACTGCAAGATAATCATGAGCTAAATTACTGTTACTCCTAGACTCAGAGTAGAACAAAGCAACTTCAATTCAGCTGCAGTCTCGGCATATGCAGTTCACGTCCTTTTGATGGCTCATAAATAAGGGAACAGCTCCCCTGTGGGAGCCTCCCTATCGCAAAATGTCCCTTGTTCCAGTCTTAACCTCGAAAAACAAAGTGTACTTTTAATTGGATATTTCAGAGTGCTAATACTCTAGATTGCAAGACTGCCGCCACTCAGACAAAGTTCCTTTCATGAATTGATTAACATTTAAAGAAACACACCTAACTAAGAGGTGGTATACTGAAGAACACTGAATCTCACGAGCCCTCACAATCAAAGATTAATTAATTAGGCTGAAAAGCAACAACTGAGCAAATGAAATTGAACAGTTTTATACAGCTTCAGTCAAATTCAAGGTATAGTGTACGCTACGCTACACTGATACTATTTCACTGCCTTTTGCACTTCCATGCTGATTAATATTTCTGATATAAATCAGATGTAAATCTGTTTCTGGGTGAGGCATCAGAGATGAATTACAATGAGAAGTTTCAGCTTAATTCACCAATGTTTGATGTTTAGATTTATTGTCACATAAGAAGATGTGGGAAATGGAGTAATATGGCAAGACCACTGTTAGTTGTGTCAGCTGTTTCTCTTCTTTACTATTCTGACCACAGTCACAAATATGTGACTATGGTTTAAGCTTTGGAGGTGAATAATTAAATAACATAAAAACGTAAAAAAAGGGTAAAACAAAACAAAAATGTTGCAACCTGTATCACTGTACTTAATATCACTGATTATTACTGGACACACAACAGCAGCTGATACCAAACTACATTTTAGAATGTTAACCCTTCATAATGTTTCTTTCTGTCCCTCTAAAAAAATCAAAGCCTTCAAATAATTAAAATGTCCAAGACCAAGCATGTGAACAGACCTGCCAGAAGTATTCACGTGGTCATGCCTAAGAGTATTTTAAACCTGCTGAGTGCATGTCTTTGGCATTTACAATTAAATTCTGCCTTGGACTCACTTGCTCTCAGATCCACAGCTGGAACAGAACTCCACGCCTGCAATCACAGATAAGGATTTTAGTGCTCTGATTAAATTAAAAAAAAACCCAACAAACTACATTCTACATTAAAAAAAAATGTAGAGTTTTAAGAATGACACAAAGCTGATTATTCAAACTATTAATGACACTGCGCATTCGCCTCCAGGATGTTGAGATCTATCCGTTATCTGTAATAGAAAAGCTTGAAACAGCACATGTTCTGAAGTGAATACTAAATGTTTGTGTACATGTTTCTACACAAAGTTTCCAAACTCATCTTCCCTTTCTCTTTTTTCCATGTGGTACACAGAGTTGTGAAAAGTATTGTGTAGGTAATGGATATAATAAAGATGGTGTGACCAATTTTACGTGAAAAAAAAGGGTTATAAACACTCAAACCCTCATTTGTAACGTTGCGTGTTTTCTTCTTCTATGGGCATTTGCTTTTCATATATAATTTTCGTATGAACAACATGTAATATACAAAAAAAAACCCAATCAAAAAAGAAAATGCCAGAGGAATCTTTGTAACCATTTAGACACTATTGGGAGAAAAACTTACAGGAACTCCAACTGAATCTACTACTGAATGTAGGTAAAGGAAACTACTGAAAAAGACTAATATTCCCTCGAAATAAATATCATGTAATAGCTGAAATACTACACAAATTTCACTAAAAACATTGTTATATATAGTGTAGCAAGTATCTTTTAGCAGTTTCTGTACTTGTAGTATCGCTCATTAGAATCTCCATCAGAAGAAGCCCCCTTTAAATCTGAAGTCTGATTATATACTCAGACTGAGAATAAAAGGATGTATTACTCAACAATATACTAAATGGGTGCCGTTAATGGCTTTGTAATGGATACCTCAAAAGTAATCTCTGCCTTTCAATGAAAATGACCTTTATCTTATCCTAATTATTGCTGGAAATTTTCAATTCTATGTGAAAAGAATAATTCTGGGAAACATAAAGAAAACAATTGGCTTGCAGGTCCTTAAAAAAAATATTTTTTAAGAAATTAAAAATCACTTGCCTTCACTAAGAAGAAGAAATGGTAACAAATCTAAAGCCACATGAATCAGTTTGCTAATTACAGAATAAAGTGTATGCAAGATAAAATGTGTGTACTTTCCGAAAATTGTGACATTTTAACTTTAAAAATCAGAATTCTTAGAGAAAGCATCTTCTCACATCCGATTCCTAAAAATCAAACTGAACACAATCTGCAAGACTACATTTTGGCAAATAAATTTAGAAAGCATCCAACTGAAGGAAATGTGCAAATGCAATCAACGTGAAATCTATTAAATTTATTCCAAGTCTTTGCAATAACCTCAAAACAAATGCTGTTGGGCTTGGAAATGGAAAACATACATTCAAATTATATTTTTTATATCTGTTCTGTAACAGGAAGCAGAAATGTGTTGAATTAAGACAACTATTCATGGAGTATTTAAGGAATTTTACACAGTTCTGCAATTGTAGATTTCAAAACACAATTTTAATGTAGCAAGTATGTTAATATGAAGATCATCAATTATTTTAATAGAGAATGAAATTATGGTACAACATAGTAACCACTCTATATGAATTTCACCCATATTTCAAGAAAAACTCTTTTCAGTTTGCTATGAAAAAAACCCTGTTACTTATACATCATCAAAATTCTTTCTAGAGAGCAGTATTTTAACTTAGTGGAGCAGATATCACTCATCTAACTCAGATCCAGACTGAACAGGCAGGAATAAAATAGGAAGAAGTGTATAACTTTTATTTATTCTTAGTTTCAGCCTGTGCCTTTTAGAATTGTGGAAGCCTGAATGAACGAACAGAATGTGTACTACATAATTTATAATTTTACAATTACTAGCGAAGACTTCATGCAAGATAGCATTTCCAATTTCATTTTATGTTAATAACAAACACAATCATTTAACAAAACACTGGATACCTTCATTCTTTCCCTTTAAACTGACTTCACTTGGAATGTCCATTGATTTACTTTCATTCTCTTTAAAGCATCCTACAGGATTCTTGATTAATTACGACTAAAAAAACAATCCTCTATTTTCTGTAACAGATGCGCAGTAGTTTGAGAGAGATGAAATGCTGTGATACTTTTAGAATTCAGTATGGGAACAGGCATCACAGCATGTAAATGACCTATACGTTCTCACAAGGTTATGATCCCTTACAACTGAAAACAGTGAAAAGGCTAAAAGATCCTTGTATCATGAATAACCAAATGGATTTGAAGTATTCAAAGGTCTGAAAGTCCATAGAGATCTGTTAAAGTTACAAATTCACCTAATCAGTGTAGCTTATGAACATTAGGGCAATTCCGCTTCACGTGGGAATTTAAATTTGGATTTCAAAGGCCAAAGAATGTAACACACACTGAATCAGAGTTTGGCTGAATCAACGGGACACGGCCTGAATAAATTATTCCTATACTAATGTCTAACTTAACAAAAGAATCTGTATTAACTCAGTACTGCCAAGTCCACCACAAAACCATGTCCCCATGTGCCACATCTATATGTCACTTAAATACCTCCAGGGATGGTGATTCAGCCACTTTCCTGGCTGGCCTATTCCAATGCCTCAGCCCCTGCTCACACACTTACACCACACAATACACCTTACAACACGTAGAGTAAAATAAATGCCCTACAATACCATACCATACCAAAGAATGCAGGCATTACAAAATACAATACAAAAAATGTCATAGCACACCACATCATGCAGTGCTGTACTATACTGTACAACACGTACTACAAAATACAATACAGAGTAAAATACAGTAAAATGGAGATGATGCCTTTCAAATGCAGGCAAAAGCTATCTTCTCCATTTTCTTAATGCAATGGTAAGTGGGCAACAATGAGGAGGAAAGACCTTCCCATGCTCAGCTTTATTTTACTGTGACCCTGCTCATTATTATAACACCTTCCTTGAAGGATAGGCTGTCATTGGTCACAAGAAAACACAATGATTTTTCATTCCAGTATTAAACTAGAAATATCTGCCAAGTGTCTTTGAAGGTCCATGGTTACAAATACTATTTACAAAAAACCTTTCTGTTTGAATTTTATAATTGAGTTTTTTAAGGTTCTTAGGAGCAAAACATGACCCAATCCACTGGGAGATGTGTTGCCCAGGTGGAGCCCAAGTAGGGAACATCACCAAGAACCTTCCCAGCCTCGCATGGCCAACTGATTGCTACTGTTTTTTCAGGTGAGCAGTGACAAGATCCCAATAAGAAGTTTATGGACAATCAAGGAGGACCTCAGGGCCTTGAGACAACTGGTTGAGGGAACTGAAGCACAAGTTGTGTTCTCTTGTGTCCTACCAGGGAATTATGGGGCAAGAAACAGGAAAATCATGCACATGAATACCTGGCTTCAAGGCTGGTGTTACCAGCAGAATTTTGGGTTTTTTTTAATCATGTGTTGGTTTTCACCCAAGTAGCAAAAGGAGGCTTAAGAGGGAATATCTCCACTGAAATATTGATACAATCAAATATTTCTGTAAAGTGCTTGTGCACCAATGCATGCAGTGCGGGGGAAAAACCACGAGGAACTAGAGATCCGTGAGCAGTCACAGGGCTCTGATCTCACTGTGATTATGGAGATGTGGTAGGATAGCTGACATGCCTGGAATGTTGTCATGAAGGGCCACATGCTGTTTAGGAAAAAAGGACCAGGAAGGCACAGTGACGGAGCTGCTTCGAATTTATCAAGCTCTGTCTTGGGTTGGATGATGAGAAAGTCAAGGGCTTATAGGTTATGATAAAAGGGCAGACTAGTGAGGGTGACATTGTGGGTGTTTGCTGCAGGCTGCCTATCAGGAGGTGGAAGTGGATGAGGATTTCCACAGGCAGCTTGAAGTAGCCTCAAAGTCACAGGCACTGGTTCTTGTGGGGGATATTAACTACTCTGACATCTGCCAGAGAAGCACAAACAGTCCAGGAGGTTCCTGGAAAGACGTGATGACAACTTTCTGTCACAGGTACTGGAGGATCCCACAAGGAATGGTGTGCTGCTTGACTCCATAATAACATATAGGGAAGGCCCTGTTGAAGATGTGAAAGTTGGGGGCAGCCTTGGCTGTAGCAGTCACAAGTGCTGAGAGATCTGTCTCATACCACAGCAAAGCTGCTTACAACCATCTTTGAAAGGTCATGGGATCAGAAGAGGTGCTTGAAGACTGGAAGAAAGCAAATGTCACTCCAGTCTTCAAAAAGGGAAAGGAGGAGGACATAGGAAACTACCAATCAGTTAGCCTTACTTCAATCCCTGGAAAGGTGATGGAGTGCCTCATTCTGGAAGCCATCAATATCCACACGGATGACAGTGAAGTGAATTGAGAACTGGATGAATAGCAGGTTCCAGAGGGTCGTGATCAGCGGTACAGGGTTGGTCTAGTTGGAGGCCTGTCACTAGTGTTGTCCCCCAAGGTTCCATACTGGGCCCAGTATTGTTTAATTTATTCACCAATGACTTGGATGAAAGGGCAGATGCCTCCTCAGCAAGTTCACTGATGACACAAAGCTGGGAGGAGTGGCCAGTACCCCAGAGGGCTGTGCAGCCCTGCAGAAGGACCTGGACAGGCTGGAGGGAGCAGCAGAGCAGAAACATCTGAAGTTCAACAAAGCAAGTGCAGGGAGGAACAACCCCAGGCACCAGCACAGGTTGTGAGCTGACCTGCTGGGAAGCAGCTCTGTGGAGAAGGACCTGGGGGTCCTGGTGTACAGCAAGCTGTCCATGAGCCAGCAGTGTGCCCGTGTGGCCAAGAAGGCCAGTGGGATCCTGGGGTGCATTAGGAAGGGCATTGCCAGCAGGTCAAGGGAGGAGATCCTGCTCCTCTATCCGGCCCTGATGAGGCCGCACCTGGAATGGTGTGTCCAGTTCTGGACTCCTCAAGATGAAAGAGACATGGAACTCCTAGAGTGGGTCCAGTGGAGGGCTACAAAGACGATTAAGGAATTGGAGCATCTCTCTTAGGAGGAAAGGCTGAGGGAGCTGGGCCTTTCCAGTCTCAAGGAGAGACAGCTGAGAGGGGACCTCATCAACGCCTGTAAGTATCTGAAGGGAGGGTGCCAGGAGGATGGAGCCAGGCTCTTCTCGGTGGTGCTGAGCAGTAGGACAAGGGGCCATGAGGGCAGAAACTGATGCACAGGAAGTTCCACCTGTACAAGAACAAGAACTTTTTCTCCTGTGCAGTAGACTGTTCGCTAGAACAGAGAGGTTGTGGAGTCTCCCTCACTGGAGATATTGGAGGAGATAGGATGATCCTGCTTGAGCAGGGACACTGGACCAGATGACCCACTGTGGTCCCTTCCAACCTGATCCATTCTGTGATTCTGTGAAAGCATTTCTAAATGTGGTTTTTCTGGCTAAAGATGGGACTTTTGAATATCCCTTTTTTTTATACGTTCCCTTATAGTTGAGCCTCTCTACAACAAGACAATGCTAAAACTGAAATACAGAACAGCTTATTCCATTACATTTGTAGAAACTATTTAAACATCCTATTTATGACATTCTTCTACATGGATATTTTAAAGTCTTCATAATTCTGTAGAATTTGTAATAACTACAGTGATGAAAAGAATTAGAAAGAACCTGCTGTAGCATTTGACTATGTGCACTTTGGCAAATACTTTAAGGCAGAAACTGTAAAACACACTTCCTGGAAAAGATAGAAGTTCAAGATCCAAAATAAAAATTCTCTGTAGGAGTAGCATTTGAGGGGTTGGGGTTTATTTCCTGCCAAATACTGTATCCCAACTCCTTCCCAAAGTGGTCCTGAGCAACATCCTCCAGATTGTTTGATCAAATCAAAGCCTTGCTTCAGCTTCTTGCTGATTCCTAAAGCCTCCTTCACAGAACAATTATTCCTTCATATTTTCAGTTATCCCGAGGTGCTAGGCTATTGAAGTCAATCAAACTAAAAGGAAAAATCCCAACGAAAAAGGTATTCTTCTCCTATACACTAAGAAAAAACAGATATATTAGTTTCTATCAGAGCTACTATGAACATTTCATCTGATGCTAATACCTGTAGCTGACATCAGTGGTACTCTTCGGTAGAATATGGAGTTTGGGTGTGAGGGGTTTTTTAACTTTCATGTGCCCTCTAGTATCTAAATGTTTTGGTTCCTTTTCTTTTTCTGAAATTTTCTTTTTGTGTTTTTTTTTTTTTTCTTTTTTTTTTCCCCCAACTCACTTCCACAGAGCTATGAATATTTTTTAAGGTGATTCCATTTTGGATTGTTTTGTCTCCTGATGGGAATAGGACATTTTCACCGTGCCCCCCTCTGCTCAGGGGCAACCCTGCACATTTGCCATGTACAGATAATGTATATCCATATTCTTTTCCCAAAGACAACATGATATAATCAGCACTGCCCAACCCACCATTCTTGCACACACATCTTTGATTAGCAGGATGAAATCAAGCTGCGACATTTTGAAAAGGATCAGAAATAAGTAAGAAAACCTGGTACTTGGTTTCACAAGTATGAGTAAGAGAAGAGCTTCCTTTTTTTCTGCTAGAAGTAAAAAATATGGGTTTGCATTTACCTGGAACTCTCATCAAATCCAAGAACCATAAACTTTAATGCTTAGTATCTATTAACCTAGAGGACCAAACTAATGAGCTGCTTTTAAAAAACAGTTACAGAAATCTTAATACAAATACAAATTTTAAAATTAATTTCACATAATGACATGAAGAAAGGGTTTCAGGTTTCACCCCATGCCAAAACAGCAGAAGCAACAGTGGAAACTGGAAATAGTCTGATAAGAGTGGGAACAGAAAAATATCTTTAAGCATCAACAATCATTCAACTTGCAGAGCAATTTTGATTTTTAAAGCAATTTTACATAATTAAATATGTGTCATTTTAAAACACTGGTATTTTCTGTCAATACAACAGAATTGGGTTAAGTATGTAGTACCACACATTAATAACAGCATATTAAGTTCCAAGTGTCAGTATCTTCTCATCGGGAACATCACACATATTTCCAGAAACTGTGAACTAAACATACACACTGCCTGCATAACTACATTTCCAATCCCTGTTTTTGAAACTAAAACACCGTATGAAGAGGCAAATGAAATTTAAATTATTATATACCATAAAACTTTAATGAAAATCTAAAGACCAAGCAGAATGCCCTGAGGAGATAAAGTTCACAGTAAATAGGTAATTTTTTTTTTTTTGCTACAGACATTCTTATATGCAGTCTGATGTACAATCAATTTTCAAGCTAGGATATTTGAATATTATATTAAAATGGCAGGTAAAGTGAAGAGTAATAAAAGTTTTATACATGATAGTTCTGTCTTACCATAAATGAAAGGCAATAGCACTCTTTCTAAACGGTAATTTCACTGAAAAGTAATAAAAAATTATGCTTCTGAAATTCTTCAAACACAACATTCAGAAAGCAAAATGCAAAAATATTCCATTTCAGCTAATAAATACTTTTTTCAGTCTTTCAGGGACCATGTTTACAAGTCTCAGATTTTTTTTTTTCAATACCAGGAGAAAAAAAAATCCAACAGAAAACAGAGAGAGAAGAAGAACCACAGATACCCTAAGGATATAAATTTAGAAAATATGAACTTAGCTTGAAAAAGCCTCAAAATGAAAACATTAAGTTCTTCACTCAGTTGTAAAACTCAATCCAACAGTCACATGAACGAATTATTCTCCTTCTCCAGGCAGCTCATTTAGCTCTCCTGCTTTCATATTCTTTTCATCAGGAGAATGTTACAACAATATAGCTGCCATAAAATCTCAAAGGTGTCTTCTGTGTGCTAATAGAGCCTTAAAAGAGATGAAAAAATCTCAAGTGTTTTACTTTTCAGAGTATTCACCAAATATCAAACTAGCCACAGGAAGTCTTCCTCTGAGTTTGTTGGGGGTTTACATGTATTGAGAAATGAGTCAAACTACAGACTGCCTTTCAGAATAAATAAATAATGAATGAAATCTCACTCGATTTAGTTCCAGGTTCAAAAATAAAAATATTTGGAGAACGCAAAAAAGAGAGCTGCAAAACTAAGTGGTTGTATTCTGTAGCAAACTTGGTGTTGATAAGAAAATCGATAGATAAATCTTCTCTCTGCAAAAAATACAGACAGATCAAGCAAAGAAGGCAGAAAGAGTAAATAACAAAAAAGTAATAAAATATTAGTATTAAAAGAGTTACACTGAAAATTTTTATTTACTGAGAAAATTTGAAACCCTTCACAACGAAACAGAATTCTCCAGGGAGGCAAGACCTTAATTAGAAGAACTCAGATGGTCTGACTAAAGCAACACAGTAGACAAAAGGAGGTATGGAACAGAGTCTAGACATCAGCCTCATAAAATTCTGAGCAGCAGGCACCTACCTTGACACTGTTTACCTATCTGAACAATGTGCTGGTTGTTTTAGTACTGACCCTCACGCCTCCAATCTCACACCTCACAGCCACCAACTAAGCTACTTTACAACAATCATACAAAATAACCACACAACGTTACAAAGCTTTGCTGCTAAAACTTGAGAGTAATGGTAATTTGAAAAAAAGAGCTTTAAAACAAGTTTACAAAAACCTTTAAGAACTGTTTAAAACACCTATCACAATATAGCTCTCACTAAACTCCGTCAAATCAAATTCAAAACATTCCAGTGGAACACGCACGTTTTTAATACATGCATTTCTAATTAAAGAGATTTCGAGTAGAATTTTTATAATTTTTTTCTGCTTAAACAATATCTGAGAAATACACTACTGTATTGTGCACTGCGTTAAGTATGAAAATATGTCAGCATATTCCTGGAGAGAATAGGAGAGGAAACATTGGGAAATTTTTTGGTTTCTGCTCACATCCACAAAGTTTTAAGTATTTCTTATTTCTTACAGTTCTCAACACGATTCTCAGTAACATTAGCCATGTATTTAATTTGTATATTTATATATTTATAGTTTTCTCTATAACTAATCTCTGAAATTTCGTATATTATCTTGCAAAGGATAATAAATTAGATCATATGTGACAGAAGACTGCGTTAAGAATCTGTAGAATCAATGTCAACAACTTTTTTGAATATTTAGAAAACTACTGTTATGAAAACATGACTTTCCTGTTGTGTGTAAATCAGACTGATAAACTTCTTCAGAGCTCCTTTAAAATCCTCAGGAATGGTCGTTTTCAGTTAGCATCTGGACAACCAACTTTGAGCTCGATCTTTATTAAAATACTTTCTTGACTTGTTGCTAGCTGGGAGGAACATGCCCCTGATTAAGTCATTGGAAGAAAAAAAGCCTAGATTTTTGTGATTCTCTTCCCATATTTAGCAGTTTTCTGGAGCTGGTTGAAGGGAGAACTCAGAAGAAGGGGTGGAATGAAACGCTTAATGAGGTAACCTAAAAACCAAATCCCTCTCTCTTTCTTTCACATGGGCACAGCACTATGAATAGTCTCATATCAACATTTTCAAAGAAACAGCCAGCCATGTGATACTCTTCTGACAAGTCAGAGCTAAGATTAAAAAACAAGACTAACACCAACCCAAACCACCCAAACAGCTACTAGTCTGAACTGTAGGGATATAAATTTTTTTTCTTTTAAATCAAAATACATTCTAATGGCAAAAATACCATTTCACTGTAATTTACACTTTTTAGCAAACAAGTATTTTACAGATAGTGAGGCAGTGTTTTTAACCTACACAGATAATCAGCATATGGGAGGCAGCAAAAATAATAACATTTAACAGCTGGAATTATTATTATTATGCATGGAGAACATTCAAAAAAATGTATCAAAAATAAAAAAAAAAAAATCAGAACTCAAAAGAAGCAGCCCTGCAACAACCTGCTACAGACGTAGTTGCTCTGAATTTCTGAAATTCCAATTCCTGTTGAAACAAGCAGACGAGTAAACAACTAGTGATTACAATTTAGGTTTAAACACGTTATCAAATCTCAGTGTTGCATAATACATAAAGTGTCACAGATTCACGAGAAACATGTGAAAAATCTACAATCACTTCCTGATCCCATTAACTTCATGGAAGGAATATTAAGAGTGGACAAAACATAAAAGTAGATTTAGTTAAAAGGTTATTCTCCCAGGGAACAAAACAAAACAAAGTCTTCTTAAAGGTAGTAACTCAGAAAAGCACTTAAATGCACTAAAAGACAGTTCTCAAAAGGAAACACACACTTTGAAGCTCATTACAGACGGAAGACCAAATAGTCCCCAATTCCAGAAAAGGCTTCAAGGACTTCATCAGTGAGAGGAATTGTAGGTTGATACAAGGAGCTTCATAGAAGGATAAAACCCCCACAATTAGAACAGATCTTGACAAATAGTATGAAATGAAGTGAAAGAAGACTGTGGAGTACCCAGGATTTAGGAAAAACAGCCTAAGAATTCAGGTAGTCTGACTCGATACAGAGAATGAGAAATGTGTGAAATAGTTACAGGAAATCTTCTTCTCCTACAAAACAAGGAAAAAAGAGAGGAAAAAGATCATAGATGGAAATATCTTTCTTTTATTTTTGCTCTCCAGTTCAGAATTGTAGGTGTGAATATGAACAACACTAGAGAACACATTGAAGAGAATGTATGTTGATGCAGACCATCAGAAACAGCACCATAATATAAGATGGCTTTTTTTTTTTAACAAGAAAGAAAAAAGTGTACCAAGCTACAAGATAAAGAGATCAGAAGACCCTGAATACTGATAAGGTTTTAACAAAGACTGGCAGCAATACTGACAGAAAAGAATAACAAAATCACAGAAAAAATAATAGTGAAAGACAAAAATAAACACTGAGTAATAGGGGAAGTAATACTCAGTATAAATATGGAAGTTAATAGAGAAAGGGAACCTGAAAAAAAATACTTTTAAAAGCTCTTTCAAGACATCAATCTCTAGTAAAAGAGATATAATGTGACAATTCCAACACCAAATGCACTTAAGTACTGCACATTGCAGTAAAGAATATCCTTCAAAAAAATGTCCAGGAAAAGAATTCTTTTCTCCAAATTAAAGAAAAAAAAAAAAAGCTATTTTTATACAAGAGAAAGCAATGACAGATAAAAACAGCCCATTGTTATAAAAGAAGGATGTAAACAATAAGGATAACTTAGAGGTGGTTAGGAAGTACGATTTGATTAACCAGACTGAGTGCAAAACCAGGGAGCTGTACGAAGTCTCAAAGCAACCCACAGAACTCAAACAAAAAGGAGGATACATGGAGGACTTACAGAGACCTCCAGATATGTCAAAACAGAGAAGAACAGTATTGGAACTCAGCACAGACACATTTATTATACTGCAGTTGAACACAGACAAAAAAAGGGAAGGGTTAGAAAATGTTACTAGGTAAGAGAAACACATTATATGACACAATGGATGAAGAGATCACATCTACAGAAACAAAAGTGATGGTCTCTCTCAGGCAGAAATGTTAATAAAAGAGCAGATTGAAATAAACACATTAAAAAAAGCATATCAGCATAGCTTCAAAAGAGAAAGCATAAGCAATTGAATCACATCACCTACCATTTCAAATACACCTTCTCACTTACCACCTATAACTTCATAATTATGAACCTGTAAAACTACTACAAGAAAATAATTATTTTTAAATACAATTTGTGTGAACAAAACACAATAGAAATCACTTAAACTAAAAGGTCTGTTTTTTTTTTTTCCTTGTGGCAAGTGTGATCCCATGGTGATGAAATCGAAGGGATAATATATGCTTCTACAGATGGTATGAAAAACAGCATTATCAAGAAACTCAACACTGAAAATAAACTGCGATATAATTGCCGTGATTATTTCATACGCAAATGTGTTTTTCTCCAAGAGAATGCACAAATATCTTGTTGCTTTCAAAATACAGTGTCGCCTCTGGGAATAAAGCCATATTTCTGTTTGTGATATCATGGAGAAAAAGAGCTGCCTGTGTTAGTGATTACTGTACTGTGAGACTAAAGGAGTTCACAAATTCCTTTCTAATGCAACAGTTGGAAGCGTGGGTCAAGAGAGTCACCATAATCTGATGTTGAAATCTCCCTACAGTTATAGTTCAGAGAAATAGGAAAAACGAGTACTCCACTGTTTTCATCATTTCAGCTGTTCTGTTTATTTTCTCACCTACCACCAGATCCTTCTGACGGTACACACACAAAAGAATCCCAGTGTTCCTAGTATAACCAAAACCTTAAAATCCTTCATAAATAAAAAGTTACTGCATAACACACGATTTAGGAAGTAAGTGTGCCTGCTCAGATAACCTAAAGGACTGGAAGATAAGGTTCGTTTAAACAACTGTTACACAGACCTCTACATACATTTGCCCAATGCTCATACTGGCTTTAAGAACACCAAATTCTGTGTTTGCTGCTTGTTTATATAAAACTTCACTATGTGATAAAGCAATATTACAAATGCTACACTGCCTTAAAACTGCCAAAGTCTCAAGTTTCACAGTAGATTTATCTACTAATCTCGTCATTTTACAAAGTCCTCTCCAGCAACACAACACAAAAAAGTAGGAAGTCTACATGACTACCAATAAGTACAACGATTTGGGACTCCTAGAACCAAGAATCCTCAATGCTATATATGTGCTCTGCGACCTGCAATATTTGCCTGTAATACTGTCCGAGGTGACAGCGCTCTGACAGAAATAACCACTCTCTTCAAAACAGATGTTCACAGGTGTGGCGAAATGGAGAAGCCATTTATTAAACAGTACATGCATCTTTGGTACTAAATAAGTTACCACAGAAAGTCTTCTGTATAAAGACACTCTATTTTGCAGTGAAATGGACAAAGGAAAACAGACACCCTGGCAGCAGTTAGTGGTAATCATTTTGAAAGCACATTTGTTTTGCAGTATTCAAGTGCTTCTGTTCTTCAAAAGGAAAACTGGAACTCATCAGGATCTTCTTGGCAGGCAAGGGACTAAACTGCTCAGTGAACAAAGAACGGCTCTGTAGAACTGAATTACAACAACGTGAGCCAATCCCTCATTACAAAATCAGAATACTTGCGAGAGAGCTGCTACTTCAAATTCTGATGCAAATCCAAGAACAGCCATGAAGATCTGCCTATCCAGAATGCGTCAAAAATTTACGTTGCACTGTGTGTACATACAGTGGACAACAAGCTCCTTTTAAAGCTGTAATGCTGAAAACTGTGTTAATGTTAAATAAAAAAAAAATTTGGCTAATTTAATCCTCATTAAGTAGTAAATTACACTGTTGTAATATTTCTCAGCAATATTTAAACACTGTCAAAATTAAATATAGACTTACCAGCAAAACTAACTGCAACATACCCGAAACAATTACTGTGGATGTCCATACTTGCCTTATATTTTACTAAGACATAAATCAGTTAAAATATATTCAATAAAGTGTCACTGTAATTAACTTACTGATTGTAAAACTCAGGTTTCTTCTCTAATCATTACATATTCTTCCCCTTTCTAAATTTAACCACTTTAATTTTGTCACTGCTCAGTCTCATTTATTAGACAATAATTTTTCTGTACTACTAAACTGAATTAATAGCTTTCTGCCATCAAACATAAGGGCTCTTTCTCTCCTTTCCCCTCCACAACTCATGCACCTCCTGACCATACCCACTGCTTACCTTGGCTTAATTCTGACCTCTTTCCAAGCAGAAGTTAAGCCAATTGAACTCCACTAAGCCATTTCATAATATTAATGTTTCAGGGTCATTGATTTGATGCTGCAGTGGGTAGAGGTACCTTCTGCCTTAGAGGAACATAAGCTGGACCAGGACAGGATGGGACTGCCTGTCCTATTATGGTGACACTGGTTGACTACTCAGCTAGAACTGCACAAATATGAAACTACACACTTAAGTCTGGAAGAGGTTGAAATGGCCAGGACTCTTACAACAGGCCTTGCTACACATCTTAAAAACTTTTACATCATTTGCCATCAATATGGTAGCTGCTTTGATCCTACACATTTAAGCAGTCCAATGAAAAGCCGAGGTGAAAGATGCAACTCAAACACACTCCCATCCTTGACAGGAAAACTGTTAATTATAGAATTTTTTTTAAAAGGATTTTAAGGAAGCATACTTATTTAAATACTCACAGCATAACTGACTGTAAAACTGTTCATTAAAAATGCTAGATTTTTACTGTAATTTCTTCAATATAAACTTTCTCGAAAATGTAGGGAAATGTTCTATTAATAGTAATGTGCAGGAAACCAATGTCAAGTCAGAAGTAGAATATCTCAGTTTAGCTACTGCTAAATATATCACTTATATTTGCTCTATTGATTAGAAGAAAATATCAACTAGCTGTTTCATTGATAAAATCAGGTTTTACCATCTTAAAAATTATATGCTGACATATCGTCTTCCTCTGCTCTTTAGTTATTAGAAAGATTACCTAATTCTAAGTAAAGAATTACACAAATCAACTTGACTTCATTCAGAATACTGAACATACTCATTTACAACACCCTATTAATTGGACAGAAGAAGCTGGAAAGAAAAGAGTATAAAAATACATATTGTGGATATTGTCTGGATGCTCAGGCTACAAAACACTTTAAAAATCCATATGAGATTTGTGTATTGGGATGGATGCTGTTTTGCTGTGGATAAAAGGCCAATACAGCCACCTGGCTGCTGTCATGCCACTTGCACAGTGGCATGTATTATCATAAAATAGTAATAAGCAACCCTTAGCTCAGCTTGCCCCTTCATTCCTTTGAATATAACTTCAGTAAATTCCTAATCCTGAAGTTTCAGCATGGTAATTGTCAATGTCTGCTTCAGGATAAATACTGTTTCCTGGAGAAAAAAGGAGGGAGGCCAGACAAGGGAAAGGTCATGCCAACTAAACAAAACACTGTTTGAACACATCAAAATTCTTGAGAACTGTTCTAGCAAAGCTGAAAGCAGAAAACAGATTTCTGAAATCTGGCAAAACCTGAGTCTAAGTAAGGGATGTCACTTTCTGCTAGCCTTTTGGAAAAACTGTTGTGCAAAACAGACCTCTTAAAAGACATCTCATATAACATTTTAAGGACTGCAGTTGCAAAGTCCAACATTCTGTAAGCTCAGAAGTAACAGTATGTAAGTTCAGCCTTAACTTGGATCACATGTATTCACGGAACAGTCGTGGGTATACATATCTCCAAAGGGGCTGACGCTTTAACGAAGGCACAAAATGCACTGTGGTTGTTGTAGTGTTGAAAAAATATTCACTACTCCTTTTTTTACTCCACGTGTTTTATTGTGCATCACATAAATTACGCTCTGAACGAAAAACGATTAGTTTTTCCTATGCTTTTCTGCAGCGATCACAGCTAACAGTGAACATGTCTCATGAACAGTAATACCGCTCTCCCTCCCACAGACGATCTGTAAGTTTTTTTCCAGTTTAACAAATGAAGCAATAAGAACAGATTAAGATCCTATAGGATGCAGAAGCTCTGAATTTCTAGTTTCAGAAACGCAGACATAATTTACCAGTGAATAAATAAAGAAACCACTGTGCTAATACAAAAACAATGTTAAATTCAGCAGCCACAATGAACATACTAGAGTCTGGGTGATTTTGCACTCCAGTTATTTTTGATTTTGAAAAACAGAATATGAATTAATGACATGTAATGTTACAAGAGAGACTGTCCTTTTCACATCAAGAAAATCCAGTTTCTGCCTAAGAAAACAAAATGGCTTGATATCTGTAATGGTAGAGTCTGTTAGAGTGCTTATTTTTACAGCAACCAATTACACATATGATGCTGGGTTTAGAAAATGCTGAGGCACCAGAAATACTCCTCTTTTTTTTCTCTACAAATTAAATTTATGCACAAACCTAACTAAAAAAAAAAAAGTAAAATTAAAGACAACTATTTCATTATTATTAATTTTCATTAATTTCTAGCTACAATTTTGTCCTTTTTCTCAGTCATGGAGCAATTTTGTTCAAGGTTTTATGAAGACCTAAACACTAAATTTAGAAATTACACCCTGGAAGTTGAACACCTAGTAGAAATCCTAGCTTTTATTTTTCAGTGTTCTCAACTTCTTCAAGCATAATGAGCTCATCAGGGGGCTTAAGGTTGGAGAAGTCTGGTCTCCAGTGACAGTGCCCTGGCTGACTTTGCCATTTTGAGGAACATGGGCCTAACAAAGAGAAAAGTTCCCTCCCTGAACTTTGGAAGAGTGGAATTCCAGCTGCTTAAAGAATTACTGGAAGAGATCCCTTGGAAAACTGTCCTTAGGGACAAAGGAGCTTATCAGAGTTGGCAAGTCTTTAAGGACACTTTTCTTAGAGCTCTCCATCCTCATGTTTAGGAAATCAAGCAAGGCAGACTAGAAGGCAGCATGGCTTGAAGAGCAAGAATCTGCTCCTCAAAGTGAGGAGTAAGAAGGAGATGCACAGGCAGCAGAAGGAACGATGTGTGACCTAGGAAGGGTACAGGGATATGGCTTGGATGTGTAGGCATGGGATCAGCAAAGCTAAGGCACAGACATGATGGGACTTGGCAAGAGATGGGAAGAATAACAAGAAGGGATTCTATATCAGTCAAGTATATCAGAAAAGAAGGGCCAAGGAGCATGTACACCCCTCAATAAATGGAAAGGGAAAACTGGCAACAATGGATATGGAAAAGGCTGACGTACCCAGTGAGTTTCTCTGCCTCAGTCTTCACAGTCTTCACTTTAGGCTGCCCACTTCTCTCAAGTCCATGAACCTCTGAGTCGGTGCTGAGGGAGTGAAGTCTCCCTCACTGTAAATAATGAGCAGGTTTGGGACCACGAGATGCAACTGAATAGCCACAGGAGTGAGGAGTCTGTGGAAGGTTGCTACAAAAGGCACCTTTACATAGTTGTTATGAACTACTTTTAAAGGGAAGTCCAAAGATACATGATCATCTTACTGGCTCCAAAAGATATTTGATAAAACAAGGACTCACACAGACAAACAATTTAAATGTAATTTGAACAAAAAAAAATTGCATTAAGCTAATGTACTGAATGGAATAAAATTCTCTGTATCTGTTATGTTATAAAAAATAAAAACAATAATTCTGGCTCAAGAGGAAAAATCATGACTACCACTGTGCTCTCAAATAGTAAATCAATGTCTTACAGACTAAATTTCATCTCATGAAGCATACAGAAGATAGCAAATCTAATATTATAAATAAAACACCAGTATATACATCACACTTTCTCTATACATAAAAGTATACACATATGTATTTTTTCACAGTGAATTAGAGAAAGACAAAACTACAAACCAAGAAACTATCCAACTTATTTTGAAGTATATTAAATCTCCAAAGTCCATTTGAAGTATACTCAACTCCTAAAGTCCATATGAGCTTACATGACCAAGCAGAAATATATTAATGGACTTGCTTGAAAAGGCTGAACAATACTGTTCACAACTTTATGCCTCACTGAAAACCTTTTCTGGTCTTACTGTTCATGTTACCTACCTGCTGCCTCTTTTCCCATCAACTTCTCTCTCCTTAAACACACCTTCAAAGCCACAAATCTTCTCTTCTTTCTCTCAGAGCTCAGCTCATTCCAGGAGCTTGGTTTTGTACTTCTTCTTGTTCTCAGGACTGCTACCTGACTCTTGACAGCACAGAATAACTTCTTGAATAAGTAAAATGTGTCATTACAGTAGATGGGTGCATGTAGCAATAGATCTCTTTTCCAGTACCACAGAACTGCTTTTGCTGATAGAGACATATTTGTGACGAGGTGTGAGGGAACACAGCTCATAAACACCTACTTCAAAATGCACATTATTCCCATTCTAAACATGTCTGTGAACAGACTGTGTGGTCTCAGGGGAAATAGAAAACAACATGTGTGCTCGGGTGGAAAAAGAGACTGAGTACCATAAAATAATAGTAAAGGTAAGAGCAATAAAAAAGCTAGAATGTTTTCAGAGAGTTTATCCAGAAAGAAGACATTCGTTATTTCCCATATTTTGGGACATGGACTCAAAAGAGGGAAAAGTAATGTTACCAAGTGGTTTTCCCTCATGAATGCAACACATTTGGAATAAATACAGGCAACTTAGATGATCATCAGAGAAATATACTTCAGTGTATACTGGTTCAGTGAAACCAATCTGAAACTTCCAGTTAGTAATTTTTAATATTATATTCTTTATACAATAATGAGTAAAGCTCCAAGAGGCAACTGCTAAAGAATCTAAGCAGAAAATACTGTTAGGCTGTGCTGATAACACATACTTAAAAGGATTAAGTTCTAGGCAGTCAGGAAAACTCACTGAAGAAGGCACTGACAGCCTGCAGTTTTAAACTTCACCTTCTGAAAGCAATTACAGAACGGATGGATCTAATCATCAGTTTCAGATGCAGAAGCTCCAGTCCATGACAAGCATTTTTTAGAGGAAGAAGAAACAGATCAGACTGTCAGTTCTGAACAGTAAGGATTCTCTGATGCCTTCTGTTTCCAAAAGCATTACACTGAACTGAAGCTTTAGGAAGCGGCAGATGAGTTCACTGAGGAAAAAAACCTTTAAAACTTGCTGAAGGAAACATACAAAATGCTACTAAAACATGCCTCATTTTGGCCACTCTTGGTGAAACAGAAAATGCTTGCAAGATGCAATACCCCCTTTCCAAAATGATGCTTTTGAGAACAAACTTAGCAAGGTTTAGAGACTACCAGAATCAGCGGCTTCTTGAGGACAAAAAAGACTCAAATTATTACTGCTGAACTTAAAAAAACTGCCCATACATTATGCTTGTGTTCTGAACACCAAATTTAAACCTGAGGAATTTGTCACCAAGACTAAAACTTCTTGCTCCTTGTAATAAGCTAATAAGTCTTGTCTTGCCCTGTATCTAACACAGTTGTGGAGCCATGGTTGTGGATGTCTCTGCAACTGCAACTGCATGCCCTGCAGTAAAAGGAAGATTTGAGGGGATCACTTGTCAGTGGTCATTCATAAGACTTATCAGGACTGTTACTAAATCAGATGTGAACACACTGATTTTCATGCCCTCATTGTAAATGGACCTGTATAATTACAGACACAACTGCTTGTAAAAAGCAGTTTCATACACCTTTCGCTATTCCTGGCGACAAAGGTAAAAGAAGAAGGAATCTCAGATCCTTCTCCCCGTGCCTAAACTGGTTGTGGAAGAAGGTGATAGGAGTTAATTACTATACATCACAGAAATAAAGAATGAAAATAGTGATCCTATTTTTTTAACAGCTCAGGTTCTTACCCTACTTTTCTATAAACCTATTTTCATATTGCGCAACTCCCAAACGTAACTGGTTTTTTGTGGCTTAGATCTCCATATATCACTGTCCAACAGCTTAATGAAACCCAAGTGATGCATGCTACATTACTGCGTGTAAGCTCCGTGGTGCCATGCCTACTGCACCTCTGTTAATCCCAGTTACTTCATGTAGTTCTTTATCATCCTGAAGTCAGCAGCATGGAAAAACTCAAGGTATTTGAATGGAAAAGGAATGCCATCACACAATTTTGCCATTTATATTATATTGCTCTTCAAGAATTATAGTTTTGAGCTGATCTAAATCCTCAGGTGTTAAAAAAATAGCAATTATACAATTGTGTCAGAAGGGAACTCTATCTCGTATTTAACCTGCAGTAAGATGAAATAAGAGGATTACTGAGTTATACTTAACAATGCTTTCACATATTTTTCTGTTAAATCTTTCCCTTATGCAGGAGTTAGCCAAATAGGAATTAAGCCACTAATATTCAAGAAACATCATTAAAATTAAATTATTTTCTTTAACCCAACTAGGGAGCATTCAAAGCAAATTATAAAAACAGGGAAAAACCAACTGAGAAATAACATACAATAGTTACGAAACTAATATCAATCAAAACATGAAACCTCTAGATCCTCATTAATCTGGAAAACCAATAGAGACACCAGGTTCCCTTGACATAATTTAAAGCAGGATAACTCTGAAGACACAAGGACTGCACTTAACAGTCTCAGAGGGATTAAAAGGGACAGAAAAATACCATTCTTGCAGCAGAAAAAGATGCTCACATCCCAGAGGAATGAGAGCAGATCAGACATGTTATTCCTGAAGATAAAACTGTCAGAGTTTGCAAAATCCAAGTGTCTGTACCAAAGACACACAATGGAGTCGCAAAAGAAATGTCACATATACATTTAATCAAGTAAGTGTGAACACTATTAAGGCAACACCCTCTCACACTCCTAGTCCCAAAAGATATCTCATCAAATTTTAGAGAGTCAAATCAGGCACTATAGATGCAGGGCCAGTCCCTAGGACAAAAAAGGAAGGAAAGAGAGAAATTTTAAAAGGAATGGAACAAAAATATGTTATTGCTCTTTAATAAAAGACTGCTTCTCTACAGAACCCCTTAATTCATGAGACAACTGAAAATGGAAACCAGTGGCCAACTGGGAACATTAAGATTCTGGAAAGGTCTAGTTTCTTTCCAGCACATAAATGCTTGAGGAATATTCACTTGTCCTCCACTCTTGAGTACAACACACGTTTAAAATTTCAAGGCTCATGAGGATAAAAGCAACTGACTCATTTCTACACGTGGGAAGAGAACGGAAATTAAGGTGATGTTAGTGTACTGACTGAAAAATATACATTGCATTCTCCTCAACACAGGTGGCACTATAACCTACCCACCATACCTGTACACGTGCCAGAAGAAAGCTGAAGTTCCCTGTTTCAAGAGTCTTGTATCTATGACTAAGACACAGCAGCCTGGATGGACCTCTTTTTAATCTATTTCTGTCAAGCAAATGCAAGAGAGAAAGGTATGGGGAGTTAGCAGGCTGAAAAAAAAGGGAGCATGAGATTAGAAAGTCTAAGAGGTGAGGGCAGCTACCTCTATACTCAGGTTGCCTTCCTCCAGCAAAGGCAAGAGAGGAATTCACCTCTTCATTACCTGATTTCAAGCAGTGCCTAGGGACCCTGCAGAACACTAACCTTCTCACTATCTTCTGAACACACTGACTTCTGATGAAGTCAGTGAGCTGACACTGCAGGAGATCTTTTGCAGCAAAGTCATTAAAGTCACTCAAAAGTTCTCTTTCAAAGAAAACTGAATAGTGAATAAATCAAAAATACTTACCCATAATCAAATCCAACCCCATCTCAATGGATATAACATCACAGGAAAAAAACATCACAACCAACCATACTTTAGCATGACACACAGAAAAGGGAAATAAATAAAAAAAAAAAGAAACAGAGAAGAAAAGTGACATGTCAGAAGCCTTTATATACTACACTTTTTTACAAAACAAAATGCAACAGAATTAATTTTGGTTAGTCTTCAGTCCTGTCAATTTCTATTTTTCCTCCTCAAATGCAGAAATGCTAAATTAATTTATATCTAGTAATAATGAAAAAAAAAACCAACAAAAAACCCCCAGCGCTGAAAAGGCATTATTCATATAAATCAATTATGTCTAATAATGGAACCCATTACTAACATGGTTTATGCTTTGTGAAAAATGATGCAATTCTGCACATTTATAATAAATGATGCAGCACTCACACAACTTCTAGCCATAAAATTCGTTACAAATGCTACTAATGTTTGTTAAAATACAAAGCAATCCCTTGATGAATGTAATGACTTATTACAACAAAAGGGAAATTATTCCAAACAAAAAAATGCCCAGTAACAATAAATGTCTTTATTTCTATATAAGTATCTGTAAGAGTAAAGCAAGGACCATTTGTCTTAGGATAGATGTCACTGACACACTGCTCAGAGAAATGCCATACACACAGCAACAGCATAATTGCTGACACAACAGCAGCAGCAAAGATTAAGGTTTAACTTTTTGCTTCCTTGAGCTGAATGAAAAACTCACTTTCCACATGCCTTTATTATACAGTAATTTGACAAAGTCCTCAGCTTGACTTAAAATTTGTGTACTCTAATATCCCACTCTCTAGCATGTAATAACATTAAAGGTGATAGAAAAAGCCACATCTCTAAATTCCCTCCCATGATGAAATTTTAAACAAATCTAATCAAATTAAATTAATAGTAGTAGCTATGCACTGTGTTCCACTACTGTGATAATAAAATCACACTGGAAATATTTATATAGTAAAATCTAGGCAAACGTTACTTAGTAAAAGACAAAATATACTATTCTTCCAATTCAAAGTGTCTTCTCTAGTTCAAAGTCCTTCCAGTTTTCAAGATGAAAATAATTTTGGCCTATGTAAATTTCCTCTCTCTTTTATCTAAAAATGTCATGGACTTTTGGAAAACAGTCTGCTTTGGATCTGTGGTTTTTTGGACAAACTTCATGGTCTTCTCCTGGCAGATGCCCTGCACTACTTAGGGGTATCCAATGTCATCCAGAGAGTGAAAATGCAAGGCATATGTTAACAAGAAATTTATCCTCTGCAAGCGTAAGGCTTCAAGGTCAAAAAAAAAATCATCATTCACAGCAGTTCAAAACTCAACTGACCAAAAAGAATTTTTTTTATCATTTAATATAATAATTTTTAATATTTCAGAGACAAAAATCAAGAAATCACATCCAGGAAATTGCTACCCACATAGAGGAAACTCCTTTCGTTTGATCCTACCTTCTCCTGAGTTAGTGTTTCTACACTTACAACTTAAGAACAACTAAAATTTCCTTTCACTGGCTGTACTCAATAGTTGCCTTCCAGCGTAAAGAACCTAATTCAGTGTTCTCTCTTTCTTTTCTTCCCACCAGTTCTTTCTGCACTTCTGATACACACATATCAATTTTCTAACAACACCAAGGCAGTCAATAATCACATGGGTCACAGGACACAGTTGTAAGACTGCCACTTAAAAAGTAATATATAGCTTTATAGCCTGCCTATCTAAAAGACTGTACCTGGTTGATAGATCCAGGTATTAAAAACTTCATAAAACGCATCATGGAAGAGGTTCAAATGAGAAATGTAAGTATTCCCAACAAAATACAAGACCAACCATGGATGCACCAACAGGAGTAGCTGTAAATATAGAAAAGCAATCTGCTTCACAATCTTCAGGAAAGATTCAGATTCAAAAAGCTTTCAAAATAACAATAACTACAATCCAGATAACAGGCAACAGAGAAACACACCAGTGGGAAGAGTAACAAAATAGAATTTTGCAGGAAAAACAAGTGTGTTACGAGCTGATGTGAATTCTGCAAGGCTTGATGAGCAGCATCAAAGGCCAAGTTTAAAGCCCCATGTCATGCTGAACTTGCACAGTCAACTTATTTCAAATAGTTCCTTTCTGTACCTTACTCTACTGGAAAATCTGCCCAAGAGCCTTCTGCCTCACATCTGGCAGAAAACTGTTACAGAGTTTCCTACCTTTTTTGTCTCCTCTTTTCTGGGCTTTAGGACTTGCATTCCAATGACAGAAGCTGTCACCTCTGATCTCGGTGATCACCTACCCTTGGCCAACATAACTGTATTGAGGTCCATGCCAACCAATAACATACACAAGAAAGACGGGGGGGACGCACTTGGGTGTGTCGTTTCCACAACATACTTCAAGCACCAGGTTTCCGGAAATACATTTTCAGAATCCCATTAAAAAAAAAAAAAATAAAAAACTACAAATACTGAGCACAGAAGTGACTAACCCTTGGCCTTCTGCCATCATAAAGTACAAGTTTTCCCAAATTACCCTGTTTAGTTCATCGCACGGTTCATCAAAAGAGCAAAGAGTTGAAGAAAAATAAAAACTGCATCATCTGAAATATCCCTGCCCTCTCCCTGCCTCAGTATGCTGATTATGTCAGTCAAATGAAACACGTAAAAGAGAGGGATATGCCTGAAATCTCACTGTGACAGGTTTCGCATTAAAACTAATGCAAAATTTGCAGCATTAAAACACACCATTAAATCCAAACAGCCTCAAATGCGAACTTCATGTGCTAATATCTGCCAATGTCAATGCTCCTGGACATGAATAACACCAAAGCACCAGACATCAGGTGATTATGATATTCTCCTGACCCAGAAGAATAGGTGAGAATGCACATCTCGGCCTTCAGCATCTAAGTTCACCCCACAGAAAATCAGTTTTACTGACTCTCTGAAAATCAGAGGGTCAATGTTTGGTGTTGAGGTCTCTGAGAAAGAAGCCAACAGCTGTGAACTATCTTTTGTCAGACAAGTCTTGAATAACTGTAGAATGCCAAAGATAAAGCACAAGGATAAAAATAAAAGCACCGGTTTTTTTTTGTCCTGGGCAGAGATCACCAGAACAAAATCTCTAGAACATGTGTAGAGATTCTAGTTGTTTCTAGAAAAAGCTGTGTTGTAACAAACTAGAATATACCAAAGTTTTATGCTGCATATACGCAAGACATAAAATTCACAACTAAGAAATAAACAAATACAAACATTCTGGAATTAACACTTTAAGAGCAATTGTGGTTTGACAAGATACCAAGAATAATATGACTAGCTGATTTTTTCCATATTTTAGGTCATACATTTGCTTTAACTGGGACTACATGCTTCAGAACACTGACCTGCTACTAATCCACATCATGATATCAAAATTAAATTTTGCAGTTAAAATATTCCGGTTACATTCTGATTACTGCACTCCATGTTTTTCATTCAGGAAACTGACTTGTGACATGGCTGGAACAGGAGGGAACAGCACATGCTAACTCATGGTGAAGCAGTAACTTACGAAGTTGTTCTTTATACCATAAGTGGCCAACTCTTACAGTACATATGCATTTAAAAGATACCAAGTGCCATATGAATGATTCACACATTTAATACTGTATTTTGTGCAGGGATTCATGAAGGATTGAAGATTTTTCCTTGATGCCTTTCCTGGATATACCCAAATTACCTAAGTGATAATTCTACTTCCCAGATTACAATGGTTTTACAATTGATTTATGGACCAGGGAGCACAGATCACTCCAGCAAAGAGCAAGAGAGATTGTGGGTGACTGTAGTTGACTGGGGAAATTCCACAAGCTTTTAAGAGCTGAATATAAGATTGAAACCTGATTTTATTAGAATGAATATAAAATTTCAACAATGTACCTGCTTCTTTGTATAATCCTGAAGCTTTACAAACGTATCTGTGGTAAACTCTTTTCCTCTTCCTGCCAAAGCAAACAATCATCAGAACCTGGAGCTGCTTTATAGAAGTAACTGAAAACCTCTGTGCAGAAGTGCTTTTCTAAAAGCACAGAAGCAAACCACTAAAAACCAGAAAGGGCACTGCACATGCAGTTACTCAGTTTTCCAATGATTACTATTATCATTTCAAGGTGGTCAGAACAGAATTCTAGTGTCACAAACACTTGCAGCATTTTTAAAGTATGTTACAGTAGCCTCTTTTTTTTTCTTTAATATCCAAGTATTACTACTTCCACATTGTACATCTAGACATCAAAGTAAGCAGACTAGAGATTAAAGACAACTTAGAAAATTTTACGCATAGATGGCTAATGGCTACATAAATAACCTTTATAATAGCTCTTCAAAACCTTACAGATGTAATTCTTTTAATTCAAATAAGCTATTTAAATAGCTTATTTTCATGCACAAAAATGAAATAATTTCCTTCCATCTAAATGTTATCAACACCCTTCTAGCTGCCAATGCAAAGCACATCACTGTGAGGGTTACTGTGGGGAAATGACCCCCAGTTCAGCCAGACCCAATACAATTTCCACCCCTTATTCCCTACCATTTATGTCCTACTCAGATCCCATATCTGACTATCTCCTGCACTTGCACAGATCTCGTTTTATGGCCTTCTTCCACCTCTCCATATCTTAGGCTCCATTACAATCAGGTTGCTTAAGTGTGATTTCCCTTTAGTGAATCCATGCTGACTACTCCTCACCACCTCATCGCCCTCCATGTGCTTACACATGGTGTTCAGGATGAGCCATTCCATAATCTTTCCAGGGTATGAGGTGAGGGACTTTTTCCTCCCTTGCCCCACAGGAAAAAGTCAAATGTAGACCAGGGCCATATTTAGCTTCAGACTGAATGATATATCTTGTCTGATTGAAAGTTTATTTTGGCACACAACGCATTTTTAAATAAAGCTGAAATTAGTTTCCAAGAACTGAAGAAACAAAAATGTCACAATTTTCTGATTTTGGAGCAGAAAGTACCTCTACCACTAGCTCAGTTAACTTAGTGAAACTGATGTGAACTCACCTAAAAAAGAAAACCACACAGTATACACCAGAGACTGTATACCTGTGGCTAAGCTACTTGACTGGAAAAAAAAAAGAAAAAAAAGAACATATGCACTGGTCTGGCACACTGAATATATTTAATACTTTTCAGTTCTTCAGAGCATGCTGTGCACTACTTTTCAATATGGCAGAAAAAATCTACTGAAGTTTCTGTATTGTAATGATCCAAGCCAATCATTTCCTGCAGTTTGATTTTTCTACATGTGTGTAACAGACAAGCCTCCCAAAGACCAAAGACCCACTGCTACACTAAAAACATGACCTTTTCGTTAGACACTTGGTTTTAAATCTCATCACTATGATCTAATACAAAATAAGAAAATCTTCCATACAAAGTGCTAATGAAATATGAGTTGATCAACGTTGCTGGAAAAAGCACAAGTCTACTCAGCCAACAACTACTGTGACTCTAACTACTAACAGAAAAAGTAAGCTACTCAGTTTCCCACACATACTTCCAATTGACCAAATCAAGACTTGCTTAAAATAGACACATACTGGATTAAAATATTCCAACCACAGGATCGTATTTGTTGAAAAAAAAAAGCTGTCCCGAGACTATTTATATGCCACTTGACACGGGGATGAATCCTTCTGACCATGCTAAGGAACTTCATCCATTCGAGAGTCACAACTTCCAAAACTCACAGGGAGGGAAAACCCTGGGAGTAGTCCAAGGCTGGAAAATGGCATCTCCCTAAGCATTAGACTCTCTGTGGTTGATACATCAGCTGCCTAGGCCTAGGCAAGTGGTTAAAATGGTTTGATTTTCCTCACTGTAAGCATGATTTTAGATCTTATTTCGAATCTGAGTTCATACAGCTGTCGTTTTCAGAGTGTAACTATAATTCAATGCTGTGTTTCATTCATACAACACTTCCCATGTATGTATTCATTCATCAGTTGTAAAAAGATCTCTTAATATTTTGTTTTGGTTTGTTTGTTTGCTTGTTTTCTGTTCAGGGACATGAATGAGACACGCACAGGCACTGAAACCACAAAAATTAAAAAATTCTGCCCACTGAAACAATTTTTGCAATATCAAAAGCAAAATCAGCATTATTCCATAAATAATTTCTAAATCCATTACTGGTTTTTCCAACTAAAGACCGTGTGGATCGGGATTATAATGGTTATATGAAGAAATTACTTTAACTCACAATCCTCTGAAAGATAGGTGCCTCATAAAGAAATGACATTTAAGTGTGATTTAGTTGCAAAAGACGATTCTAGAAAAAAAAGCATTTGGGTGTTCACTATATGTCTTTTCCATGCAAATTTTGCTCAGGTGGCAGACCAAATGCTTTCCTAACTAAAGTATTGCAAATTTCATCTAGGCTCAGAGCCACAATAGACACTTTCCATCTCAGGAATTACCATAAATAATAAAATCTATTACCCATACAGCAACATTTATGAAATCCACTCAAATCTTTTGGGTCAAGGAAGGTCTAACCCAAACCACCACAGTCAAAAATTTATTTCTTTCAGCAAAGGCAAGGCCCTTAAAATCAGGTTCCCATTTCTCCATCCTGAGGCTGCTTTCAGAGTTCTCCAGTAAGTTTTCAGGCCATGTGGTATTCTTCATCCTTTCAGGTAGACACAGCCTCTCTTTTATAGAGAGCACTGGTGTTGGTGGATCCAATTCCCAAACTCTACACCAACACCTTTGGTTTTCTATCCTGATTCAAAGCAGAAAAATAGTGATACTAGCAGGGTCATGTGCAACCCAAAAATAACACATGGTCACAACAGAAATATAACTGAGTGGTTGGCTGCAGCTTCAAGCTTTGACTGATAAAACAGAACTTTTGACTCAAATCAAATCAAATTTGTACATTTGTACCAAATACAAATAACATGTCTGATCACACACAAATAGGCAGGATGCTCCATGATTAAAATACAAGAAGTTTTTTTTAAAGGGAACTTTACCTAAGGGTATCTTCATCATTACTTTTTTCCAACATGTTACTTCCTCCTTTTTTAATGTAATATAAATTACAATATAAATTACTATGTTATTACTAGTGATGTACAATATCAAAAGGAAGAAAGACCAAGAGTTCTTCCATCCAACTCACACTTTGTTTTAAAAAATAAAAGACAGGTGAGGAGAAGGAGGACTGACCTATCTTTTACTATTACTTTTTTTGTTCTTTTCCCATTTTTCTCCCTAATACAAGAGCAAATTTAACAAGAACATCAACAAACGCAGAGGTAGCATAACATCCACTATTTAGGGAGTTCCCTAACTCCTCTTGTTGGGACATAACTAATTAGGATTTCATTCCTTTATAAAGTGCTGTTTCATTTTTCTTCTCAACACACCTATTTTGCCTAAAATTTAAAGTAATTCATTCTTTCTCTCTCTCAGCAGCCTATTTTATATCACATCTATAGTATTTCATAGAATCATAGAATTGTTTTAGTTGGAAAAGACCTTTCAGGTCATCAGGTTCAGCTGTTCCCTCAGCACTGCCAATTCCACTCAAACACATCAAGTGGTATATAGCAAAATCATATCGAAATCTGAATAATCTTTTTTTTTTTTTAAGCTTCTAAACAAAGCAAGCTACCTTTGCCTCTGCTTTAAATCTTTCACCTAACTCTCCTTCATGCTGTACCACCTAAAGTTTTGAGCCTTCCAAGAGCTTTGTAGAGTGTGATGACCTCATCAGTCAGTACTTCCTCGTGCAAAAAAAACCCCCCCACTTTTAACATTTGGTTCCTTGAAACTTCAGTTGAATACCACTTAATTTAATTCCTAAGTTATTTAATATTAGGCTGTTAAAAATATACTTCTTTCCTTCTAAAAGAATGCAGTCATAACCAAGTTAAAGTATACAACCATGGTAAGTACAAAAAAAGAAAATTTCTCACAAATAATGTGGTTAACAAGGCACAGCATACTCATTGACACATCTTTATAAAATGTGTAATTATGTCCTGAACTGCATGCCTTTACAACACAGTAGCATATTACAGCATAACTCACAGTGGCAATTTTTAACAGCTTGTCAACATCATGTACAGTTTGGGTAGGATTTCACATTAAGAGGCATCTCTCTTTTTGTTCAAGATTTTATATATCTTGAAACTCTTATTTGCCACTTTCCCTCTATCAGAAGCTTACAACAAAGATTTCGAGATAAATGACAAGGCAACAGACTAAATTAAAAGGATTCCAAATACAATTCCAAATACAATTCTGGGTGTGATGCTTCAGGCCTTTATCATAGCAAAATCTAAACCTTCCATTTAATAAAGACCTGTCAGTGAAAAGGTGCAATACTTAAGGAAAAAAACAGCTGTCCAGACAGCGTGTCTTTGAATTACCCTTAATATATTCGCCCAATGCCTTGTGTATAATTAATAGCCACTCCGTAAAATCATAAGCCATTTAATGAGATGCAGATAAAGGCTTAAAGATCTCTAGAGTAATTCTGTCCTGATGACAATTACTATCCTTTTGCTAAGGAACTCCTGATACATTTGGCTTGTCCTAATAAATTGAAAGATTTTACATCAACTGAAACTGTCAACAGACAGTAAGCATCACAAAATGGCATCTGTTTATAAATTCAAGAAGAAATCTTTCAGGAGTGAGTTTATATCTCATTCAGTTATTTATTAACAGCAGCACTGAAGAAATGATGGATACTTTTATAGCATGAAAACCTGTTTTGAAGATACACAAGGCTGTACTAATGCCAACAATACTGATACACTGCAGAAAATATTCCACTGTGAATCACAAAAATGACCGACAGTCTAACATTGGGAGAGGGCAAAATGTATTTTCGAAATTCTAATGCACTGAAAACATCTAGCTCCAACACGTTATTAGACATCATAACAAAAAGTGAGTTAAGATTAACATCTTTGTAAGGTTTTTGCAACATTCCACAAAACTGGGCTCCATAACAGAAGCTAGCAGCACTCCTGCAGACAAAGACTGTGTATCAGTGGGGTGTCCAGCAGCTTGTAGTCACGCCAGTTAAATCCAGGTTTTACTTATCCCACATACAGGAACAAAAGCAGTTTGTACTCAAATAGATCTGAAAGAACTTAAAGGCATATGGGCGACAGGGAGGTGATTAGAGTGAGCCAACTAGGTTTCACTAATTGAAAATCGTGACAATCTAATCCAGCGGCCATCTACAGCGGAGTGCCTGTGTTGCTGGACAAGGCAAGAGCAACTGTATCACCTACCTGGACTTCTGTAAGGCCTTGGATATAGTCCCCCACAAAATACTTGCCAATAAACTGGAGAGATATGGATTTCATGGATAAACTATTCCATGGACAAAGAACTGGCTGGCCAGCAGCAAAGAGTTGCAGTGAACAGCTCAACAGCCAAATGCAGATAAGTAACAAGTGGTATCCCAAAAGCTACAGCTCCTTCCCAACACATTTTGTCCACGGCTCCACCACGTGCACACACAAGGTGTGCAGGCTCCAAGAGCACCTTTTGCTTGCTCTACAAGGTTTATAATAGGGGAGAAAGGCAGGTCTGGACACTGTGCAAAGTGCTTCTTGGTAGCCAACCCCACAGAGCACAGACAGGTGCCCAGCTGGTCCTGCTGCTGCTCCAATGCTTTCTGCCTACACTCTTTCCTCTTACTGGTAAAAGAGACAAACAGATAATTTGAACATGAATCCCTTTCAATCATCCACTCAGAAATCTGCCATATTGTTTGATTCTGCCCAAGCCCTGGTGTGCTGTGTCATTCACACCTATGTGAAAGAATAATAAGGTACAACAAATACAACTGTTTCTACCAAGTTGTCATCTCTGTGGTATCCTGGGCCTTAACATCTGAAGAGCAGCAAACTTCACCTGTTAGGCTGACAAATGGGTGTCTCTGAGAGACACTCTCTATGAGCACTCGTTTCCTTTTGTGTTTTCTAATGTGTGCTGTGGGTGTGGTTTCTCCCTCCAGAGGTTGCTCATCGGTGTCTTCCAACTGTTATAACAGCTACAGGTCCATGTTCTTCCCGTCCTGGGCACTCCAGAGCTGGATGCAGTACTCTAGGTGGGGTCTCACCAGAACAGAAGGAGAGAATCACCCCTCTCAACCTGCTGGCCACACTGCTTCTGTTCTCATCTTGTCCTGGTTGCTATGCAGGAGGGTGGAGAATGAAGCAGAGTTCTGCTCTTGTGGGTCACCAGGATCTGTTGTGTCTCACTCAGAGTGGCATCAACCGTAAGAGAGTGATTACAAAAGCCTCATCTGTCTCTTCTTCAGCCCCTCTAGTACCCCATAGTCTTCTCCATGTGTCTTGTAACTCAACCAGCTGGTACCTGGCCTCATCCTGCTTGCACCTTTCACAGATACTTGCTTGTGCCTCAGGAGGAAGGCCTGTACACTCACCACAACCTGAGGGCCACTCTGTGAACTCCTTCCCTAGCACTTCTGTCTGGAAGGAAGCACTGGACATTGCTGCACCAATCTCAGTTTCTGCTCTGAGACAAGCACGCTGCCAGCACCACGGCTGGTACCCTCGGCGAGCACGTTCGTACCTAATTATAACAACATGACTGGGATTTATTTAGAACTTGCCACAGAAATCAACGTGTCCTAAATAGTCAAGGAGAAAGAGGAAAGTGATGGCGGCATTTCCACACATGTACATTTTGATACTCGTGTCCCCAGTTTTTGCCCTCCATGCCTGGCACACCAGTGTTCAAACATCAGCTACTTGGATCAGCTGAAATAGCTGTGTGTTTCATACTTCCCACAATGCAAATGGGGGCCTGATGGTATGAAGGAGGAAGAAAGTGGAAGAAAAGGCTTTTGTTACAAATATCAGTTTTCACTGTTCGGGAAATTGTCTGTCTACTTTGGGAAGTCTACTTCTCAAAGTAGATGCCTCACCAAAATGATGTTTGCCTCAGGTAACTACAAAAAAAGCTGAAACATAATCTTTGGTGCTGATGAACACCTTCAGAATTACCAACATGGGAGCCAGAATAACTACAGTTCTGAGAACACTGCAAGATTGTCGCCACATAATTCTTAGAGACACTGACGGCAATTATGCAAATTACGACTCAGATTAAACAATTGGCAATGCACACACCAAAAAGGATCTGTGTACCACAAAAGTCCTAGGACTATGCTGAGACTGTTTAAATTAGACGCTACAGACAACTTTGCTATCTCCACAGTCCAGGAAGTAGTTGCCAAATTAAGCTCAATAGTTCAGCCACAGTCCTTGACAATAAACTGGTTCAGATACTATTTTCAGCTCAAGGATTTGTCAGGATTTTTGCCCTCCATAAAAAATAAAGTGTATCTGAACACACTTCTCCATAGGCAGCATAAAATGCTAGCATGTTACTAACTTGCAGTGCATTTGACATGAATATTCATCTTCCATAATTCTGCTAAAAATATTGTTTAAAAAAATGAGATGACCAGATGACTTCAATGTGAGCAGTGTTTGTGGAAGAATGGAAAGAATTCTGCAGTGCTCATCCCAAGACACAGCAGATTCAAACAGGACAGATTTGCGAGAGGTTTTGCAAATGTGACATTAGGTAATATCCTTCCAATTTAACATAATGGTATTTGTCTTGCCAAAAATACAGGTGAATCAGAGTATGCCAGCAGAAGAGCCCAATCATTGCAATGCATTGTTGTCATCTGAGCTTTTTGAAATAACAAGGTGACACAAAGAGGTCTTAAAAGAGATGCCACAGAGAAAAAAAAAAAACAACCTCATCTTCTCTGCAGCAAAGAAGCTGAGATTTTAACTTTTTTTTACCATTTACTTCAAAAAAATTTCTTAAGAGAAAGTCAAACAAATATGGGTGTCTTGACTTCAGTGAAGCTAAGAGATACAGACCTAGGAGAAGATTTATAGCAGCATTTAGGCATCGAGAGATCTTAGACATGTAGAAAACATTAGGCATACCTTTAGATACCAAAGTAATCTTAATCACAATTAAAAATGTATTCTTATCCATAAAAATCTAGAAAATAATTTAAATCCAATATCATAATATCTGTTTTAAGATCTGGAGACACATTAAAAATAGGTATTTTCTTTATAGTAGAAGCTCCTGGGAACCCTAATGCAAGATTATTTATTTGTGGTGAGAGGTTTTCAACATTCAGATTCCCAAACAGACCACAAAAATATCTGGATTGTTTTCCCAAGACTGCACAAGTCTATTTTAGTCATGCTTTTAACAGAAGACAATAGACATCAAACTCTGCAAGCTTCCCATCACTTTTTCGGTTTTTAATTAAATCACTGTTTTCATTTGAACACCCAGGATAGACATCAATTAACTAACAACAATGAAAAGGTAGAGCTGGGCATAAAGCACCATCAGTCACTTCAAACGTCAAAAAAATCTAGGCTTTTTATGTTAGTAATAAGTCAATGCATTGCTTCTAGATTATGATCTAGTAAAAAAAAGTAAATGAGTAATCGATGTGGAAATAACTCAAAATCAAAGGCTCATGGACTCTTGTCCTGCTGGGGTATTTCAACCACCCCAACATCTACTCTAAAAGTGTAATAGTGAGTAATCCAGGAGACTCCTGGATTGCACGGAGAATAACTTAGGACATGCAATAGATTGTCCTACCAGAGGGTAAAGCGGAGATGCACTGGTGGAGTTTGCAGACTTGAGGGATATGGGTGAGGTGAAGAGGAAACAAAGTCTTGAACCTTAGGAAAGCAAACTTCCAGCTCTCCAAGGAGCGAACTGATAGGATCCCCCAGTCTCAGGGAGAAACTGCCCTCAGGGACAAGGAAACAGAACCCAGCTGGCAGATCTGTAAGGACACCTTCCACAGAGCACAAGAGCTAGCAATCCCCAGGAGCAGGAAATCATACAAGGAAGGCCAGAGACCAACATGGATGAGTGGAGACATGCTGGTCAAACTAAAGGACAAAATGAAAATGACTTGATGGTCTTAAAGGTCTTTTCCAACCTAAACAACTCTACAATTCTACACAGTTGCCAAGCCCCTCTCCATGATATTTGAAAAGTCATGGCAGTTAGGTGAAGCCTCTAGTGAGTGAAAACAGGGAAACACTGCATCTTTAGAAAAGAGGACCCAGGGAACTACAGACTTGTTAGCCTCCCCTCTATGCCTGGGGATCCTCTTAGAAGCTGTGCTAAGCACACAGAGGACAAGAAGGTGATTTAAGACAGCCAGTATGGCTTCATGAAGGGTAGTACCTGCCTCTCCAAGCCAGTGGCCTTCTGTGATGGAGTGGCTGCATTAGTGGACAAGGGAAGAGCTATGGATGTCATCTATATCGACTTCTGTAAGGTCTTTGACATGGTCCCCCACAATATTCTAAACTGAAGAGATATGGATTTGATGGGTGGGCTGTTTGGTGGATGAGGAATTGTTGAACAGTCACATCCAGAGGGTATTGGTCAGTGGAGATGGAGATAGGGGACAAGTGGCATCCCTCAGGGGTCTGTATTGTTCAATATGTTCAGCAATGACACAGACATCATGATCAAGTGCCCTCTTAGCAAGTCTGCAGATGACACTAAGCTGAATTGTGTGGTTGATACTCCTGGAGAACAGGATGCCATCCAGAAGGACCTGGACAAGCTCAAGAAATGGACCCAATGAGAATCTCACGAGGTTTAACAAGGTCAAGTGCAAAAACCTGCCCCGGATCAAGGCAACTCCCTGAACAGAATAGTTACCCTGAATAGAACAGTTACCAATATAGTTGGGGGGATGAACGCATTGAAAGCAGCCCTGCCAAAAAGGACTTGGGGTGCTGGTGGATGAGAGGCTGGACATAGAATCACAGAATCAGCCAGGTTGGAAGGGACCTCTGAGATCAAGTCCAATCCTTGATCCACTCCCACCGTGGTTACTAGAACATGGCACTAAGTGCCACATCTGGTCTCAAATTTTTTTTCTCCTGTGTTTCAGTTTGTGCCCATTGCCTCTGGTCCTGCCACTGGGCACCACTGAAAAGACCTTGACTATCGTTTTTGCACCCTCTATTCAGATATTTATATAGATTGACAAGATTCCTCCTGGGTCTTCTCTTTAGGCTTAACAGTCCCTCTTTCTCAGCATTTTCTCATGGGAGAGATGCTCTGGACCCTTAGTCACCTTAGTGGCCCTTTTTTGGATTCTCTCAATTATGTCATTGTCTCCCTCGTACTGGGGGACCCAGAAGTGGACACAGTACTCCAGGTGTGACCTCAGCAGTGCTGAATAGAGGGGAAGGATCATCTCACTCCACCTACTGGCAACTCTTTCCCTTTTGCAGTCCTGAATACCATTAGCCTTCTTTACAGCAAAGGAATGTTGTTGTCTCTTTTTCAACTTGGTGTCCACCAGGACTCTCAAGGTCTTTTTCAGTCAAGCTTCTTTCCAGCCAGTAGACCCCCAGACATGAGCCAGAAATGCGCATTTGCAGCCCAGAAAGCCAACTGTATCCCAGGTTCCATCCAAAGCAGGGTAGCCAGCAGGCTGAGGAGGTGCCCTCTGGAGACCCCATCTGGAATACTGCATCCAGCTCTGGAGCCATCAGCCTAGCAAAGACACAGACCTCTTGGAGCAGGCCTGGAGGAGGGCCACATAAATAACCAGAGGGCTGGAGTACTCTCCTACAAGTGAAGGCTGAGAGAGTTGGGGTCACTCAGCCTGGGGAGGAGAAGGCTCCAAGGGTGACCTTGCTGTGGCCGTCTGTGAGACACAGGATTTAAATCTCACTAGATATTTAATTACTGAGTCAGAACCAAGTTTGGGTGAGGGGGCCAGGCTGAAGTCCACATGGCAGCCACAGGGCCCACATGGGGCAGCTGTCAGTCTAAAGGGCTGGACCAGCTGTCACCAGGTAAATGGCTCTCAGCAATAACCTATTTTTTTCTTATTCTAATCTCTTTCTTTACTCCTTCTCTCTTCTTCTCTCTCTTTACTCCTGTTTCTTAATCTCTTTTCTTTCTTTACTCTGTTCTTAAACCTCTTTTGGGTAACTTAAAACTGATGGGTTGTATTTTACTAAGTTGTGTGGGTTAGCATATGCTGGGTACTTTGATGAAAGCTTTTTCTTGGTTGTATGTTACCCCTTTTCAACTTTTGCCAAAATGCCTGTTTTCTCACTAAATTAAAAGAAACCTCTTGGAAAATGTATGCAGCATTTTCTCTTTACGTGATCTCGAGGTAATAAAGAACCACAAGGCTTTGCAAAAATTCAGTGAGTGAAATATTGGAGCCTTAAATATAAAAGGCCTGGTCAAGCACGTGGCTTGGACCTGGGGTCTTACATCTTCCAGTACCTAAAGGAGGTTTATAAGAAAGACGGGTACAGAGTTTTTAGCAGGGTCCATTAAGTTAGGACAAAGGGTAACACTTTTAAACTAAAAGAGGGTCAACTTAGGCTACACATAAGGAAGACATCTGTCACAGTGAGGGTGCTGAAACACTGGTGAAGCTTGCCCAGAGAGGTGGTAGATGCCACACCTCCTTGGAAACATTCCAGGTCAGTCTGGATGGGGCCCTGAGCAACCTGCTCTAGTTGAAGATAGCCCTGCTCATTGCAGGGGAGGTGGACGAGATGACCTTCAAAGCTCCCTTCCAACCCAAACTATTCTGTGATTCCATGATAAAGTCGCTTCTATTTGTGCAAGCAGATTTAGAAAAATTAAATTTTTAACTGTAGCCAAAACAATCCTTTAAAAACCCACATTGCTCTGAGATCATGAAGGAAAAAGAATATGTGAAGAGATAAAACAGACACATAACCTTCTCATGAGAACATGGAAGTATTCCCGAGGTGATTACCACTTCCTGCTTTAGCAAACTAAAAATTAGGGGACTGTAATCCTGAAATATGCATGCTTAGACACAGAGATGAATGTATTGAGTCCAGTTCAGCATAAAGATTTTTTTAAAAGTATAAATTATACATTCAAGACTATTCAAAGCAATAAAACCACGGCTGAAAGGATATACAAGCTTTTCACTGTTAGTAGTGGTAGCCTGGAATACTTTCTTGACTCATTTTACTAATGTAGTCAAAAGCAAGTAATTCGGCTGTATTGAACATGACACCTACTTAAATGAAATATCCATCCTTAAACTACAGTCTAGTAATACAAAAAATTAACTCTCCAAAAATATCTTCTCGTTGGTTTATCTGTTCTAACTTGTTCTAACAGTGCAACATATGTCATATCATCCAGGTGGAAAAGCTATTGTGCAGTACTCCATAGAAGAGTATGAATAACAAAAATTTTCTCCTTTAGCACTGTATGTTTTTAAAAGTTGCTTAAAAGCAAGAGAAAAATAAAACACTAATCTGACCAACTATTTTTAAATTTACCTCACAGGCAAGGAAATGGGAAAATGTATTTTCAACCTGCTTTAACAGTTCTGAATAATGCTTCTGTTATAACCTCACCCAAAAATTTTATCATTCTACAGTTCCAGGTTGGACACAGACAGAATTCTGAAATGAAACAAAATAAATCTGTACATATCTGAAGATACCATTTTATGAAGGAAGAGTTCCAGCCATTGGAGAACATTCTACTGTCATAACCAATACTCACTTTCCTCTAACTTGTAAAGCATTATCTGAAGTGCAACTCAGGACAACTGAATGCAAATAGAAATGACACAGCAGATTGCAGTCAGTTATCTCTGAGATGCAGAGACCTGCAGCACTTCAGTTTTACACTGTCAGCAAAGAGTGTCTGTTACACTTCTGTAGAAGTAATTTTACATTTATTAGCTGTCCAAGCTATAATGTGTTTGAAAGCTCAAAGTCAAGAAATACATAATGATTCATCACATGACAAATGAAATGAACAGGCAGTGAAGAGAACATCTGCATATAGTGCTACACAAATTCTCTATTTTATTCAAAGATACAGCTGACTACAAAATAACCAATGGTCCATAAAACAGGGCTGATTTCAAACATCAATAAATGCTAGATAATTAGTCCACAAATGGACTTTTAAGTTACTCAAACCTATTCAGAAGGCAATTAGCACAAAGCACGATCAGCCACCACCTACTAAAACCATCCAAAATTCAGGCTGTGTTTACATTTGATCACAACAAACACTCATCAGGCAGCTTTTCTGCACCTACCTCAGTGCTCTCCTCTGGGTAATCAAGTCAGAGGCAACCTGCACTGTTCAAATGCTCCGGGAAATCGCTGCATATTCAGTGGTGTGCTTTGTTAAGCTGGCTAGCTAATATCAGCCAAAGCAAGGTCTGTTTTGTACGAGATCACGCGTGGCCATCTAACAGATCACACAAAAAGCAGCAGGCCACATGCCACTTTTCATCTGCACTAGCTACACGAGGAACCAGGTTCTGCCAAGTCAAACACACCCCCACGTGTTGCACTCACACTTTTTATACAAGATTTCTTAACTCTGTACCACTTTCTTAGTTCTTTCCAGTTAAGACGTAATACTGCTGTAAAAATTACATTCCAAGTATTTTGTTTTATCATTATAAAGTCTTCCTCCAGTGCCACATCATTTTCTAAAATAATATCCCTTTGGGATAGTCCATAATACTGAATCAACAGTCAGTTTTTAACAAGTGAAGTATCAAACTTCATTATGGTCAATAGCCTCAATAATATGCCCCATGACACATTTTGCCTCTCCTATTCCTTTATTTCTTTCATTAAAGTTTCAGTAAAAATGATTCGGGGACTTTCAGAATAAATCTTATGAGAAAGTTTTTGCTACAGCATGGCAGGAAAGTGGGAAGAAATGCTTCCAGTTATTTAACTAAGAAACTATGAAACTGTTAAGTATGATATCAAATCAGGACAGACCCCTGAACTCACACACAGGGTGAAATGGAGTACAAGGCTACCCTACCCATTATTTTCTCTATTGTGTATAAAATGTAAACCGCAGTAAGTAGTTATGCTATTAATACATGTGTCTATATACTACAAAACATATTAGTAAGTAATAGAAATATTCATCCAAAAGAAGAATTTATTATGCATCACACTACCCCATTTATAGGATTGTTGTCCTTTGTGATGAGATGTCTATCAGAGACAAAGAGAAATCATGATCTGCTGCCTTATCATGGCCACTCCATATTACTGTGCAGTCATGAATGTTCCACCAGTTTATAATTTTGTGAAGATTCTCTAAAGGAAAATTTTACATTTATCCACTGAAAGGACACCTACATGAAAGCCTATTATTATAAGAGCCTATCATTAGAAGTTCTATTTTAACACAGGCAAAACACATTTAAATTACATCCCAGTGCTTCAAGTTTTAAGTGCTTGACAAAGTAACCTTAAATGTTTTAAACAGATAGGTTTTGTTTGCTTCATATATATGCTTTTAATTCACTGCCAAATGGAAAATCATTTTAGCAAGTAAACTCATTTAGCAGCTTCCAAAATCAAGTTTCAAAGAACACTTTAAGAAGGATTTCCAATTAAGTACACTTAGATATCTCCTTTCACTCTACTGACAGTAATTTAATAGCACCCCATGGTAACTGAATCTAGTGTAGAGTTCAAAAATGCCCAAAACACAACACAAGCCTTGTCACACAAATTTGTCCCAAGTGTTGGCAGACTACTAACATTGCCACTTGGGAGCAAAACACGATTGTGGAAGTAATCTCTAGGATTATCAGCAGGTGATGGAAATATCTAGCCTTGAGCAGGATCATGGTGGTTAAGGTTTATCACAAACTTAATTATGAATTCCTATAATAACATAGTACACAGTCTCTTCATGACTCTTCAAGTCACATCACTCTATTACTCTTCTAGGCCTATAAAGCTCCACATGCTGCTTTTTATAGCAAACGGCAGCTTTTTAAACACGATGCTTGAGGATATATCTTTCCTAAAAAAGGTTCCAGATTTTATTATATAATACACAAAATCAAAAATAAGCTACATTGGGTTTTGAAACATTTTTACATTCCTTTTATGTTTTCACATCAGATATTTACTGTAAGCCATGTTACTTGACCACATTTCATTAAACGGTCTTTTTATGCTGACATATTATTTTAACTGACCTATACACAAGGAGACATCCACAACAAGGGAGAGATACCTCTGAATGTTTTTACTGATATCAGAAGTGTATTGTTTCCCAGCAGCGACTTCACTTCATTCTTCTATCTCATCACACTCTAGAGAGGTTACTACAACAGCTACAGTAGTTTGTCCAGCTACTGTAGTGTCTGCTTTATTTCAAGACATTACATATATATCCCTGTTGTACAGCAGATCTAACAAAAATGGAACTAACCAGAGTAATCCTCAGTAACTATGCTATATTTAGTCAATAGGGGATTTGTAACAGACCATTACAGATCCTTTTTGAAACAACTAAAATACTATCTTTTGGATATTTCTGCATTTCTTATCAGAAAGTGATCAGAACGGATAGAAAAACTTCCAGTAATTTCCAAATAACTTCCAATTTGCAAAAAGACTAGAAAACCCCCATATTAATAAATTGCTTCAGTAGAGTCAGCTTTTAAAACATTTGAGTGTTAAAACCTTAAATCTGTAGTAAATAGCAGCACTAAATACAAGAATGAGATCCCTGTCTCTGTGCATGTTTACACTTAAACAAGATTACTTACTGTACATTTTGTACAGATGGCAATTTATAATCAATACACATAAATACATTTGCTGTCCCAAACATCTAATCAGTCACCAAAGGATAACAGAGGATGATGTGGAAAAAAAGAATATAGTGAATTTACAAAAGAGAATGTGTTACTCAAAGCATTCAGTAATGATGAAGTTGGATCAATCCATCTGTACTTAAAAATGCAACAGCTGGCATTTACAATATCCAACTGGGACACATATTGATGTCTGTAACAGATAAGTAGTTCCAAACAACTTAAGAGGAGTTCAGCTCTGAAAAAGAGAAACCTTATTTGATGTGCTCCTTGAAAGAGCTTCAAGCATAAGCTTCTGCAGTAATCGATTCCAACTAATTAATACTTTCTAGCAACATCCTAAAATGCACACAACTCATATTTTCAGCAAAATTACTGTTTTCCATATTTAAAGCCCTTCTTAGCCTTCACTTCCTCAGACTAATTTGTAAAATGCATAAATAAATTCAAATACCACAAACATTTCCATAAAGAAGCAATCTGACTCATCTACAGAGTCAGCTTTCTTCCTCGCTCACTCTGCACCAGGCTTGTAAATGTCTGAAACATAAGCTGTAACAGATTTCAGCTTGTTCAGTACACTGGTAATGTAAATTATGCTTGAAAATTGGTCTCCTGGTTGTGTAGGATTTTTTTCTCTCCTCTCCTTCAGAGAGGAAAGACTACCTTTGGAGAACCAGACTAGTCAAGTGAAGCTTCTCTGCATATACCATAAAGTAAAGTATGCACATTATTTAGGGTTTGGAGACTTTGCCCCTGTAACAAGAAAAATCTTTTTATTACGAACTGTCCAGTTCACACATTTTTGGTTTTTTTCATTGTACTCACTAGATATGATTACAAACATGCAGGCATCTTTCTTGAATCCTTCATTTATATAGACAACAGTATTATTTCTCTTTGAGTAACAAAGTGCAAGACTTTAATAGAGGCACATGGCATACATGCTTCCCTTGTGACAGCAGTCAAGGAAATATTCATACAGAAATCATGCACTTGGGATCATGTCAATAACATTTAAGAATCTAACTGGGGGACTAGGGTATGACATGGACCCAGACACCACCAAAAACCTTCTGAAATCAGCTTTAAAAGTGGATTATACTTTCATAAGCTTATGTAAATTTCCCATTTTTTTGCAATACTTAATAAAAGCTTTAAGAGTTATCCTTCCTATTAAAAGGAGAGGAAAGAAAGGAAGGATAACTATTTCTATTACGTTCCTTAACGTTATAAAACTGTGAATTTGATTTTTAACCTGCATTAAATGCAGCCAAGTCTTCTGGGCCACTTCCTTTGACTGACCCCAACTGTAGTGTAATCAGCAACTAAGAAAAGCTCACGTCTTAAAAAAAGTGAGAACAGTCATTAGTCTAATTTGTGATCATCAATATTACAAGACCATACTGTAAGACCATTAACTGTCAATGGATGTTACTGCCAAATGTTATTACAGAAAGAATTTCATTCTGATGGTAACTGTGCATTGTCATATTTTAAAATATTTGAGTTTGTGGCGTATATTGACAATTGTTTTTGCTAATTACACATTATTAAAATATTAATAATCTCATTAATTAAATAACTCTCTTATCTACACTGGGAGGAAAAAAAGAAAAGGGCAGAAAAGTGACCCTGAGTTTGTATGACTTAAGGCCAACCTGACAAGGAAAAGTCTTTGTTCAGTTACTTAATAACAAAATATTGCTTCAATCTGATATTATCAAAAGGTGCAAGTCAAAGAGTTTATACAATTGACACTACTTTTTACTTAGAGAAAATTAGCAAAATCTGAGATAAAAACATGAAACAAGCAGTTTCAGTGGGGTATAAGAGCACTGGAAAAGTATAATCCTGCCTTCTAACTGAACGAAGTTTAAGAAAATTAAAATGAAATAGCCAATACAACAAAACAATGTATGGCATTTCAAACTGTAATGGAAAGTTAGACATTTTCATGTGTTTTTTATAAGATTCCACTTTGATTAAAAACAGCTTTTAAGCTACTGACTTACATCATTCTGCCATTTTCAAACATGTCACTTTTTTTTTTTCTGCTTATGGTTTAATAATGCTGAAACCTCAGTTTTTCTAAATATCTGGGGAAATTCTAGTGCCATAACTTTAATGTTATAAATCTTGAAATTAAGAAACAACCCATTTTTTTCCCCAATATTTATTCTTCAAGTAAATTTCTGTCTTGGTCCATAGTTATCTTTTTTAAGGGTAAATGTATTTTAAGGAAACATGCCTATTAATGCACAGATATTTGTATATCATGATACATTGGTACAGCAGTCATCTAAACTTGAGAAGACAGAATTGGTGTGATGACATTTCACTCAAACAATTCATAGCTTGTACAGATCTCCCCAGCATCAAACAGCATCACCAATTAGTGAAAAAAGTCAGCACCTTAGTGTCTTTTGTGTACAAATCAAACTAGTTCCAACACACAATCTGTTATCCAGTCCACATAATCCAACAAATTCTAAAACTGAAAACTGACATCAAGATTTCAAATTTTAAAAAGTGTGGGGATTTTTTATACACCTTCTATTATTAAAAAAAATTTACATTACTAAATAGGATTAGTATCAAATTCCTAAAACTACAAATACAAAATGTTTGATTTCCCTTTCCTAAAAGGTCTGGGGTCCCAGTAAATCAGTGATGTACAACTCTCAGTTCCAGCTTTTTACTGGTTAAATAGTAAATACCAGGCCTGCACTTACAACCCACAGAACAGACCTTTTCTCATTATTTGGTATTTTCTGTTAAGGAAAAAAAAAGTACTTATTTTTACCCCCTTTTTCCACACATTTCTTAACCCAGAGTATTTCCATTCAAACCAGATTACAATGCAAGCCTACTCCATTTTTTTCTTAAATTTTTGTTATTCTCCCCATTCATCTCTCTCAGGCAAATGAAGCAAGCCCACCTTCAAGTAGAGTCAAAACCACTTTTGACCAGATCAATCCCGACGTGCCATATGAAGATGATAAGCATAATACTTATTTTTGTGTGTCCTTAAAATACATTTACCCTTTCACACTTCCTGGAAGTGTAAAAACAGTTCACTGCCTTATCCTTATCAAATACAAACAGTACAATTCTTATACAAGGAACACAAACTATAAATTATCATCATGCTTCCATGAGATCTATATAATCTCTTGTAGCTTCAGAGTTCACAAAGCACAAAGCCAGCACATTAATAACACAAAAAACATATTCTAAAAATACTTGCAATTAATTAGGTAATTCAGAAACTTTGAGAACACATCAAACATAAGTTTTGTCAAGCACTGACAAGAGTAATTTTCAATATAAGCTTGAATGACAAAAGAAAAAAAACTTAGAAATTTCTTAAAACATAAAATTAGTTATCATGACCTGTTTCCATTCTGTTGTCACATTTCCAGACCTGTTTCTAGCTTAAGGTTTAATTTCAAACTGATATTAACAAGTAGTACTTTAATACTAAGAGAAGTGCAGTATTTAAGATGGGTTTTTATTAAAAAATTATGTTAGCATTTTTTTAACACACAGCTCCAGCAAAAAACAAACCACCTCATTGTACTGATGCACTGAGACTCTACTAAGCATTTGGATTAGCTTCTGCTCTGATTTTGCTGTTTATTATAAAGTTATTCTTTTATGTTAGAAGCAGCAAATATAAAAACAAGCTTGCAATTTTCAGTGCATTTCATTGTTACTCTTTTCTTCAGAGGCTGACTACTTTAGATACTACACAAGCAGGAGTATTGGAAGACTGCTGTGTTCCCCTTAAGAGTCTGCTGCATTACACACTTGGACCCTAAGTGAGCTCTGCTGTGATCTCGTCGTCATCCAACACTGATGGATGTTTCTTCTCCATTCTTCAGAGCATCCTCTCTCCACAGACACGTTGATTTTCAGGGGTCTAGTGAAGCACCCAGCACAGCCCCTAACGTGACACACAGTTTCCAAGCCTTCCTTCATGGAGACTGCACAACCCCTGAGTAGCCTGTCCTGCTACTGCTCTGTCCTTCTCACAGAAGAGTTCCTAATGTGCAGCATGAACCTCCTAAGCTGTGACAACTGTCCTCTTCTTACACTGGATTGGGGAGAGCTCAGCTCTGTCGCTTTCACCACTTTTTAAAGGCTGCTATTACATTTCCCTTAGAGTTGAGCACAATTCTTCCAGCAGCGAACAGAGTGTAACAAATCTTTCCTCAGTCTGCTGACCGTGCTCTTCCTGATGTAGACCAACACGTGGCTTTCTTTATTTGCAATGTGAGCATACTTCTGGGTTCAACTTGGCATCCCCTGGAAACATCAAGTCCTTTTCAGCACATCTGCTTCTCAGCCAGTCTCCTCCCAGACTGCACAGAGTGTGGGGTTGTTTCACCCTGCTGCAACTTCACAGTATTTCTTGGTTAACATATGAGGTTTCTGAAGGCCCCCTCTCCAGGCCCCTCAAGGACCCTCTGCACTGCACATCACTCCTCATCTGTGTCATTCCCCCAGTTCAATGTTTTCTGCAGACTTGCTGAGAGTACAGTCTTCCTTTCCATCTCGGTGACCATGCCCTTAGAGACAGAGATACTGAGTAATACTGCATTCAAAACTGGATTCCAAAGGTTGCCACCTTTCACCAGAGACTAACTGGATGTTGAACCATCAACTTGCAAACAGTAGTTTCAGCAGTCCAGATGATTTTTTAGCCTATGTAGTGCTCTATTCATCCAGCTTATGCTTCTTCACTTACAGCTGAGAATAACAAAGTCTTCTAAAGTCTACCACTCTCCCCTCATCCACAACATCTGTCATTTCGTCATAGAGGCAATAAGGCTGGTTAAGTACTGCTTGCCTTAATAACATTAACTTTTCTTGATTACCTCCTTTCCCTTTGCATGCTTTCCTTGCTATTTTGCCTGTTGTAGGGAATCTACTGCAGTTGATCCCTGAGGATTTGAGCGAGTCGTGTACAACATCTGCTCATCCCAACACAACTGGAATACTCCTACCTGCTTTACACGGTAAATTCAATCCTCTCCCTTTTTTTTCATACCACCAGGGAAAACACTTCAAGTTCACTTTCAAAAAACGTGGTGATTTGCCTATAAGATACAGAGTGTAAAAATTAAAGGTTATTACTAGAATGGTGGTAACATCTCTTCAAATGTGTGCTCATTAGCTCATCAGCGTTTTCATTAGCAATTACATGAGATTCTTGGCATTAAAATTAGGTTTGAGCAATTAAAAATATATAAAGCATGAAAACCAAAACATTGACAAAACTAAATGTGCAAAAGGGAGAAATTAACAGAATTACAGGAAAAGTTGTTTTCTTTTTTGGTTAAAACTTTTTTTCTAGAACTTACTATTGAAAAGCAGCTTTTGCAATCTGTATTAAGATTGCCTGAGACTATTTCACCACTGGGAGAAACTATATAATAAACAGATTGTCCTTGCTATTTTTTTTTGTCATGTGGTTTTACTGTATTTCCTGCAATAAATAAGAACTGTCTCACTTGAAACAAAATATTTAAAGTGCTTTTTTCCAATATATCCTGCCCTTGTGCCCTACTAATGCATTGAAATAAAACTCATTTTGTATATGCAAATTACCACACCAAAAATATAATGCTTATAGTCAAGAGCTTAGACAACACTGTAAATAACATGCTTTGAAGCCAATTTAAACCTTAACTACTTTTTGTGGAGAAAGAAGGCTTCTCTCAAACTTTGATCTTTCTTTTCTTTTCCTCATGTAGGGAAAGGAAATTATTTGCACTTGTAGAGAAAGGAAATTATTTGCACTTGGAGTTACTTTCTGAACACAAAGAATATTTACACAAAGGACACTTTCAGTCTGTTTTGGAATATTTATACCTTTTTTAACAGTTTTGAAATTATTATAAAGTAATCATCATCTCCAGTAACAATGTACACAAACTAGACATGTATCAAAAGTACACATATTTACGTATTCCTCTACTTAAAAAACGCTTTCTTTACATAGGTGAAACATATCTAAGAAGAAGTAGCAGAGCTCTTACAATATAAGGGTTTGCAAACAAAGGAACATAAGCATGAGCACAGAACAGCACATTTCAAAACATGTTAGCAAAATAAGGTATCAGGAAAGTGAGAACAGATAGATACACAAGAAGTTTCTTGGTTTTTACTTTTAATCAGCTTTTTTTTTTAATTCAGCTGCATTTGATTCTGTAAGTCAAAGCAGGACAAGAATAGCTTTTTTAGCAACCATTTTAAGAGAACACCATCTTAATGTCTCTTTCAGAGAAGGTATAGGGGAAAAAAGCACGTGGCACTTACTAAATAAGAACTGAGTGCACCAGAAACAAACTAATCTAATTATAACAGCTAAACCACTCCCAGTGAATTAATCTGATATGTTAGAAACCAGGAGACACCATGCTGAAGATGTATCATCACAGAAAAAGTCTATCCATCTCTGCTACATATTCAGCGGAGTTTACTACCAGTCCATCCCTTACATGCTAGCCCAAAGACAAGGTTTATTAACCAAGATGAATACTTAAAACTATGTGTTTTCTGTCCCACAAAGCTGAAGTGAATCAATACATCCTTCCACTACTGTATTAACTAAGTATTGCTTTTAGTCAAACAATCTGTAATTTTAATCAGAAATTTTACCCCTAATTTTTGACCAAGTTAAAAAAAAAACAAACTCAACCAAAAAAACCCCGACAAACAATATCTGACAAAATAAAAACTTGATAAATCTTCAGAATACTTAGCAAAAAGGGAAACCTGATAAATCTTACACAGAAGCCTGACAAATTAATTCCTGCTTAATTCTTGTTATAATAACAGATTCTAAGTCTAACATTTAGAGATCATAGGAAACTGTTTGATAACTAACGAGAGAATTAAGCATAGAGGAAAAACACTCAGAATTCAAGAACCAAAACAAATACTTACACCAACAGATGGGGAAAAAGTGCAGCACTCTATCTCAGGGATCAACAGAAGTAATAAAAAATAATGTATGAACCATAAGTAATGTTGTCATTCCACAGCAGTACAGCTCATTAATGCTGTGGTTATGAGCTAGAGCAATTAATGCACGCTGCTTGTCTTTGAACAAAGTATATTGGCTTCATTTTTAATAAAAGGTTGAACAAGTCCTCTTTGTAAAAGTAGCAGATAGCCACATAGTAAAGCTTAGTCTATCAGCACAGCTGTTGAAATTGAGTGGTAACAAACTCTCCAATACAGTTTGTCACCTGTACACATTTTTTTTAATGGGTCTCACTATCTCAGGGACAAAGTGCTGTACTTCAACTTCTCAGGAAGAACAATATCTCATAACACTTCCTCAACCAAAAGAAAATCTGGAAAGGAATTCTGAAACAAAAAGTTGGATGATGAAATGACAGAAGAGGTATTCACACATGCAGTCACAGAAATATTTTTCCATAAACAAATATATATAATGCTGTCATAAAATAACTGTCATTGCAAGGCAGAGAAATCCTGCATTTTGTAAATTACACTGGCTTGGATGTCAGAGGAACATGAAGTATGGTGCTTTTAGTGGTTACAATTAGTCTAGATTTTAAATATAAGGTGGAAATAAAACCTTGAATAAATGCATCCTGATAATGTAATCATGAAGCAGAACAGTGCTCAGAGTATTAAACGTGCAACCACAATCTACAATTGACCAAACAATTGTGGAATTTTTTTTCTTTAATTTTTTTCTTTTTTCTTGTGCCTCTCAGGTAGATTCACAGAAATAAGCACAGGAAAGGGAAACGTGCATGCTCACACTTAAAGAAAATCCTGATTAGCTTACGCTTTTGGGACAAAATAGCACAACAAATGTCTGTAAAAGTGTTCAACTGAAGGTCAGCCAGGGACAGAAAGGCCTCTCTGTGTCATATACATCCTAGATACTTTAAAATATTCAGATATTATAATTCAGAATTAAAAAAAAAGTAATTTTAAAACCCTTTAAATTTTAAAAAATCTTAATTCTTACGGAGCTGGCAATTTGCATGGCAAATCATACCACCTCAAACCTGCCTTTTCTTGATGGGACAAATCTTGGGATGCTGTTCATGTCAGACAATAAAGAAAAATGTGTTCAGAAAAGACCTTCCCAATCCCTTGATGCATTATTTTCCTCCTGTGTTACACCAAGTGAAGGACTGCCCAGATTATGAAGACCCTCCCACACACAGGGAGGGTCTCGGAGGATGCTGATATGTGGGCTGACCTACCTGAACTGTTTCTCCCATATACCAGTTCCTGCCTCGTTGAGCCTAGAAAGGCAAAACACCTTCCTGTCCCTGTCTGGCTGCTAAAAGGAAGGCTCCTGCTTTTTCATTTGCACCATTCCTGTGTCTCCCACTGCTTCCTCACACTAACAGATGTGCTGTAGGAGAGTTTCCTCACAGTGCCTTCCTATCAAAGAGATTTTCTCAATAGATGACAAGGGTAATGTTAGTGTTGTGGACTATGACAATAGAGAAAAATCAGAATGCTTAGAATTCATTTGCCTCCATTCGGTCTATAGGGTTTTTTTATGAGGTGGTCATTTGCTTTCATGTTGGATTACTACCTTCATTGTAATGCTCTTGAAACGTGTTGGGACAGAAAACAGACAAATTAACATCATCTGGCTAGCAAACATTTGAAAGAAATCACATTTCATTACCTGTAAGGAAAGAAGAATTACTAAAATTGATTATGATAAATCACTACACAACTGACACATTATTTAAAGCTACAATCTTTAGACAAACTACTAAAAACCCTGCAAGCCTGTAAACCGGACAGGAATCAACTACACTGTTAATAACGTGTCTAAACAGCAGCTGTTCTCAAGTTAGTCTGCTTTTCTACCTTTTCTACCTCTGTACCAGACAAAATACTCTGCAAAAACCAGATAACTTGCCAAGTGACAAAATTTTACCTTTAGCTCACACTTGCAGAAGTTGCTCTAGAATGCAGTGTATTAAAAGCTGAGTTGCTTTTCAGTAAGCTGACTGAAGACAACTGTTGATACAAGTGCAGTTTAGATTTTCAGCTGAAAATCTGTATGAAAGGACAGTATAGAGCGTAAGACGTATACTGGCATAAAAAGAAGAGATAATGTCCAAAAAAGAAAAACAAACCATCAAGTAGAATCAAAAGTTGACTGAAATTTTATGATGAGACTGCCAATGAGGCAAAACAGTAAAACTGACAGAATAAATAGGAACACATTTTATTTTTCCTACTGAAATTTTCCATAGGAAGACAATAGATGGGCTGAGAGCAAAAAAATGCAAGATGGGAAGCATCCAGTAATTAGAGAGTAAAACCGAAAACAAATCATGAATTTGAAAGTTCTGGGTTCAAACCCCATACTGCTCCCCATAGTCTGAGAAGACTGTTTGAAATGGCAGGTACCAGAGCCTCTGGACAGAGAGATGCTCCTAACTTGGACTATGGAGAAAGAGGTTCACTTTTATCCAATGCCTGAAAAGTAGCAACTGAAGGAAAATGTGAGCTTAACAAGTATTTAATGTGGGCTAACTAGAAATGGTTGCTTTAAGCTGACCAGGAGTCACAATAGCTGCAATTTTATCCTTTTCTTTTTTCCCTTCTGTTCATTTAGACTGGACCTATACCACAGATTTTTACAGAAAATTAACCTAACCAGAGGCAGACCCTGTACGATATCAGTCCTGTCAGACCTACCTGGTGAAGCAACCAGGTGCTTTAACTGGGTGCTTCAGTCCAACATTCACCTAGTAAGAGTCACATATGAATTCTGAAAGTGAAGATGATGAACATCATCAGCCTGCTGCACAGACTCTGATGTGACTTCTTGTTGGTAGCATTGATAATAGTAAAAGGCTGGGGATTTACAGTCGTGAAAAATTACACACAAAGAATGACTGAGTGACAGTACTAATCCATTAAAGTGGGGGAAAAAAGCCTAAACAAAACCAACCAAACAAAAAAACCCACAACAAAAAAGAAAAGAGCAATAGTGGCAAACCCCTGTAAGATACACCTTCATATATTTAAATTTACTCCTACTCTTGCAGTCATGGGTCATTGATTTTTTTTACAGCTTTATTAATTTTTTGTTGATTTGAGTGCCTATCATATAAGCTATAGAAATAAAAATTAATTATAAAATAAAAAAATAAACTAAAGTAACCAGGAGAGCTGTAAAAAAAAAAAGTCCAATTTCTTAAGGCTACTCAAGGAGAGGACCTTTTGTTTTTAGAACTGCAATTGACTAAACCTTTCATTCAAATGTCCTTTAAGTTAGGTACAAACCCTTAATGAACTGGTTGTTTTAAAGCACATTAGCTGCTTCTGCCAAACAGATCATGTCTTAACTAGTGTAACTTTAATTTTACACAGAACATCCCATCATCATTACCATTATGTTATAAACTGACTGCCTTTGGACATTATTAGCATTTAGCAGTCCTTCCAATTTATCCTTTCCTCACCTACCTACAAGAGCACCAAATGGACCTCCTTTGCTGGAAACAAATCATTCAGAACCACAGAAAGCCTCCCTCTGTGTTCAACTCTAACAGTATTTGATTGAAAGTCCTCAAGTTCAAGGCCCTGTCCCAAGAGCCCTAGACTAGACAAACTTGGTTTTATTCCTTCTTAGGTGACTGCATTTTTTCCTTTTTCTCCACTTTCCTCTTTCAAGCTCTCACTTTGTCACATCCTTCTCCCCCCAAACAGGGGGTGTTCCCCTTTTTGTCTCTTAACAGCTCATAGAAAACTTTCCAATCAAGCACCTACCTCGTTTTGCCTAACAACAGCATTTCTCAACCCTGCTTTCCATCTTGCCTTCTGTTTTAAAAACTGATCATGCAGATGCACAAGATACTCCCACCCCTCCCAATTCTTTATTACTGGCAGGGCTTTGCTAGTACCCAGTTCACCCGCTGGGTCAGGGGCTTGTCTTGTGAATATTTTGGAAACAACCCCATTCCGTGCATCTTAACTACAATGCAACTTTTCAGCAGCATAATCTCTAGTAGTGGAAAATACACATGCAAAGACAATTCTTGGTCTGAAGATACAGTTGCCATACAAGCTTCTAAATCATGCAAATGATGCTTCTAAATCATGCATCTGTCAGTTTAACAGCTATTTCTAAATCTAACAGCTTGATAAAACAATTATTTAATTATATATTGAATAGGTTTTAGAAGAAACACTTATTTTCAATATTCTTTTTCTTAAGAATAGCTTATTTATGTATGTGTACCTACATCTATCTGTATGTACATAAATATACATACACATATATTAACTGTGTTCTTTATTCAAAGACAATTAATTGGATTTGTTTATCCTTTGAGAGCATACATCCTCTTAAAGGACGTATTTTTTTTCTATACCTACATTTCAGAAACACTTCACAATCCTGTTACAGAAACTCTGAAGCCAATGGTATGCACTAGCGGTTCACTATCCAAACAACCTGTTCAGCTTTGCCTACCACCAATTCCTTACAGTGCTCACTGAGCACACACGCACTGGAAAGTCATGTGGATGAAGGTCATAAACTATTTGAACATTGGAAGATTTTATAATTACTTGTGTAGAAGTACAAGGAGTTCAGCTCTTAAACATGGCAAAACCTCATCAAGCTAAAAAATTAACATTATTGAGCTGTTTAATAATGCACAGCAACACTGTACACAATTTCCAAAGAGGTTTATGCAGGCTGACCACAAAACCACAAAAGTTAGACAAAGACTATCAAGTAGATTAACATGGGATTTCTGTGGGTCATTAGTTGCCAGGACAACAACTTGATGTCTCTTGTAGAGGCAGCACCTCAAGAAACAGTACCACAAGAACTCCAGTCTTCACTCTGGTCTGCAGGCATTTACTGAGTGTAGATTCAGGAAAGTGAGAACTGCATCAGGTATTGCCAAGATAATTTCTTTCAAATGCCTAATGTCTCCCATAAGTTTCCCATCCAAATAATTTTGAATACTAACCACATTTAACTGATTCTATCTGAAAGATTTAGAACACAGAACATGGCTGTAGGCCATGGTTAGAGGAAGACACTCTAAAAAAACACACATTACCATGGTGAAAGCATTTTCATTGCTTGGCAATTTCATCATCTACGGAACATTAATGAAATTATTAAATATTAAAACCCTTAAATATTAAAATCCTTTCTAAAAGCTATTATTGCCTCCTATTTGGGAAAAATCTTCAAGACGTGCACCATGAAGATCCCAGTCCTCAGGTTTTGAAAACTGGCAACAAAGAATACTATGTGTCATGAAATTTAATAGCTGAAGAACTACGGATAATGAACAAACAGAAAGGGTGAGTATAAATAATGTGGTCTCATGAGTTCAGCAGCAGTTTCTATGACTGTGCCACAGAACAACAGTACTGAAGATAAACTATTAATAAAAAAATATTCAAGAGGCAGAGATGTACAGGAAGCCCGAAGAAAACTGAGTTTAACTTAAAATCTGTCTGGGTGTCAAAGCAACACTGCAGGCAATGGCATTCAGAGGACAACAGAAGGAATAAGGCAGAGCACCATCTTCAATGCCTTTATCACTGTGTGAGGAACACCGATCTTTCACTTGGGAGGGACTGCACCGCAGACTGACACAGCAGTAACCTACACCCCACCCAACTTCAGAGAACTGTTGTCACCTTCCTATAAAACCAAAAAACCTCTTAAAAAACTGTAAGACTTTCTCTGGAAACCTAAGATTACAGAAACCATATTCTCAGGAAAATGCATATATGGACTTTAAAAAAAGCTTTTCCAACTGATGATTTGAGGAAGAGAACATACTTGAGAACTGTCTATTTCACATATTTCTTGATTTAAGCAACCAGCTTAAGAGCTATTTTCCTGGGACGTTGGGGAAAAAAAGTTCAAAAACTACATTAAAAAAATGTACTTTCTCCTCAATAACCTTCAAAAGTTATTCAGGTTTCATTGTACTGAAAATGACATTTTCCCTTTCTATGGTTGTTCAAACCACTGAAGAAAATTTTAACAGCCCACACCGTTCCTTTAATATGTTTGCATTGCGCATCTATTTCATTAGCAAGATTTTTTTTTTTCTTTCCGCAGAAAGATTGTAGCTTTTATCGAAACAGTTTAAATCCCATGGTAACACAACACAGAGCAATTCTTTATGGTCTTATAGGCTTTCATGTCACTTCAAAAGTAGAGGAAAGAGTCAGAAAAAAAATTTTACTGCAAACCAGACAAAGTGGCAACAGAACACAAAGGGCAAAGCCATAGAAAGGGACAGAGGATGAAGGGAATGTGAGCTCTGAGCAAGGAGGCAATTTCATGGCAGAAAATAAGTCACTATATTCAGTAGGTGACATACATTTAATTGAACTTTAAATTGAAGAGACTTCCCACAAAGTAGGCTAAAGAGGTCAGACACAGGAAAGAACACTGATTTCTCCCTGAATACAGACAGCAAGTGCAATAAGGCAGGAGAGCAGACAAGGTTGCCCTAGGAAAGAACTGACTACTCTTAACCAAACACTTTGGTGAAGTTTCCTGCTACCACACAATTTTGTGTCAGCTGAAAGCAGAGCACAAAAAAGTCACTACAGACTACGACAAACCCAAGGTCTGCATCTCCCCTACACAGTACAGGTTTCCCGTTACAGCCATAAGTAAAGGACATAAAAAGACAGTAATTTTGATCAGAGCAAAGAGAGAATGTGGACTGATTCCATCTCATCTCACAACAACTCTCATGGACAGCAGCTGTAACTGCTGCTACGGGCCATCAGAGTCCACCCAAGAGTTTTATGGCTCTTCTCATAATTTGAATGCTAAAAGGACACTAAAAAACATACCTTTTCATAACTAAGGATGTATCAGCATTTAGAGCTCCCAGAGCTGGCAGGAGCAGACTGCCTCTACACGGCAAAGACTGAGCTGTTTGTTTTGTATCAGTTGCAGGACTGATGCCAATCGAAGACACAGGCATGAACTAACCTGCCTAAGGAATATAGGTACACATGAGATTTAACATGCATGTATTTACTACTTATTACTGAAGTTTAAAAGCTCTGAAGAAGCATTAACACTGGAAACAATCCTTGCATTTATGCAAACCTTGTTTTCACAGGAATACAATTTTCAACCTATCCAAAAACCTCTTCTAGAAGTTTGTATTTTACTGGAGATATTTCAAGGAAACTGCCTCAAGCCACCTCATTGAAAAATACTGGTATGCTCTTCTAGTATTTTTCATATGTACATATTTACACACATATATACATACGTGTGTGTGTACACATACACACACAATTCTTCAAGCTTTATTTCCATAAACAATTATTTGAAGTCTTCCACTTAAACACTTCATGAATTAAAGCATTCACGAACAGAACACACAGGATTTTTTTTAGTAAAATAGGTCTGAATTCAGAGCATGAAGAGATCTGCATTACACAGTCAACAAGCTTCAAACAGAAACATCAACTCTACCAGCAGACTCCAGTATTTGTCAGTATTTGTCCTGGCTATAACAGCTGTACTGCTAAAAGGGAAACTACTGTATGTTTGTCTTCCACAGATGTTCAGCTTTAGATTCATGTAACAGACTTGAAAAAGAAAGTCCAATGTGCTAAAATAATCCTTCAAGCTCCCTCGGGGGTTTCTGATAATTTATGTGTTTATTTGCAGTCACTTCACAACGAATGACAAAAAAGAAAATGGAAAATTAAAGAGGACAGAGTTGAAAGACCAAAAGGTGACTTTCTTCTAAGGTGCACTGAATTGCTTCCTTTAGTTGGAATTGAAGCCCTTCACAATTAACATTATATGATAAAGCTCTTTCTGAGATAAAACCTTTTTTATTTTCTTAACCACTTGCCTACTAGGAGGTACAAACAGACTTGGCACAACAGGTAGCTTTTTCCACATGGGATGTGATCATGCGAAACAACACATTCCCTCTTGTTCTATCACAGCATCTGCCTTTGCTGTGCAGGTCACTGTACCAACCAGGAACAATCCCTTTACACATGAAAAGACAATTTTTACCCGATATAGCAATATCATGTTCAGGATGGCACAGTTTTCCAATAGTAACAGGATTAAACATGCAACTACTATACTAGTAAATTTTAACACAAGTGAAACATTCTGCCAGTCAGAAGCTCCTTAAGTGAAAATGGGCAAAGATGACACTGATCTGGCAGTACTAACCAACTGAGAAATGGTGATGAATTTATAGAGTGATGGAAGCCTTAAAAATGATAAATGGCATCCTGAGCTGCAGTGGCAAGGCTGGACTGGACATTGAGCATCGCTGTAGAAGTTAAGTTCCCCCACACAGTACCAAACATAATCCTGATCACATCTTTTTAAGAAAACTAAGACTGAGGCAAATGAAAGGAAGGGTGATTAAGAGAATATAAGAGGATCATGGATTCTTGTACCTCACTGAGTAAAAGCTCTGCACTACTTCTCAATATGTTTACAAGAGACAAAACAAGAGCTTTCTAAAGTAAATAGTAACAACTCAGAGAAGAAAAAATGGCTGCATGTTTGCCTCAAAAAAGTTTAAACTGCTACTTATTATGGCAACTGCATTTATATAGCGATATTCCAGTGGCACAGGACAAGCAACAACAGAAAACCCTACTATTTTCGATGGAGATCAATATGTTTATAAAAAGTAAGGATGTCTGTAAGGTATCTTAGAGTGTCTCAACTCATGGAAATATCAACCAGTTACATACAACAGTGTTGCTGGTTTATTATCTGTACAGATTAACAGAACCCAAAAACTCTACTGAACATCTCTCATTGCTATGTATTTTTCCCCAGTGAACAAAACAGAATAATTATACCACAAAATACTTAAAAATTTTCTGAAAACTGTTTAAAAACATAACAGAGCAACTCTTTATGAGTTTATCCTTGTACTAGTCATTAAAGTTGTTCTTCCCATAAAACTGAAATACTTAAAACCAGCAACTATTTTTATTACCTACCTACATAATCATTATGGATATGGCAAGGACAAAAAGTTACTTCATTTGTACAGGCTAGTATCTACTCTGCAGAGACAGACTTATTTTGACCAAATTGATTAATGGTTATTATTATTTTTATTAATTCTTTGGTTATAAATTCTGTGGTTGAATAGAAACAACTAAATAAAAATCAATGAGGAAAGAACAAATCCCTTCCTCCACCAACTCAGGGCATCACATTTTATTTCAAGTCTGAAAGAATACACAGTGTGTCTACATTGAAGGTAAGATGGATATAAAAACTAGTAAAAACATCAGCTAGTTTGTTTTTGTTGGCCACTTCACAGATTTATGACACAACCACCAAGTAAATCTTTTCAAAGGCCATTTCCAAGGAAAACAGTAGGTCTCCAAAAGATGTTTAGCAATGAAAAATTAACAATGAGGTTATTTACTAAAATTATGAGTTTAGTACTAAACTAAACATTCCAATTTGTAACAGTAAGGCTCTTTTAAATTGAGATGAACAGGAAGCTCCTGCTGTTCTGGACTTACCCTGCAGAAATGCTACTACTGAAGAATATTTTCAGACAAAAAAGTTGGTATCACCAGGATTCAGAACTATGAAAAATTTGACTGCTCATATTTAATCAATAACTAACATACTCTCAGGAACATATTTTAACATGATTGCTCTGAGGTACTCAGCTAGATTTTTCCCCCTCTGAACTAATGAAATTTTATCAGCATTTTATCAACAGCACACACAGCTAATGGAAATCCTATTCAGATCAATGTGGAAGCTTAAGTGCTTTCACATCCCTCAATGTACTAGCAAAACACGGGAAATAGGTGAACACTATAGAAGATAACTGGCATATTTAACAGGAACATGGATTCTCACATGGGGATGAGGGCCCTACAATCCTACATGCTTCAAGGCACAACAATTGCTATAATAATCACCAGTCTCCAGAAACAGCTGGTAACAAACAAACTAAATGACAAATACTAAATGGTCTTTATGATTATTCATTGCTTGAAGTGGAATAAGAAGGCAATTGACTTGTAGTAGCTCTAATAGGTCAATCTCAAAGGTTATTCCAACCTACCTTCTTCCAGCATTTCCCTCTCCTGCTTCTAGCATTCATAGAATCATAGAATTGTCAAGGCTGGGAGAGAGACCTTAGAGATCATCAAATCCAACTATCAACCCAGAGTTCCTACCCTTGAGCAAATCAACACTCCGAGCCAATTTAGTGTTGTCTGCAAATTTACTGAGGGTGCATTCAATCCCCACATCCAGATCATCAATAAAGAGGTTAAACAGGACCGGCCCCAAAACCAAGCCCTGGGGAACACTGCCAGCAACCAGTTGCCAACTGGATTTAGCTCCATTCACCACAATTCTCTGGGCCCAGCACTCCAGCCAGTTTTTTACTGGGAGAGTCAGTCCACCCATTCAAGTCGCAAGCAGCCAGTTTTCCTAGGAGGAGTACAGCTAAAATAATAAAGCCACTGCTGTTCAAAGTATTTCTCCAGCGATGAGTTAGGAAGCTCAGGCTTGGCTGGGCTAGCTGATAAGCACACTGAAGAAACAAGACCAGTCTTAGCTCGCTCAAGGCTCTCTGCCCCATTAAGACTACACAACTTTTACATCTGCCTCCCATGACAGAATTGCCACCTTCAAGCACACATGCCTGCAGTACAGCACAGATAGGAACTTAAGAACGGAGTCTGAAGTTAGGCTCATTCTTGGACTTAGTAGAGTGGAAAAATCAAGGATTTGGAACAGAGGACGTGAGTACAGATTTAATATAGCCAGGACAGAGGAATGCCCAGTGCATTCAGTACAGAACTCTTTCTTGAAAGTACAAACAAAAACCAATTTTTTTCAAAGATGTAACAGACACACTCCAAAACTCTAAGCAAGCCTCAAGCATGAAATGCCACCAAAAAAAATACATATACACTTACAGGACCCTCTTGGAAACACTAAGACTACATTTCTCAAAATTACTACAGCCAAACACTAAGAAAAAATATTTTGTACCGTTTGAAAACATTTTCTATTATAGTCAACTATTCTCAGTTAGGTGCAGTTATTTTCCCCTACCATATGACAAAAAAATAAATTACAAAAATTTTGAGTAGAAGAAAAGAAGAATCAAAAATACCAGCACCTGCTTTCATTCATTCTAGCAGTAACAGATTACTTTAAAACAACAATTAAAAATATCAAAAAGCACATAACAAAACTTTTTCATTTGTTGAGTCAAGCATTTTACTGAAAGCTTAGTCACCACCTACATTTGTTATAGCTAAATTTCCTGACTTCTGGAACTGAGACTCACAGCACTGTAGAAATTTTGCCCCAAATTGATAAAAAGTGACAGAAAAAGTCACAGTGTTTTATCTTGATCAACAACAGGAAGTTGTGCAATTCTGGAAGGATAAGAGCTGATCCACAAGATGGGCCCTTTCCATGATAGAATATTATGATAATAGGTATGCTACTGTCTGTAGCACAGAAAGAAAAAGCTTTCAAGAAAAGCCAAAAAAAACTATGTTAAATTGAAGTCAAAATACGCTTATATACAGAACAAAAGGACACAGATGTAACTACAAAGAGAAATTAAAAACAAACTGAAAGCTAAATTAAGCTGTATAGTAGAGGGACTGCAATAAGCACCTAGAAGCACAGCTTATGCTCCAGAGGACCTTCACTGATGCCACTGGAAGCTTGGCTATCAACTAGGCACAAGCTTTAAATACATGCCTATGTAGGTACACACGTACATTTTCATGCACGCAGATTTACAGTGTATGCCTCATATATTAGTTAAGGCCACATATATTTCCACTCTAGTTAGTGATATACACGGCCTAAAGAAATGCTGCATTTCTTCAATGCACCTGCTTCCACACTATGACGTGCTCATTCACACACGTTGTCTCATGAACGAGCACGTCCCTTATGTCAGCAAATCCAAAGGCAAAAGAGTGACCTGGACAGGTTGGAGAGTTGGGTTGAATCCAATGGGATGATGTTCAACAAGGCCAAGTGCCGGGTCCTGCACTTTGGCCACAACAACCCCCTGCAGTGCTACAGGCTGGGGACAGAGTGGCTGGAGAGCAGCCAGGCAGAAAGGGACCTGGGAGTGTGGATGGACAGGAAGCTGAACAGGAGCCAGAGTGTGCCCAGGTGGCCAAGAAGGCCAATGGATCCTGGCCTGGATCAGGAACAGTGTGGCTACAGGACCAGGGAAGTGATTCTTGCCCTGGACTCAGTGCTGGTGAGGCCACCCCTGGAGTGCTGTGTCTAGTTCTGGGCCCCTCAGCTCAGGAAGGACATTGAGGGGCTGGAGCAGGTCCAGAGCAGAGCAACGAGGCTGGGGAAGGGACTGGAGCACAAGTCCTATGAGGAGAGGCTGAGGGAGCTGGGGCTGTTCAGGCTGGAGAAGAGGAGGCTCAGGAGAGACCCCATCACTCTCTGCAACTCCCTGACAGGAGGGGGGAGCCAGGTGGGGGTTGGTCTCTTCTCCCAGGAACCAGCAGTAGGACAAGAGGGCACGGTCTTAAGCTCTGCCAGGGGGGAGGTTAGGTTAGACATTGGGAAGAAATTTTTTACAGAGAGAGTGATCATACACTGGAATGGGCTGCCCAGGGAGGTGGTGGAGTCACCATCCCTGGAGGTGTTTAAGATGAGACTGGATGTGGTCTCAGTGCCATGGTCTAGTACACAAAGTGGTGTTAGGTCACAGGTTGGACTTGATGCTCTCAGAAGTCTTTTCCAAACTAGTTGATTCTGTCATTAAAAAAAAAAAAAACAAACAAAAAAACATCTTTCCCTTCCTAGGTTCATTTTAAGACTAAATCATAAAACAGCACTTAAGAAGCCTGTATCAGTTACCAGGCTCCTTATCCTCCTCCAGAATTTCCTAAAATTATACCTCTAGTACAAGATGTTCTTTTTTTCTGATGTATATGAATGCTTTAAAAGAATTCTTACAGGCAGGCCAAAAATCTTTCCTTAGTGTAACACTCAGAAGCCAAAAATATTGCAGCTCGGGTGGAACTACACATTTACTTGCTGCCCGGTTCTAAATATGTATTAGAAAGTGACCAACCTGTGCACTCATCTTGAGCTTAAATCAGTATCCAGTACCGATTTAGATAAATTCCTCCAAGCATAGCAGGTCTTGCTACACTTTTAATAATATATGTGTTCTTTGAGTATTTCATGTTATGCAATGCAATGGAATAACTAAATACAAGCATACTGCAGAGAATATGTTACAGCATCATATACTTATGGCTTAATACATTCCTTCTCACATAAGAACTGAAAAGAGCTGGAAACTACTTTGGTAATGAGAACCACAGAATAAATAAATTATGACGACCTAAAATGACCCAGTTACACTTCTTACCTATCTGTGTACTTGAAGAAAACTCCCAAGAAAGATACAAACTGCAAGAGTAGTTTGAAAGCTTATTCTTTAGAAAAAAGACATATCCTGTTTCTGAAACTTAATGAAATACTGTAATATTTCATTAGGTTTCAAAAGTACATTTAATTAGCGCTTATTTCAAATAATTACCCTAACTCTCTCTGTTTAAAACTTCCAGCTTCTCTCTTTGTGAGTATTTTTTATTTCAGTGGAAGTGTGTCTTTCGATGTCAAGAGATGTGATGTTGGAAAGAAAAAGTCAGGAAAAAGTTATCTGTGGGAGATTTTTTTAAGTCAGGATGAGAAAGAACAGCCCAGAACAGTACGAGAAGCCATCTGCACTGGGAGTTGGAAGGCAGCAGGAGAACACATCTTGTGGACTATTAGTGTCTTTGAGAAGACTAAACACACTTTGAGTAACTCTCCACTATTTAATTTACCTGGTAATCTGCAACAAACTCTCCATCTTCAGAAAGACTCAAGTAGGACAGTTAAACAAAACTGTTACTCAAAGCATGACCAATAACCACAACCAGATCTGTACATGTGAAAGGGAAACTTATTTCAGAATACACAGGAAAGAGGATATTTTGAAAATATAGATAATTCTGGAAATATCTGTAAGAATTACTGCTTCCCATGTGGTTTCGTTTACTCGATTTTAAGGCAAAGTACAAAAAAACTATTTCGAGTTAAAAGGTAAACATCAGGGTTTCATTGTGCTTTGTTTCATTAACTCCCTTTAAGCACCAACTCCTCTGTTGACCCTAAAGCAGAGAAGTTCTTCATCTGTTACTCTCTTTTTAAAAATCAAGCTTATTCCTTGTACAGTAATAAGGTACTGTTGACTGATGATGTGATGGGTTTAAATGAGATGACTCTTACAATAGTTGTGCCACAATTGCATCAGCTCACGACAAACACTGTTTTTAAACACACTTGAACACCTAGACTTCTGCACTAGACGTCTGTGGAAGTACCACCTGGATATATTCAATTCCATAAAAGTCCTGAGGAAACATTTCCAATAAACTGAAAGCAAACTTGAGGGAAAAAAAGTCCAACATGGTTAGCTTTAAATATTCAGAGAAGTTGAGGGATGGTTCAGGATACCCATATGCAGAACTTAAGACTTAAGAATTTAAGAACTTTTTCTTTTGCTTGTCTGTGGGATCCTTGGTAAGTCAAACAAGAGCTTATTCTTAAGGAGGAAAACCTTTGAAATACTTGCTTTAAGAATATACAAACACTTGCAACTGACTAGAAAGCTTTTAGTTAGCCTGCATAGTCCTGCACATAAATAGCTGCTGGCATGTTAGATGAAAACACATTAGAAGGAAGGTGTAGCCATGCATTCTTCATCATGGACATGAAAACACACCCACAGAGTCTTTGCACCTTGGTAACTCAGCACCAGGTGTCAGAATTACATAGCTGTCAAACTCCATAAAGGTACTAGCAGTATTTCCTCTTAAGGCAGAGCAGAAAACGCAGGACACGTAACCTGAAACCAAGCCAGAAACCTAAGAGAAGCTAGCTCTCAACTAGGCTGAGAAACAGCCCCTTAGCTCTTGGCTTGACAGATCGGATGCCACCATACAGGGGACCATAGCCACGGGCTTGTGTGTTCTGCTGCACATCTCCATGGTAGATACGGGAACAATATCCTTCACAATAAAGACCCCCAAAAAACATATCTCCAACTCCTGCCATTGTGCTGAGCCCCACGAGGAAACACAATAACATGTAAGTACCAGGGAAAACTCTGTTTTCTCACCACAGGCTTCCTCAACTCCCAGACAAGCTAATCATGGAAGAATGAAGAAGGGGTAAGCAGACAGGGAGTCCCCAGGGTACCTGAACCCAAGGGAGGCAGTGACCACAGGCAGCGTCCCCAGATTCTCCAGATAAATGAGCAAATGAACGACAGGAGGTCACTTACAAAGCCAGAGAAAGAGCAGGGCAAGAGTAATGACACAATTTAGCACCATGGTTACTGCAGTAGGATATGCATGATTTGCATTTATTCATTATCATGTACACACAGAAACACTATACTACAACACTATGAAAATACAGTTCGCTTTGCTGAGCAGGTGAGAATCACAAGTTTTATAAGTACATTTAATGTTACTGTAATCAGACAGATATTAATAGGAAACAGTTGAGACTGCACACAAAAAATCCTGTACCGGTAATTGGCCATTTATGCAAATAGTTCTGAAGCCTCTGGATTCATCTTGTTCCTCTGCATGTACCCTCAGAGTTGCCTGCTACAGGGGTCCACTCCTCCATGCATTTTTATTATAGGATCACTTCTAGTTCACTCCATGTTTTTGGCTTTTTTTAGTTATGGCTGCATTTATGTAACTACCTAATGAAGCTGCCCAAACTCAACAGCTTAAATGTGGGTGGGTACTGCTGCTTCAAGACTGATCAGTCCAGCACCCAAATGAGCAAAATACCATCTTATCATCATCAAAGGCACATGTACCTCTAATTCTTGTTTTTCACCAAAAAACAGGATTGAACTCTAAGCTTAGTCGTGATCCACCAACATCTTCATCAAAGTGAGAGATAAAGCCTCAAAAGAAAAATTACATGGCAACGGGAAGAAAAACTTAAATTAAAAGGGAAAATATAGAGTATTTTTAGAGCAAGACAGAAGATGGCTTACAAAGGTTCCAGAACCTCCAGAGACTGTCAAAATACCAATGTAAAGGAAATTCTTTTGAGCATGCAGCCTGATCCAAAGAGGCATTTTCCCAAGATATTTACTGTAATATTTACTGTAACTACTAGGAATCCAAACCAAATAGAATATTAGAGAGCTATTTTATTTAAAAATGTTACAGTAATGAGACTGTATTCTATCGTTGTCATAGAACTTTGGCAAAGGAGAAAAGAGACAATGAAAAAAACAGATGTATCAATAACGTGGACTGCTTGTAGTACAAAGTACCATATTTTCTTTCAACATCAACCTATACAGTACCTAAAGATCAAAAGTATACGGGGTATTTTGCATAAATGTAGTCTTTAAGTTTAAAATTAACATAGCTCACTTTGAACTTGATAATCCCTATGGATTCCTTCTAACTTGAGATAGTCTGTGCTATTTTCTCCCACAAAAAGGGAAAAAAGGCCACAAAAGGAAAAACTTTACAAACACTTATTTGAATAAATTTTACAAATACACCGACAAATGGTGTTTAGATATTTTGCTGCATTTGTCATTTTTCATTTTCTAAAAAAAAAAAAAGAACAAAAAAACCCAAACCACATTCTCTGATACTGTTTACACTCTGACAATGTTTGAGTTCTGCATCAATTGTTATAGCCAGTTAACTCATACACAGCATTTTATTTTGTCCTTTTCTGGAACTACGCTATTGGATCTGTTAGAACTTACTTTAAAAATTACAAAATGGCCTTCTGAAACCAGAAATATAATTAAAAAAAAAAAAAAAAAAAAAAAAAGGGAGGAAGAAGTAAAGCAATCAGCCCCATATTCCAAATGGTCCTCTACAGTCAAATCCCAGCTGAAAAGCTAAGCAAGGAACAACACAGCATCTCAGGTTTTTAACTACATTTTTGTTTCCAAAAAATGGAACACATATGAGTCACTAAAATCAATCTAATTTCTTCATTCCCTTAAAAGGAAACTATTTCAAGGCTTCAAAATTAGTAGAAGAAAGTGATAGCTTGAAATATGGATTCTCAAAGCACAAAAGCAAAAGGCCTTTTTTAATCTCTACAGTTTCTGATTTGGGGAAGCAGACAATGCTAAAACCTTACAAAAACTAAAAGACTTTTTATAGAGATATTTTAAACAAATTTGTCAGGTTTATTATACCTTAATTATTGCAGCATCACCAAAACTGGAGGATAAATCAACACATAACTGAAAAAATATACCAGAACAAGGGGTTATCTTCTGTTGAAAGAACATGATGCATCCATAATACAATCCTTCCTCACGAAGCAAGGAAATGGACAAGATTTACGCTACAGTTCAGCTGTTGCTTCAAGCCAATTTGAATGTAAGCTGCTGCCAAGTGAGTAGTTTGACACTCTCCTGGCCCTTCATTTCTGGCTGACTGTGACCACCTCTTCTTTCTTCAGATGCTCATAATCAGCAAGAGTTTGCCCTGAGCACTGATTCAGACGAAAGAAATGCTTTTGTTCAGGTTCACATTTCAGGCAGAGCCCACCCCTGCTCCAGCTCACCAAAGGGCTGCACAAGTCCTGCAGAACCTGACAACAACCAAAAGGAGACACCAGCCTGAGGGCAGGTCTTTCTGACCTCCATTCCTCTAAAATGCTCTAAAAACCCTGTAATTAGATTCACTCTCTCAACAATTTAATGAAAAATTCGTTACTTAAGAGTGGAGAAGCTCCATCAGCAGTGACAGAGAGAGGCTCATCACTGCAGCCATGAGTCATTTGGTATTTGGGAGACCCAAACTTTAGACCTGACTTCAAATCTGGTAGAACTACAATTAAACTCTAGAAAGTCCCAAATATAAGAGTCGCTCATCGTAGGCTCATTTACATCTTCTTTTCTTATTCATTCTTACAACAACAAAAAAAACTTGCCAAGGAAAAAATAAAGTAAAAGTTGTAACACTCTCCTTGCCAGTAAGCATATTATGCATATAAGCTACCATATGCTTACTTGCTGACCCTAAGTGGCAGCAGAATAAACTCTGACAGGCAGCCAGTCTTAACTACAACAGTTGAGTCACCCAGAAAAGATCAAGCGTTTCAGGTTTTCTCTTTAACTCTGATTTATTTCACCCTCACCAAAAAGAGACTTTCTGATCCAGTTCTTAGAAAAGAAATCTAGTAAAAAGTGAGGCAACAGTGATTCAACTCTTCTGGAGATGAAAAGCTTCTATGAATTTTAATGAAATTGTTTCCAGTTGATATAGTCTTCAGTAACACATACGAAATACAAATTATACTTCTCACCAAAATCAACTAAGTTCATAATAATCTTGCAGCTCAGCAGGCCTCAGTTTAATACTTACAATACAACAAGAGGACTTCAGGACAAAAGTCCAACACATGCATCTGAGCACACAAAGAGTGTTTCTGATCTAACACAGGAATGAAAAAGCACACAGTAGCAGTTTCAGTGCCCTAGCAAAAAAACCACAAAAAACAACACAAAAAACAAACAAACAAAAACCACAAAACAAAACAAAAACAAACAAACAAAAACCACAAAACAAAACAAACAAACAAACAAAACCACCCAAAGCATAAATCCAGCTTCTCTGTCCGGACACCCTATTCCCCTCCTTCCTTTTCATACAGATTTAACGTTGGGATAACATCCTAAGCAGCTTTGTCTTAATCATCTACGTTTTCTGGAGCAGCTTCTGTACTGGCAACAGAGTCAAAGATTCTTCAGAATCAGACAGAAATACTGGTCTGAAACGAGTAGGTGCTATTGCAATGCCCAACACGTTTTCTTCATCTTCCATTCTTTATTACATAGACTTAGGTCCTTCAAGAACAACTGACAGACAGGACTGGTGCCACTCTACTCCAGATCCCATAAAACCATGGGTTTTTTTCAAAATGTTTGTTTTCAGGTCCCAATCCTACCACAAAAATCTGAGTTTCTGGGCAGTCATATAAATCAGTCTCCAAAACTGTATTTTTTTTGCTCCATCCCCCTTAAGCTCAGTACCTGGAGGCAACAATTCCTGACATTCAGCATCAAAAGAAATTATAACCATGGTGATAACGCTATCTATTATCAGTTTTCTTCCCTTCTCCAGACTTCTCCCCAGGAAGACAAACTAGAAAAACAAAACCAAACCCCCCTTCCAAGATACGACTGTCAAGGCAGAATCATAATGCTGCCACCCGATACAGATCAGCAGGCATCACATGCCCGTGAGGACTGGAAAACAGCTTTGTACAGACACAGCCCAAACACATCTGAGTGTAAGATTAAGCTGCCAATGTAGCATGTGGTTTGGATGTCTGATTAAGAACCTACATCGATTTCCATCAGCACCATAAATGCCTTCCCTGCTCTAACAGTGCAATGGGTGTATTATTTCACATTGGCATTTACAACACATATCGAAATAGTCTCTAAAAACACCTCTCCATTCCTAAGTAAAGGAGAAGATTTCCCCCACTTATGATTTCTACCTAATTGATACTAACTATGCAGTATTTACTTTCGTTCACCTGTTTACATACATTGTAACCTACCAAACCCATTTTTAAATGGCCACCTTTCCCTGGGACATTGAGAAAAACACTAATCCACAAAATTAATTATTTTTCCTGTCTTTTTATCATCAACTAGCATATAACCTCTTACTGTGGCCCATTTAAATGATTTTTCCTGCTTAATGAGGGAGTGCCACAAGGGCAAGCATATATTAATATTAAAGAAATGGTCAAAATAACTAAAATCAGATTCATCATATTAACTATAACCCTTTACACCTTCTGGCAGTTGTATGCTTAGTCTATTTTTATCTACAAAGATAGTCTTGCCAATAATCACAGTATTTTCAGAGAAACAGGCCTGAATTTTAGTTATGGCATTGCAAATAAACTTTTTGGGTACTGCAACACATTGTTATGACTTCAGAAAATGCTACTACTGAATTACTTCAGCATAAAAAAAATTGTTATACTGCATATGCCCTTAATACATTTTAATACTGTTCTACACTAGAAAAAACACAACTCAAGTTGTATCATAGACACAGGCAGTGTAACAAATTTCATTCCTGTACAAAAAAAAAAAACCCAAAAACCCCCTATTTCTACTTCTGCCAATAACGAACTCCATTACAATACATCTGAGTAATTAAGACATATTTTAAGAGACTGTGATGCTGAACAAACAGATATGCCACGTGCTTATCCAAACTCAAGCTGGAAAGATCCAACCTGACCAACATTCATCAAATACAGTAGCTCCCTGTCAAGGATTATATGTAGAAACTCTCAAGGTAATGCTCTAGCAACTTACAGCATACCAATGCTTAAAAAGGGCTGCAACAAGTGTCACCAATGAAAACAGAAACACACAAGTAGAAATAAACATGCTTACAGCAACACGCTGTGAATATTTCCCTCTCTTTTTTCCTTACAGCCCCCAGTTCACATTCCGCTGCATGCACTAAAACTTAATTATGGTGGAAAGAGATTGTGGATAGAGCCACTTACGTCGCAAGGCGTAAAACTCTGCCAACAAACAGCACACTGCAACTTCCACCATCACTTACCTCGTATGACCAAACGCACTGAGTTCCTCCGAACCTTCGGACACACCTGCCCACCTCCACGTCCTCGTGGGTAGTGTACATTTCTCGAAGGCATTCACCTATATGTGGCACCATCCTCCTGAGAACCTCCCGACTGAAGATCATTCCTGGCCCTCCCATGCAGAAATTCTCCCCAGGCTCCAGCCCAAGTTTTCCGAGTTCTTCAATATTACCCAGACCAGTCTGTCCCAAATACAGAGGTTTACTGCTGTTCAGTGAGCGAAGAAACTCCTCCAATTTTTCACCTGAAAAAAAGATTACTGTTATTTCTCTGACTTCTCTGCCAGCCACCTCTTTTCCTGTAGTTCAAGCTTTTACAAAAATATAATAGGCACCTGAGACTGTCACAGAAAATCTCCTCTAAAGTAGAATCCTACGCCTAACTGAAAATATCCTTGGACAAGTTTACCTTTTTTGTTTGTTTGTTTTAATTAACATTACAATGACATTTGCCTTCAGCCAAAAGTCAGAATACGATCAAAATTAAATTTAACCAGTAAAGTTTGCTCTGTTCAACCAATACTGATGGAAAGCACTCACTTGCTCACTCTCTCCAAAGTCAGACAATTTGGACAATATGGTTCCAGGTTGCTTCCAATCTGCTTCCAGGGAAGCAGAGCAAACAAATTAACTAAGCAAAACACATTTAATTATAGACTAATTGTCAGAAAAAGAAGTAAAGCTCAGGTCCCTTTCATATTATTTCCAGTGCTACAATGTTTACACTCTTTTCCTTCAAACCCCTTACCTAGTTCTTTTAAAAAATTCTGATTTCATGTTTACTTGAAATGGAAAGTTTCTGGATAGGTTTAACTCGGTACTGTGTAACCAGTTAAAGGCAGGTTCATTATAACTTCGAAATGAGCCCAAAGAAAACACTGACAACTTTACATCTGCAACTGAATATACATACATATATACAAGTGTATATGTGCCAATATTTGACAGGTCACAGATAGCTGACAAGCAGGCATTTTAAGTGACTCAAAATCAAGAGACAAACTGGAAAGGCTATAGGTACCTTCAGTGAACTTAAAACAATGTAAGCAACCAAGCTCACAACCTGGGTTTATTTACGCTTGCAACTCCAGCTTCTCTTTCCCGAGCGCGGGACGCGACACGAATAACGGGACAGCAACAGGCGCAGACCAAAAGGAAGCTGCAGAGCATCGTGTCCTAACGGCGCTATGGAACTCGCAGGGATGGCACTGTCCGGGGACACGCGCTGCACTGAACGGCAGCTTCACCCGCGGCAGCTTCGCTCAGCCCAGGGTCGGGGCAAGCGGGTGACAGCAGCATCGCTCCCGAGGAGTCCCGCACGGACTCCGCCGGGGGAGCCGGGACGAGGCGGGACCAAGAGACACACACCTTGCGACCGCAGCGAGCGCGGGGGCCGCAGCACCGGGACCCCACGCCCACCCAAGGGACCGCTCGCCGCGCCGGGCGCGGTACAGCCCGCAGCCTCCGCTCTCCGCACGTCGGGGTTCCCTCGGGAACCGCAGCGACGGGGCGGCTCTCCATGGCCCGCACGGTGAGGCTGGGAGCAAACGCCGCCGGGGCGGGGGCAGGTCGAGATACCCCACGCGCTCCCCGTCCCAGACGAAAAGCGACACTCCCCTCCACCCACCACGGGACCCCGCTGCGCTCTCAAACACCGCTCCCTGCTTCCCTGCCTCCCGCCGGCGGGGCGCGCCCCGGTCACCTTTAATGTAGACGTCGTCGTCCGCCCGCATGAACCACTCGTACTTGTCCAGGTAGTGGTCGTGCATGTACTTGATCATCATGAAGGACTTCTTCTGCGGCGGGTAAGAGTCGTCCACGCCGGGCAGGGCGACGACAGGCAGCGGGGGCAGCCCGGGGGGCGCAGCGGAGCCCTGGCTGGAGAAGAACTCCACGCGGCCCGGCACCGAGGGCGCCCACGTCCGCTGCGCCGCCACCGCCCGGCTGCCCAGGTACTTCTGGGCCGTCATCACCCCCACGTAGAGGAAGTTGCGGGGCTTGGCGCAGCCCGGGGCACCCCCCCAGTCCCCGCTCCCGTTGTGGCTGCCGCCAGGCCGGCCGCTCCGCTTCTCGCCGCCTTCCTCCTCCTCCTCCGGCTCCCCTTCCCCGCCAGCAGCGGGGCTGGACACCGTGCCCTCCGCCGCCGCCGGCGGCAGCTCCCAGGGGCTGCTCCTGAAACTCGTGCCGCCCAGCACCGCCGGTGCCTCCGGCGGCGCCTGCTGCCCGCCCGCCGCCGCGCCCCGCGCTGCCCCCGGCCCCGCCGCCCGGCCGTAGTAGGAGCAGAGGCTGGCGCCGCGCCGCTTCTTCTCGCTGAGCTCGGCCACTCGCGGGGCGATGAGCCAGGAAGCGGCGGTGAAGCCCAGCACCAGCCCCAGCACCACGCTCAACCAGGGTCTCCGGGATCGCGCTGCCATGTCGCGGGCGGGGCGGCTCCCGAAGCGCCGCTACCGCCGCCGGCGTCCCGCTTGGAAGCGACCCCCGTCCCGCGGCGGCCCCAGGCGCGGCGCCTCCTGCCGCGGCTCCCTGCCCTGCCCCGCCGCGGCGGCCCGGGCGGCTGCGCTGCTCCCGAGTCAAACTTCTCCGGGCGGGAAGGCGGCGGAGCGAGAGCGGCGGCGCCTCCGCTCCGCTGGCACCTCGCCCCCGGCGGCGCCTGGTCCCTCCCCGCCCCTCCCACGGCTCAGCCCCCGCCGCACGGCTCCCCGGCCCACGCTCCGCGCCCGCCGCCTTCCTCCGCGGCTGCCGAGCGCCTCACCCCGGAGGGCGCCGCCGGTGCCCGAGCCGCGCCGGGGAAGTGGCGGCCGCCGCCGCCGCTCCGGAAGGAAACGATTTTTTTAGGTGCCGCTCGCGGATCCCCCCGCGCCGCGGCCTCGGCCCCCGGCCCGGCCCCGCCGCCCGCCGGCGACCCCTCCGCCCGCTGGGGTCGGGCCGGGGCGGAGGGCGGGTCGGGGCGGTGGGGTGGCGGTGCCCCCGTCGCCTGGCGTGCTCTGGGTGCCGCGGTGTGTCCCGCTCCCGCTGCCGCAGCGGGCGAGGTCGGGGGCTCATCTGGGGGCGCGGAGCCGCATCGCCCGAGGGCGGCCACGGGCCGGGCGGTCGCGCCCGGCCTTCTCCTCCGGAGTGGTGGTCGTGGGAGACAGGTCCGGGATGTCGTGTCGGGAGGAGGGAAGCTGTCTCCTCTGCCCCCACTCTGGCCTCTGCTTTCCGCACCGGACAGTTAACAACTCCCCAGCGGAGAGCGCCTTGCCCTGTGGCGTGGATTCCCGACCTTAGGGTTACGGAGTTGTCCACAGCCTGGGATGACCGACAGCAGGAATTAAATGACTAGGACACTGTTCCTATAGGGACAGCTGTAATGTTGAAGTTTAAGGTTGCTTGCCTATCCTCCATATTTATATGCATCCCTTATTTAATTGTGCAAGATGCCCATCTCCAGTGAAAGCCATAAACTGCTCATCACATCCATTTGTTGTTTCACTGAAATACATCCAAGCGACAGAAGATCCAGTAGCGTATATTTAACAGTTTTTCAGCAAAACCACCCATTTTTATAACTAAGTCTATGGCACTGTGTGTCACTTCATATGACTTTATCAATTGTCAGACACATGTCAAGGTGAGAGGAGGAGTATGGAGGCTGCTTTTGTGTGATGCTAGCAGAAGTACTGGAATACTGAGAGGAAAATTTCAAGCCTTTTTGGAAAAAGGTATCACTTCGCCCACCTAACAAAGACAGTCTACTCTGCATAGTCTTTAACTATGAAGAGGTCACCTACTGAAGTAATTTGCAGATTTTCTGTGACTCTGCCACATTCAGTGAGCATTCGGTGTGCTCTTTGTGGTTTTGGGATGTGCAAGTATCAGGCTCAGTAAACATACTCTGTGGCTTCCCCAGGATTGAGCATCCTTTCCAAAGCAGCCCGTCATTAATTTCCTCTCCATGTGCACACAGGCTGGTGCATTTATGCCATCAAACAGTAAAGCACTAGGTATTTACTCCAGCTGTCATCACTAAAAACAACAATCCAAGCATTGTGTCTGGGCATATAAACACCACCTGAGACGTTCTGTGAGCAACAAGATAGCAGATCCTGGGTCTGTCTTTACCAAGCTACGAACAGACAATTTGGAAGAATGTCCTCCAGAAAGCCTTTACAATGGCATTGAGAATTATCAGTATTATGAGTGTTTCTGTTTTCCATTTGAGTCTTGCGTTTAAAAATACTGCCTCTCAGCCCTTCCCCCCAGCTCCTTGCAAACAGCTGGGAATTGATGGGTCCTGGTGAGTCATGTGTGTTACCATCTCCAGTAGTAGGGGCTCCTTTAGACCTACACAACCCCATCATAACGGTGTCCTAAATTTTCAGACAACTTACTGCTATGAGGTTGCAGAGGTACAATGTATGACGACGCTAAGCCACTTCCATTGCTTATATACTGAAATCACTTCAGTCAGTGTCAACTGTGCTGACTCCTCAGGTCTGACAGCTCTTATTTTTGTCACAGAAAGAGCAGGTGAACCCATGAGAGGTGACCATAAAGCCAAGATGAAAATGGACCTTAAGGTGTTGTGAGTATCAAAATAGTTTGTAAAGGAATTGAGTATAAGGTGTGTATCTACGTTTATATTTTTAGTTCAGTGCCATACCACTATTTTGATACAACATGGGGAAATCAGTTGAAGGTTTGTGGGGTTTAATGGACAAAGACACAGAGTGGACCACTTCTATAGGAGCAACGGTGGCATCTAGTGGCTAATAATAACAGTCCTGTACCTGTGTTCAGAATGCCTTTCCAAATCATGTACAGGGCATCTAAAACACCATTCACAATCTCTTCACAGCGGCTATAGGTGGAAAGCACTGACTAAAGCTAGCTTCACTTTAAGTGGGGCTTAGAATAAGCTGTGAATCTGTCTTTGGGCACAGTCTTATATCCTGCTGGTCCCATGTCCTGTATCAGTTGTCTCAAGAAATGAGATTTTAACAGTGTAGGTTGATCAGCTGAAACACACATAGCCCAGGAGCACATTAGAGCTGAACAGGGAAAATAAAGCATCCACTTGAATTCCATAGTCAGAAAGGAACTCACTGAACTATGTTTCCATATTTCCTTCAACCTCAGATATCCAACGTAAAATAACAGGTCTGCTAGAGTAGTAGGATTTCTTTTCATATTTGTAACCAGCTGCTAAAACTTGCAATTTGTCAAAAAACTGAAGCATGATTATGAAATTAATTGCTTCAACTGCATTTGAGCTGTTACCTGAAATAGAACTCCTGACTGTTAATTGTGTTGTTTTGCTCTAAAGAGAGCTTTATAGAATAGTAAAATTAAATATACACATATAAATAGGTACACATATCAAAGGTCAATAACTGTTACACTATTTCTTGATAAAGCAGTTTAGTGACATTCCTGATAAGAGACCATTTAATTAGGATTGTTGGTATGCTGTCTCAGCTTTCCATATCTATTTGGTTTATACGTGTTGCTACAAAAATCACATGATGCGTGGTTCCGCCAAGGCAGACTTTAACATATAAATGAACTTTAACATATAATTAGTGGGTTTTGTTTAGATTTTGAGGTATTAAGGACAGGTTAGTTAACTTCAGAGATGAAAAAAAAAATCAGATTTTTTTTTTCTTTTTTAGACTATCTTGTTAACATATTGTGTTAATTTTGAAACTACATTTGCAGATGGCTTCAGTTTATGTTGTAGCAGCCACTACAATCAACCCAGGTTTTGCTAGGAAGTTAAGAAAGAATAATTGCAATGAATGTCATTTTCAAAGCAAAAAAAAGCCTTAAAAAAGTGGCGACAAATGGACCTGCTTAATGCAAGAAAGGGGAAACTTAAGACTGGAATATTAATTATTGAAAGGACAGGAGCTATTGCTACCAGACAAATCTGAAAAATTTACAGTAGTCTTTGAAGCCAAACCAAAACTTCTTTCACTGCTTTTTCGCTCCTGTTTTTTAAAATATCACCGTGAGTAAGTCTGAATAGCTCCCTTTTAGGTGCGTTAAAGAAAATTTATAGCATTTGGCTCTAAGTGAAAGACAATAGTATGCCCACACCGCAAAAATGTCTCACATCTGACCTAGCACAGCCACCTGCAAAAGATAAAGACATTTCAATTGTCTTTGTAGAGCAAACTTTTAGGAACTCTAAGACTGAAATTTCCCTTGAGCATTCAGTTTTATTATGGAGGCATATACACATCACTTGGAGAGCAGTAGTTGCAACTGACAACTGTCTTTTAACATTTTTGTAACCGTATATTTATTCACTGATATACCTGGGTAATCATATGCATTAGTGGCAACTATAAAACCAATAAAACTAAGAAATAATTTTATTGGGTTTATAGTTTTTTATTTTTATATTCTAAAACTCCACAGTGCTTATGGCTGAATTTGAGCTTTTTACGTTGTGCTTGTGTTATTCCAGCATCTGACCATAGCCATTTGCATTTCTAGGTACAGTTTTATTTTGGAAGGTAATTATGTGACCAATCTATTAACCCTGAAATGAATATCATTAAAGCATTTTCTGTTGATTTTACTAGGCATGGGGCCCGGCCAGATCTTGGATAAGTATAGCCCTTTCTTTCAAGAGAGAGAAGCTGAGAGGAGGAGAATATATCCTTTGTATATTCCCTCACATTCACAGACTTACAGTCTTACCACCATTTCCTTGCAGAGAAATGACAGCTACTGCAGCAGGAGGTCAACTGCAATATCTTGCTACTTCCCTACTGTCCACAGAGCCATTTCTGATGCTCATGGACTTGGTCCTATTCCAGACTGAGATCAAGGAAGTGCAACAGGCATTACTGAAAATAAGACCTTTATATCTTGTAGAATTATACATGGTTCTGAAAATCCATCAGTAACTCAAATTTTAGATTCAAGGTGATTTTGCAGCATCAACTGTTACCAAGCCCAGCTTTTATTTGTGAAAACAAGCCAACCAACCAACCAACCAAAAAAACCCAACAAAAAAAAAACAAACAAAAAACCCCCACAACGTGGAACTCCATACTCATGTAATTTATTTTTGGTTTAAAACCAAATTGAAATAGTATATGGGATAGGTTGGGCTATGAAATCCATAACATTTGCTCCCTTATTTATGAAAAATTATTACACTAAAGCTTACACAGGCAATTCATATGTAAATTTCATTTAACCTGCTTTATTTTGCTCTTCTTTCAAACTGTTTACCTTGTCTGTATTTTGTAGTTGTTTTCCCTGTCATCTTGGAATACAAATAAGTGAGACTAAATCACTCTCTTTTATGAATAGGAGACATCCATACATAGCTCCCACCTCTGTGTGGGATACATTAAGCAATCCTATGTGATGGACACCAGTGTTTTACCCTCTTCCTCCTCAGGTGCCACAATAGCCATTGACCTGTATGGAAGACATAGTCTCAAGAGGCTTAAATGGGTTTGTCTTAACATTTTTCTCACACTTTTTTGCCTGCAAGTGGCAGACATAAGGATGAAGCGATGAAATTTCTCCCATTTGAAAGAAAGTGAGCAGTGTCTTACATCTCCATATGCACTTAAGACAGACAGAAAGCCATGTACATCAGTCCTGGTAAAGAGACAGCTACTACTGTAAGGAGCACAGCAGAAAATACCTCTTTTAAAGACCTCAGCAGAAACACTTAGTTCTCAAAGCACTCTGAGAACAGCCTGTATGGAGGAATATCAAGACTGGAAGTAATTCTTGCTTAATGTAACTTTCCTGAAATATCTACAGTAGGAAAATAAACTGTATAATGCTTTCTTTCAAAAATTGTAAAATATGTTCTTAAGACTGAAAAAGTTTTTGTTGTAATAGCTTTTACTAATTGTTGTAATACCAAAGGTAATACCACTATTTGATCAACCTGGCCACAAGAAGTCTTTTTTTTTTCTTTTTTTCCCCCTCCTGGAAGCAAAAGAAGGTAAAATTTAAAGTTAATGCCTAACAGCAATGGACATACCCTCTGTAGATTAGTGTTTAATCTACAGGCTGAAGCAATGCATACAAGGAAGCCACGTGACATATATTTTGTTGTGCTGTTTTCTGAAGGCAGAGGGCACTGCTTTGAGAAGTGGATGCCAAAAACTCTGAAGGTTGTTCAAGGCATTTGAAAAGAAAAATCTGTCAGAGCAAATAAAAATTTAAACTAAGTAAAAAAATAAAACAATCCACTTAGAAGAATACCCTAGAAAGGAAACAGTAGAATGTCTACAGAGGTGAGCAGCTCTCCCAGAGGAAGAACTGAATCTTTCATGATAATAAACATATACAGGTCCCCTCCTCCAACATTTAGTGTCACTGAACCATGTGAGATCTTAAAAAGAAAAATTAAAAGGACAGAACAGTGAGGCCAGAAGTCTGATCCTACCATGTTGTTTTCATGTATTTATGCAATCCTTTTTTTTTAAGAACTGTTGAAGAAGATATAAACAAACTGATAACAAACTGAACTTTTTTTTTCCAAATTTGCTAGGAATTTTACTCAAATGCGACTTTTACTCAGACTTGGTACCAAACTCACCTAATAGAATATCCTTCTAGTCTGTGACTTGAAATGTCTGTATGAAGGACAAATAGCGATACTTAAAAGACTCATCATCTTCATTAAAAATTACAATAACATTTTTTGCAATTGTTATGTAAAACTAGGAAAAAAAAATAATTTGTAATATTGTGTCAGTTTTCCCTCCTGAATCGAGAGATGAATTTTCAACGTTTGAATTAAGAATGTAAAGAATTGTACTGTAAAATTAAGAGATAAAAATACCAAGAATTTTAATTAGAATCCACTTTTTCAGTCTTTCAGTATTCTTTTTTTTAGAATTTACTTAGAAGCAGTCCCATTGAATTTGGTAGGATTTTGTGTCAGCTTCTAGTTGTTATTACTAGCTGAGTGTATTAGTAATCATACTAAGATTTTTAAAAAGCTAGATGAGGGCTAAGCATTATGAGCTTATTTTTCCTGAGAAGTTTAATATGTTGTCTGCTGTAGCTAATCACTCACAGGATTAGAAAGCCTGTCAGGAAAGTTTAAACACACCATGGATAACCTATTAAATTCCCATCGAAGACACTGGAAAGCTTATTGATTTCAATAAGCCTTGGACTGGGCCTGAAAATTTGCTTATGCCTTAAGACCTTCCTTATACTTTCTTAATCTGAATGCAGGTTGCCTCTTTTACAGCCACACTGGGAGGCTGATTAGATACTGGTCGAGGAAAAGTACACATACACAACATGAAGAGTAGCTGTGCCACCTTGTGAAACAACACCGTAGTTGCAGTCTGATGGTTTCTGGCAGCATTTCCTTATAATTCAATCCATCACACAGTATCTTCGAGACCAAGTTGTTATTATTACACCATGTTATTTAATACATTTTTTTAGAAAAATACTTTTAAAGAAGCTGCTTCTCTACTTGCTTTCTGATTTATTTGCTGAAAATTCTAGGACAGTTTTGAAAACATTATCTTTTGCCTGCTCATTTCCCGCTGTATGTACCTGGAATACGTTGTGTGAAGAGTGGACAGCTCTGGGTAGCAGAAGATTTTTCCAAAGTAATTGTATTTTTAGCAAAATTAATACTCACTTTGTATAAAGTGTCTTGTTCAGAGAACCTAGAATTTTGAGGGAAAACCCAAACAAACAAACAAATATTCTAAGAGGCATAAGGAGGAAAAAGTTAGATTGTGTAATTTATCTTTTTATGATTGCATTCAAGAATTAAAAAAAAAACACATAAAGCAATTTAAAAAATCTCTTTTTTATTTAAAAGATACGATGTTTCTGTGAATAAAAATATGTGCATGAAAGGTCAATCATGAAATCAATTCAACAAGGAAACAGCTGTTCTATGTTGAAAAGACATCATATAAAATATGTACATCATGATTTTTACTAACATTGTTTACCTATAATATGAATAGGAGATTGGACTAGTAATGTTTGAAACCTTCATTTGGCTGAAGAAAACCCAACAGTTGAAGAAAGAAGCATCCCACATTTCCATTCCATCATTTAATTTGTGGCATATTTTGGCTACTCATTTACCCAGTACATTGTGGCCCAAATTCAGGAGAATATATTCGTTTTAGCATGAAAGCTATACTAACAGAACTAGGACATTAGAGAATCAAGGAACAAAAAATATAGAAGATTTATTTTGTGCATAAAATTAAGAAGATACCTCAAACTTTTGCATTAGAAGGCTATATTGTTTGATAATGTAAAAGGTGTTACAAAGTAAAAGTACTGGTTTACATTTAAGGACACTGGCTCCAAATCACTAGTATAGGTATTAAGCTTGTTATAATTACAGAAATAATGTGCCTGCAATTATGTCCTTTTTTTTTTTCAATAAGAAAGTTAATAATTTTCTTATGCCTAAACACATTTAAAAGTAGCTCAAAATACAGTTTACCAGTTGAATGTATCTTTATACTTAAAAGTGGCTATAGTGAAGAGAGAAATGAAATTCAGTTTGTGAATCATGCATTTAGCAACTTAACATTCCCAGGGCAATGGCATCAAGCGTGAGGTCTGGGAAATTTGCTTTGCAGAATCCCACTGATTACATAGCTACTTGTACTTTATGCAACATTTGTGAGAGAAAAGTTTGCTTATTGGGGAATGGCACTGATGAACATCAGCATGTAACAAACGGCAGAAAATATCTAGGACTCAGAACAGTTCATCAATTTAGCTTTTAGCCTTGAGGTGAGAGTGCAGAAAGTTTACAGATTTACATGACGCAAGTTTCAAAGAGATATCTTCTCATAAGTAACCTGAAATTTCAGATGATCATAAGACAAATATGGGTGAATTCCTCTGATGGTAAAATAAGCTTATCTGTCTCACTTTCTCTTCTGTTATCTATGGCTGTTTCCAGGAACTGTATCTATGCAAAACCTGGGTTAAAGCAAAAAGGCTTTGCATTTCAAAAGCAGTCTAGTTAGTCAGCCTTCTGTCCTGCATAGGAACCCATCCTTCCAGGCTGGAAGATGCAAGGTTTATGACAGTAGGTTGATCCTGATGGATTTTCATTTTGTTTATGCTAGGGAACACATTTATAAGCCATGTAGTATCTTGTGCCTCCCAGCTGCTAGGGTAGACGTGGCACCCATACTAAAAGGGGGCTGCAAAGATCTGCTGGGTGCTCTGTGGACAAAGGCATGAAAGTTCCCCTGAGGCAAGAAGGATAAATGTTGATTCCTCTTGATTCATACACCAACGGGCCTAGAAATTCCTCAAACAGTATATTCCACCACTTCCACCCTGTAGACTTTTCCAGATGGTGGGAAAAGGACACTACAGGAGTGATACAGAGGGATACCATGTGACCACCCAAAAGCAACAGCCCTTCAGAATCCTGCAGGACGGGTTGCACTGCTCGTTTTGGCTGGACTAGTAAGACTGACTGCAATGGCCACCAAACCTTACCCTCCATCATTTTTTCTGTCTCATTTTATTCAAGTAATCACCATTAGGAATTTTAAGACTGGAGCTTGTCAGCTAACAAATTATTTTCTCTTAAAAGTATTTTAAATGAATTTCAGCTATTCAGCAGCAAGTAAAACCATATCCGATAAACTATGCCCTGTCATTTTCAACATTTAGTTTTCTGTCACGGTAAGAAAGGTGATTAACATGCTAAAACAGTTGATATTTGGTAAATATAAGTATTTTTTTGTAGACCAGTCAAACACGTATCAAGATCTCTACTCCTACCTTGAGAGTAGCATTCCCCAAGCAGCATAAGGCTGCAGAGCTTATTTGCTGGAGAAGTACATTTTTTACAGATCAGCCTCCTTATTCTGATGTGAAGGTACAGACCTGAACTCTTCTCATACTCTTGTCTTTTCCCAAACTGTGATTTCTTGAGCAGAGGGTAATCAAAGCATTCCTTATCTGTCTCTTGCAAAGTCAGGCAAGAAATGACTGATTTTACTGAAGATTTAAAATTTGCCATTCTCTTCCATTTATTTAGCTTCACTCTTTTAATCCTCAGACAGGGGAAAGAGTCATATTATCACCTTCAGTGCACTCCATGATTCATCTCTTCTGTTTTCAGGGTTGTATTTGAAAGCCTTTTCACATTGAAGAGTGCTCAGCATGCTGCTTTATGCTTAAACACTAGCTGACAGATCCTACACAAGGAAAAGTGTTTCCTTTTCAAAGCCTCCTTTTCAATGAAGCTGACATTAGCATGGGGGCACATTCTTAGAAGAGAGCCCACCACTGGCATCAGGTTTCAGCAGAGTGATACAGTACAAAAAGGACAGGCATGAATAAGTTCAAGCACTGCCATGTAAAAATCCCTTAGGATTCAAAGGGCTCAAAGAAGTGGTTCCTCAAAGAAACAATGCTAGGGATGAGAAAGAGAAATTCCTGTTGCTGCATTTCCAGTGCAATAACTGACCAACCTGACTTAATTGTATTTTAGTGCCTTAAAGTATGCAGAAAGTGAAAAATAAGCAAAATTACTGAAGACAAGGATGAAAATGTCCTAAAGCATACAGGGGAAAAAAACAGTGCAAGATAAAAGCAGGTATCAGAGGTAATAAGATCTTCTTCTGTAGGCACACAGAAAGTATGTATCAGAAAAGCAATGATGCTGAGTAGGTCAGAGGGCATATATGTGAGCACTCATTAAATCTTTCCTTCCTTTAAAACCCCTTCATACTTACATTTTTCATCAATTTTAACTGAGGAACCTACTTCTGAACTTGTTGATAACACAGACTGTGTCAGCAACAAACACATAAGGATTCAGTTTAGAATAACAAAGGAAGGTACCAAAGAGAACCTTCAAGAAATTTAGGTGTGGCTAAGGTAGTTTTAAACTGCAAAACTTCAGTTTAGGGTGCTTGGAGAACTGGGTTGCAGCTGTAAGGCCAGAAGTCAGAATAGCAAGTTTGGTGAGGCTCTAAGAGAACAAAACAGGACCAGTGTGAAACTGCTTTAAAGTTTAAACTTCAGTTTTTTAAAACTGATCCATCTGCCTAACTATGGCTTCCAGGCAGAACTACCTGAAGCACATCCACCAATTTTTATTATGTAAAAGCATAACAAGAGCTGAAAGTGGAAAGTTCTCCTGAGTGTGTGGCTATCCTGAGCACAGGAGGCTATGCTTGGCCCATGTCTATTTGGTTTTGACAACAAAAACATGTCCCAGAATGTCCACAATTGGAAGGGACCCATGAGGATCATCAAGTACAATTCCTGGTCCTGCGCAGGACACCCCAAGACTCACACCATGTGCCTGAGACTATTGGCCAAACACTTCTTGAACTCCGTCAGGCTTGGTGCTGTGACCACTGCCCTGGGGAGCCTGTTCAGTGCCCAACCACCCTCTGGGGGAAGAACCTTTTTCTAATATCCAACCTAAACCTTTCCTGACACAGTTTCAGGCCATTCTCTCAGGTCCTGTCTCTGGTCACCACAGAGCAGAGATCAGTGCCTGCCCCTCCTCTTCCCTTCACAAGGAAGTTGCAACTGCAATGAGCTCTCCCCTCAGTCTCCTCTTCTCCAGCTGAACACACCAAGTGCCCTCAGTCACTTCTCATAAGGCTCCCCTCCAAATCTTTCACCATCCTCGTTGCCCTCCTTTGGACACTCTCTAACAGCCTAATATGTCTTCATACCAAAAGAAAAGTTTAATTTACAATAACAAAGTTAAGCTACTTTGTTGAGGGGAGTTGTTTGGTGAATTTTTCAATATAAAGAGTGGAGAGATAAAATCAAAGATCAGCTCTCTAAAACTAGAGATTACATTCTTCTTCCTGGTTCTTCTGTTATTTCTACCACCAATAAAAGCATCAAATTAATCTGTGAAGAAAAACTTAAGTATTTAAGAAACTTTAAGGAACTATAATATTACAACAGTAATCACACATACGTTCCTTGGTTTGATGCCAGTATTTTCAACAAGGGAATAGCTGTTTGCTGAAGACTTCACTTCTATTTTAACATAAATTATCATCTGAGAATTCTAGCTGTAGGTGGAGAAATTACAATAAGTAGAAAGGAAATTTACATCATCAAAAAAGTACTTTTATAATAGAGCTTATTGACTTGTTTGGTGTGTTAATATTCTCTGGAAGAAAATAAGTGTTTGTAAATTAGACCCCAAACCTGCAATCATAACTCATAGCAGTTATGGTTGATTACCTTATAAAACCAACTTGTATATTCTTAACTTTATTTTTTTCTTTCTTTCCTTTTCATCTGAAACTCCAAAGCAGGAAGAGTTAGAAGACAGAACCAGTCTGTAAAGCAAAAAATCAGAAGTGTCTAGGTTTTGTGCATATTCTGCCAGCATAATTTAAACAGAACAAAATCCTTGTTTATGAGCATAATGTTGAATTGCTGAGAACTTTCTTCACTTTCTTTTTCTGGAACAGATAGTAAGTAATTTTTTTGCTTTAACATTACCACATGCAGGAAATTATATGTGCAAGATGAGTCAAAATTATTCACCTCTTTAGAGAGTGTAAGGAGAAATACAATAAAATTATTTTATAATAATAAAATACTTAATTTTTATGTAATTTATATTTTTAAATTATATTTTTAATAATTTATTAATTAATCTTTAAAATAATTTATAATAATCAAAATAAGAAACAGCTACCACTTTTTTTGTCAGAAGCAGCATGGTGGTAATTTAGGCAGCATCTCTGTGCCAAGCAGCTCTCAGCTGCCCGTGTTCCTCAGGGGGAGGATCCCCTCACTCAGGAACTGGGTGAGGATTTAGCCACCAACTCCCAAGGAGTTCCCAGCTTCCCACTTCTCAAAGCAGCCCAAGACTGTTACTTAACAGCACTTGTTCACCTGCGTCCTGCCTCTGAGAACATCGTGTTTCAGAGTCTATTCTGTTTTCATCAGTCTTTACTCATTTATTTTGAAGTCTGTTTATTTAAAACCATAATGGCCTCTTCTTAGTGTCTCTGGCCTTAACACAAAGCATGACCCTTTGATGTATCTGCTGGTGCAGCTTTCCTACAGCTGGAATGACACTGGTTGAGGTAGATCAATGTGGCCAGCCTCTAGAAAATATTGCGTTGCCTATTGGTGTAAATATGGTGCACATGAAAAACGTGTCAGAGGGAGCTGCAAAAATATACTGCATGATTTTGAAGCTGAAATGTGCTTGCCAAATTTGTGTGCTGTCCATGTGCAGCATGAGTGCAAACTGGCTGGTGCCAGAAGCAAAGGTGTGGATGTAGCTGGCCCCGTGAACTTGAACTTCGGAGGATAACCCAATAGGCTGTTGGCATACACAGATATAACCAGGATGGATCAGTACCAGGATGGATCAGCAAGAACTAACCTTGTGTCAGAAAAGAAACTTGTGAAGAATCCTGTAACTATACTGGAAAAGGAGGATTTGTGAGACAACATCGCTGCTGATGTTACGAGGAACAACTTTCCAGGCATCCTGACATCCTTTCTGAACGTCAGGTATGAAAGGAAAAATTTGAAAAATCATAAACCATTGAATATTTTTATGAGGGGAACATTATTCTGATTTATGAGGACAAATCCTCAAGACATGCCCGTGGTTGTTAAAGAGCAAGTTTTATCAAGTTTTAAAGGTATAGCTGGAAGCACATCTCCTAATAGAGGGGAAAAACAGAGAGTAGGCAGAAAAAGCCTCCAGGACTTAAGTATTTTTAATTAAGTTTGGTATACTGTACTATTAGTGACAGAATTTAGCTCTTTGTAGAACTTTATAATGGATGCCTTCCTCATCATCTCATTGATCAACAGCTTCCTCAAATCCATTCTGCTGAAATCATCAGTAACAGCTTATTCTTCAATACTTCATAAGCACGTAGCAGCAGTTCCCTTAATTACTAGGTTTGAAACTGTTTTTGAAAACTAAGTAACTCCTAATAATTCACAGAAATACATGTAATTTTGCTTTTGCTGAGTTTGCACTGTTTCTCACCCTTATGGTCCACATCACCGTGCTGAATAACAAAGGCAAAATGGATTAAGAAAATAACAGCAAAAATAAGTTTTATTTTCAGCAAGCATTCAGCCTCCAGTCATAACATGTTAAAACATTTACAGGTGAGAAAGTGAGGGGGGTCTTTTTTGTTGTTTAAGAGACAGTGTGCCATCTCTGGAGTGATGGCACTAGAAGTTTCAGTGGGAGCCAGCAGAGATGGCCAACACTGCCTGCCTGTTTCCCCCAGGTGCAGGGCTCCCCAGGCAGCCAGTACAGCCTGCTGAGCTGTTGCAGCATCCAGCTCCTTGTTTGAGCTGCCCGTGTGACAGGCAGGGTGCCCACACCCCTGTGTGCCCTCGGCAGCTCCAAATCTCAGCTGCATGAGAAATTCAGCATTACAGACCTCTGAATAATTCAGGATTTGTTTCCATCTGCCAGTGAGTTACACAGCACATCTTGAAACGCCACTTCCTCACATCTTCTTTCCCAAGTGGGCTTGGGAAAGTGCAAAGGGATGTTCAGTACACATCCATAACAAGCAAACTGAAATCATGTAGTGGTCCCCAGCTGGCACTCTAGTTGTCTTCCCTTGCTGTTTGCTAACCAGCCTTCCCCAAAGGAAGAGTAGTAGCATTAGTTAGCAATAAGTAACAAGAGACTAATGCCACCTGTTTCATAGGTACTATTCTCTGGAAGTCCTCTACCAACCTGCACCTCAGGAAGCCTTCCATCATCCCCATATCACCATTGGCCAGTCAGAGCTTAAATCAGTCCAACAGTTTACTTACCTAGGTAGCCTCATCTCCTCCGATGGTGAGATTGATGGGGAGATAGACAACAGGTTAGCAAAGGCATATAGTGCTTTTGGAAAACTCCACAAAAGAGTATGGCGTAATAAACACTTGAAGAAAAGCACCAAGATCAGTGTTTACAGAGCCATAGTGTTGTCCACTCTCTTACACGGTTCCAAATCCTGGGTCATCTACTGCCACCACCTGCGACTCCCAGAACGCTTCCATCAACGCTGCCTCCGTACAATCCTAAACATCCACTGCTCAGATTATGTGACCAATACATCTGTTCTAGAACAGGCAGCAGTCACAAGTATTGAGGCCATGTTGCTGAGAACACAGCTGTGCTGGGCAGGGCACGTCTCCAGGATGAAGGACCAACCACCCTGTCAAGGTTTGAGATAGCCCAAAATCCAATTCTCTAGCTCCATCCCCCCTCCCACATCTCAACCTAATGTGAGATGGGTTTTTCCAGACAAAACACAACCAGACTCAAAGTGGGGGAAAGGGAATATATTACAATGACTGTACAAATAAATACTATAACACATTATACACAAAATCACAACTATCTCTACCATGACATATAGTATTTACAATGGATCAGATCTCTTCTCCCCTCCAAATAAAAGTCCAGGAGGGAAAGAAGGACAGATCCATTCCAGTCTCTCAGGGCAGCAGCTTCTTCTAAGGTAGCAGGTTCTCCTCATCTCATGCATGCAGCAGCTGATAGCTGGATCTCTGCCAGCACTCACAAGGGGGGTATCCCCCTCGGCCCCTTGACGCAGGCAAAGGGGTCTTCCGTGGGCTTTGTAACCCCAGACAAAGGCCGTTTCACCACGTCATATCACGAAGCACAGGGGGTCTTCGTGACGGTCTGGTATCTCCAGGAGACTGAAGCTCCTTGCAGGGCCTCTGTGCCCTGTCTCAGGCTGCGAGCTTCTTTGTAGCTTGCAGCAAGGGAGGGCCCCCAAGGCCAACCTCCCACACCGTCCTGGCTGAGCTCTCAGGACGACTGAGCTTCTCAGCTCCTCTCTGCAGTGCATGTTGCACTTCAAGGCTCTTTCAAGTAAGAGTCTATCATCTTCCTCCTCTCCAGGAGGTCTCAAAGGAGTTTGGGGGGTCTAGTATCAGTTCTTACCCCCAGAACTCCGTAGCTCTGCTGCTAGCTTCTGCTGCTTCCTCCGGTTCAGTTCTTATCTGTCCTGGCTCTTAGCCAGAGTCTCTGGACACTGCATCTGCCGCTGCTGTCTCTGCTCACTCACAGTAGAAAAACATCCCCCAGCTCACAGCTACAGACAGATAGTCCAGCTTAACACTGTTCCAAGTCTCTGTAGCCCCCAACTAGGGCTGGGGGGCCCCAGAGGCCCCGAGGGGCTCCGGGCCCCTTTCCTCGTGGCTACTACAACATGGCTACTTCTTCTAACTACCAAAACTACAACGCTCTCTTCCGGTGCTTGTGATGTGTTTACATTTCTGCAGGAGCGCTCATTGGACAGAACTTCAAAACTTCCAGGGGTTTCCACCCCTGGGGGTTACCACTTTTCAGCCTCTGGGGGAAAACAAGGTTCAAACCACTACACACCCCCTCCCTAAGATCTTGCTTTATGGTGAACTTGCCACCGGCTGCTGCAAGAGAGAAGCCCCAAAGAGAAGATACAAGGACTCCCTGAAACAACATCTCAGCCTCGGCCACATTGATCATCATAACTGGTCTACTCTGGCCTCCAATTGGGAGGTCTGGAGACACACCATCCATAACGCTGCCGTTTCCTTTGAGAACACATGCAGGATCACTCTCGAGGAGAAAAGACAACGCAGAAAGAATCGTATCCTGCTGAACGCACCACCTAAGGAGTCTTTCTGCTGTGCCTTTTGCAATCGGATATGTCTATCTCGTATTGGCCTCATAAGTCACCAGCGTGCCTGTAACAAACGTGGATAGTGCCTTCCCAAATCTTCACGAAGCCTGGCCATGATTCTCTGGGTCTTGTCCATCTTAGTATACTCTAGCTATTGTTTAAGAACTGCTTGAGCAAAACCGTTCTTGACACTGCAGATTTTTGCATTGGATGTCAGAAAAAACACTTGACATGTTCTTTTTAGAAGGCAATGGCTTCACAGGGCCAGTGTTTCTTTCAAGTGTATACACACACACACACAAGTGTCTCTGTATCATGCATTCATATGTATTCATGCATTCACATACCTACATGTAGACATATACATATATATATGCATGAACTTCACTGGAAAATGCACTTTAACCTGGGTAGTCCAGACACTTGTTCTAGGTGGCAGTGAAGGCAAAGCTTGTCCCTAAATCTGCTACTGGACAAAACAGTTACGTGACTTGAATAAGCCAGTCATTCTAAATGAAAAAAAATCACTTCTAAAACAAAACCCCAAAGCCAAAACAAATAAAAATAAAAATAATAATAAAAAAATGAACAGCATGCCTAAAGCCGGAGGTGTACGTGACTAAGCCTCCAAGAAATGTCACAAGTGTCAAAGGGAAAGGTCGATCGTAGTTCCCCACTGCCAGGATGCAGAGAGAGGAAGGCCAGGCACATTGGCAGCATCAAACTGTCCCATCACCACAACTGTTCTGTCCAATCTCAGGGGCACAGGGAATAATATATGATAATGGAAGGAGATCTCACTCAGAATGGAAGCAGGTTTTTGGTGGTAGAGTTGCCTTATGAAAACAAGGTGACTGATTCCTTGCTTGTCATACGGGTTTGGACAGAGCACTGGGGAAAGTATGTAACTAAGACACATACCATTAAATGGAGTCAGTAAGGTAAAATTCAATGGACATCACTATATAGATCCTACCATCAAATACCTTTATTTTTCTTTATCAAAAAACACCCAAAGAAACCAATTTCTCACTTCAAGGTCGGACATGCATTTAGGTCCTTAGCGAATTCTTCTCTCCCCCTGCAGTTTGCAGTGTATTGGAACATTTATTTCCACACAGCATTACTGCTGTAAACCCTAGGTTGTACTCATTTGTTTTCCATTGCCTCAGGATTTGACATCCTGCCAATTTAACTCATTGGCTTCCAGGCTGCAAACAGTATCCCTATTCCATGTGTTAGAAGAGCCCATTTTGCTCTAGCTTTGAGCTTTGCATAATCTTACACTTTCAACCTAATTACTTCTAATGTTTAATATTTTTACTCACATGTACAATGCCAGAGCTACTGTTGATTTAGCTCGCTCAATTCTAAATGCCTTGTCCAGGATTTATTATTGTCCTAAGTATACTTTCTGTGTCACATTTCAACCAGGAATAAAGCCTAATTTACCGTCATAGCTGCCTCTTTATCCTCAGCTTAATCTTAACAAATTTAGAGTTTTCCCATTCCATTTCTGGTTATTTTATTTTTAAATTGTCTCTGTACGCTGTGCTATATGGTAACTTAATATTGCAGGCATCTCATAAGTGTTTATGGGGTGCAATGAAGATGCAATAACTTGTCAGACCTTTAGAGCAATACAGACCATTTCAGACAAAACAGAGCTTCCTGATTCCTTACTCGAATTTTTCCCCCACATACCTAACACAAATGGTTCTGAAGTTCAATCTTAAAACACAGTTAATCTTAAAACACAGACATTAAAAAACAAATCACTTTTGGCCCCTGACTATGTAAATTACTCACATGCTAGTTTACTAATATTGGTTCAGCTCACATCTCAATGAGCTGAGACAATGTTTATGGCCTTGCTCATTAAACAGAAGAGAACTAATGCAAATTTAAAGACTGAAGGTCCTGTGCTTATTTTAGTCTAACAGCTACTTTTATAAGGCAATCTTTCCCTTAGCAATATACCACTAAGAGGACTAGTCACACACAGATTATTCACTTACAGTTTCTCTATCCAGATTGTCTTATATCCAAAGCAGTTTCAAAATGTTTTCATGCAGTTCAATAAACAAAAAAAGCCTAAGAGTGTGAAAAAGAGAAATCAGACTTTGAACAAAAGCAAATATCTCCCACAACAAAACCATTCTCTGTTATTTTCACTATCTTTATCCCTTCCCTTTCTGAGGAAGTGCCAAGTTATTTAGAAGAGAGACTCAAACAGTGGAATTAAAAATACTACTTCAGTGTGCACACTTATATGTGTGTTTTCAGTATTAAGCTGTGCCTGGAGAGAAGAAGCCTTAAAGGCCAAACAGGCACACCACTCACAGGTATTAAAAACAGCAGTCTACCAAATCTGAAGCAAATAAGCCTGATACCCAGTAGATCCTGTGCTGTGTGTTGAGCAATAATTGTGCTGTCATAAAACTCTCTGCCTTCCACCTTACCTTTACTCTGCTTCCTCCAACAAGACTAACCTTACCACAAGCAACGAGAATTCCCACAGATGAACCCACTTACAGCTACAAGAGTTTCAATTTACTGCACCAGCTGCAGCAAATTGATTTGTGAGCTGAGAGTGGCCTTTTGGAGAATTTCCAAAAAGAGCACAATCAGCACAGAGCAAAGCTCAGAGGGAAACAACCTCTCTGCAGGAAGGCTGGTTCACGTGCTGGGTTGTCTGTGAAGCTAAATACACAGGTGGAAAAATAACACACACCAACTTAGGATCTGTGTGTTCTCGTGAAAATGATATAGCATGTCATGCTGCTATGAATTAACTAGTCCCCCCCCTCAACCTAAAAGCTGCCTGCCAACTGGTTTCAGTAATGCACTGAAAATATAACTGTGTACAGGATTTTTGTTGCTGCGTTGCATTAATAGAACATAATATATCAGAGTGTCCAGCATTTTTTTCCACAACCAGATGACATACATTAGGTTTGGTGAGGGAAAAAGAACACTTAACAATATGTAATTCATAACTGAATATGCTGACTGTTGGATTCAGTGTGTCATGATCAGCATCATACCCATATCAGGATCATTGCAACAAGTTTTCAGCTGCAAAGATTCACAAAGTCAGCCTCCACAACTCGGAAATCTTGACAAGTACTTCTGTCAGGAAGAGGGCTGTCTGTCAGGATGCACCACCACCACTGACCAGACTGGTTGCTCCCAGGGAGACATCTACAGAAAAGCAGCTGCAAAAGGAAGAAATCACTGTCTAGAGAGGTCTGGTCAAAAGCTGTTTACCTAAACGGTATGTTCACTCAGAGTCCACCTCAATTCAAACTTGAACTACATCTGTCCTCCAGGAGAAATCTCCCTGGAATGTGTTTGTGTTTGGAGAGGAGAGGAGGGGAGGGAGGGGAGAATGATCCCACAAATCCCAAATCTTGCAAGTTAAATCTTTTATAGATTCAGGTTCATAGACTTACAGACAAGAGTTTAATGAAGAAATTTGCATTTTTCTGCCACTCTTCTGTTTTCTCCTTCCAGGCAATGGACTATAAATGGGCACAGGTCTGTCAAACTTGACTTACAACTCTGGGTTTGCAGTGCCACCAGGTTTCTGAGAAATGAGTTGAACCATGGCACGTGTCACGTTCCAACAATGAATCTAGGTACCTGCGTCTGGATGTAGCAATGGCCTGAGTCTGAACTGATGTAACGGGAAATAGGAGTTGGAACAGAGAAAGCCTGTCAGTATAAGCAGGAGCTCCCAGACAAAAGAGTCTTTCCTGCATTCATTAATGCATTCCTCCAGAATGCAAATAACCAGGTTATGGCTGTAGGCTGTACAGGTGAGGCCACAGCAGAACTGTGAATCCACAGAAGGGCTCTGGATTTGTATCCTTCTTTGTCCAGGGGCTAAAGCTTTCTAGGAAATCCTAAAACAAACAAACAAACAAAAAACCCACCAACCAACCAACCAACCAAAAAAACCCCAAACCAAAACAAAACCAAAATCAAACAAACAAACAAACAAACAAAACTAAAAAGCAATTAGGTAGTGCAAAAGGCATTTTTTTATTAAGGAACCTATATAGAAGGAAGTGCTGTTGTTAAACCAAAAAGCGTAATCCACCAAAAATACCGGGAGCTGGATACTTTTAAAATGTATCTTGTGCCACAAAGAGATGATACACCTTGTGTTACACCTGTTGTTGTTACAGCAGGTAACTGCTACTCTAGTTTTTTAAATCTAGGTGCATCTTCTAACCAGTAAAATCACATGAGAAAATAGCTGACAGAAGAATCACATTTACTGTGCTGGACTGCTGCCTGATGCTTAGTTCATCTGACTAGATTCCCCATAAATTTATGTTTCAGCGAATTATTCAGTTTACAGGAGCATAACCATGATCCTTGGAGTGGATTTGGTAGTTTGATCTGCTTGAAAACATCTCTGAACTAATCAGAGGCACATTCTTTTTGGGTAGAGGAATTTGTGGCAGACCTTCCTGACCTTTCAGTGATAGATAGCAGAGATGTTTAGCATCCACACAGGTTCTGCTATTATGGTTATTCATTCAGCACTCACAGACTGAAATATCATAACAGAAGGAGTAACTTCTGCCTTAGTGAAGTTTGTAATGTATGACAACTCACAATTCATGTTGCATCTTTCTTTTTCAAATCCTGATGTGACCAAAGTAACTTTACTCATGGCAAACTCAGAAATGTCCCTTTCCTTCTTGTTTTTCTATTATAGATCTCGTTTTAAGTAATGAGTGCATTGACAGAAAAAAAAATGAAGCTAGAAACTTAAAACATGTACCCTGCTAAAGCAACAAACCCTGAAAGATCTTTTCCATGGGTCAGCTCTGTACTTTACTGAAGGGGAGTGGTAGCCGTAATTTTCCCAAATTGTGCCTGTTGGAATGCCAGAACCAAGCAAGAGTTTGTTTTCAGCAACTTTATAGGCCAAAATCAGATAATATGAGAACTCAGTTGCATATTTCTGGACATTTTCAGGATGGGAAAAACATAGCAAAGAAAGAGGAAAGGTGAGAATTTCCTCGACAGAATCTTCTGAGATGCTCTAGTGGTTTGGGAGAGTAGTTGTACTAAAAGTAATTTAAAAAGTTGCTTGGGCAGTTTTGAAAGCTAATCCTTATTTACTGGAGAGAAGAAAGTTAATTTTTCTAAAATCAGTTGTGAAATATAGTAACTTCTAGTTCAATTATAAGTGGGCAGAATCTGCATGAACAAGTACTCTTATTTTCTTCCAGGTTGCTGATGTGCAGTTTATAAGAGTGAATTCCTGCTATGTGTCACTGAAAATTCCAGTTTTCTGAGTAAAAGGTAGTACTCCACCACAGTTATACCCTTGTCCTACACCTTATTAGTAGGTGCTGGTAAGATACTGACATACCAACTTGGTGTTGTATGTTAAGTTTGTACTGACTTCAATAGGAGACTTTGCTGCTACTTGAGCTGATTACCATCGGAATAAAAATTTTAAACTTCACCTAGATTTGTTTCTTTTCTGATGCAAATTTGACTACTTTATTATCTTTGGCTACTTTCTCATCTTTAAGCACCTGCTTAAATCTTATCAAAGTTACCCTCAGCCTGCAGAAAGGGCCCTGGGGGTCCTGGTCGATGGCAAGTTGAATCTGAGCCAGCAGTGCCCTGGCAGCCAGGAGGGCCAACCCTGTCCTGGGGGCATCAGGCAAAGCATCACCAGCAGGTCGAGGGAGGGGATTGTCCTGCTCTGCTCTGACCTGGGGCAGCCTCACCTTGAATATTGTGTGCAGTTTGGGGCACCACAACGTAAGAAAGATATGAAGCTGTTAGAAAGCTGTCCAACGGAGGCAACGAGGATGGTGAAGGGTTTGGAGGGGAAGCTTTATGAGAAGTGACTGAGGGCACTTGGTCTGTTCAGCTGGAGGAGATTGAGGAGAGAGTTCATTGCAGTTACAACTTCCTTGTGAGGGGAGGAGGAGGGGCAGACACTGATCTCTGCTCTGTGGCGACCAGTGACAGGACCCAAGGGAATGGCCTGAAACTGAGTCAGGAGAGGTTTAGACTGGATATTAGAAAAAGGTTCTTCCCCCAAGGGTGGTTGGGCACTGAACAGGCTCCCCAGGGCAGTGGGCACAGCACCAAGCCTGACAGAGTTCAAGAAGTGTTTGGACAATAGTCTCAGGCACATGGTGTGAGTCTTGGGGTGTCCTATGCAGGACCAGGAGTTGTACTTGATGATCCTCATGGGTCCCTTCCAATTGTGGACATATTCTATGATAGACTCCCACACTCCCCCAACCTGCCCACAACTTCCTTTCAGGTAGTTGTAAGAGAACAAATAAGTTCTCCCCAAGCCTCCTTTTCTCATAGTTTTTTTAAGCACTTTTGGAATAGCCTCAACATTCTGTTCTCCAAACACCAATCTCGATCCTCGTTTGTTATGTGTTACTGTGACATCTTCAGTCCCTGCCACTAAGGAATTATAAATAAATAAATAAATAAATCTACCAACAAACCAACAAAAGCAAAAAACACGGTAAAAGAGACAACACAAAGCAATCTTACCAACCAAAAAAATTAAATTATTTTTCTACAACACACGTAAACTTACACTGCATCAAGTGGTTAAAGAAGGGTTGTCTCCTTAATTGTTTTCAAAGTAAGCACATGGCACAAAGGATCCCGTGGCTCCACCACTCCCCCCTGAAGAGAGGTCTTTGTCTCTCGGTCTGTTGACGCTGGGTGTTTTTTTTTTCCCTCCTCAAAGTATTCAAGTGTTGTTTATTTTCTCAGCCCCTAGAGCACAGCCCGCTTTCAGGCAAGACAATGCTCTGAAGGGCGCAGCCAGCCAGCCCCTTTCCTTCACGGGCGGGCAGACGACCCCGCAAGGAGCCTCCTCCTGCCTCCCGGCGCTCCCGGCACCGGGAGCCGCCGATTCCCTCCGTCCCGCCCGCTGTGCTCTGCCACGAGGGGTCACCAGAGGAACCCGCATCACCACGGAGGGACAGGGAAGTAAAAACATAGAGCAGCCCTTCCCCCCCCCCAACACACACACCGGCAAAAAACCCCTCAAACCAACCAACCAAACAAAAAAACCCCACCCCAAACCAACAAACCAAAGCAAAACAACAACGCGCACAAAACCCCCAAAACACACGCACACACACACAGAGGAAAAGAAATTAGCACAAACCGGCACCACCGTGCCTGACACGTTTTTCCTCTTTCCTGGCTCTCCACTAGGTGACAGCAGCGAAACCGGAGTGAAGCATCCCGTAATGGACTTCTGGAGAAAACTATTTTATCCTTTTTGCTAAACCCTCAGAGAGTAATGCAGTCGAGAGACTCGTATTATTGGCTGTTTTCCTGGAAATTACAGAGCCCTTTGCTTTTAGGCTTCCCGCCTGCAGGCCTCAATAATTTACAAAAGTACGTCTCTGCATTGTATGCACTTAAAGCAAATGTACTTGGGCTGGAACAAAGTCAAGTATTGTTGGTTTAATGCAAGTAGTTACTTCATAATGTCAGCGATTAGTCTTGTAAAATACTCCCAAGTTCTTACTTTCATAAGCTGTATGGGCCTGATCTTTCAGACAAGAATCTCCAGCTACACTGAAACTGCAGCAAGGCAGGAGGTTGAGTTCCCGTGTATATTTACACCAATGTCCAATTTTCTAACAGGGATACTAATTTCATGCATGTACATTTAAATGCTGCTACTCCTTTGCTGTTGGCTGCTCACCAGATTAAAGCAGTAAGCTCTTTTATCATGAATCCTTATGATAACCAGATAAACCAGTTATGGCACAAGCTAGACTAGGGTCCAAGTAGTTACAGCACAAACAAGAATCAAACATGGAGCAGATGAAAAGGAAGGAATTGAATGCACCTATCTGAAAGCAAATCCATCTTGACATGAGTTAAAGCACTGTAAATCTGCTATAAAGAGGGCACATTCTAGAATTCAGAGGGGACACTACAAACCCTCTATCTCGGTCCTAGTCCTGGCCTAATCCAGAGGGAGGTTTTTTTGTGGGACAAGAAGTAGAACTGATATAACCCCAATTTTCCAGCTTCTGTGCATCTGTGAGATTCTCTTGTGTGAGTAGGGGAAATCCCTTCATAGCTTCTTAGACACCAAATACAGAGGTATAAAGGGTTTGTAGCACCCAGAATATTTTTCAGAAAGGAAATAATTATTCAAAGTTCTTCTCTCCCTGTCCACTCACTTTTTATTTTGTCATTTTGTCTCATGTTTTCATTATTCTGAATTATTCTGAGGTGTATGAACTTAATTGTCTGTGTGCCCTTAACATTTAACTTTTTGTTTCTTTTATTTACAAACATAGCTTTTCATAGCCTGGCTCTATGACTTTAATGTTTTTAAAGTGTATTGTAATTCAAGTTTATATTCTAGTATTTCACCAATGTTGTTCCAGTTTTTGACATGTTAGATTAAAAAAGGGTTGTCACTCCATCTTTTGGGATAGCAGAGATGCTACATGTAGAAAAAAGGTCACATAGGGATGCAGAAACTCCGTCCTAGGTCTTAGGGAATTCTTTTCATAGAAACTCAGTCATCTGTTTTTTGTTTTTCTTCTCTGAAAACATGTAAGAAAACATTTATGCTTTTAGGCTACCTTTATACTAAATGCTGCATCATTGGAATAATACATTCAGTCACTAGGTAGGGTGTGAATTTTTGTTTTATAATTCTTTGTGATATCTTAAATGATGCTTTGTACTACTTTTCTATATTCTAAAAATAGCTATCATAAAAAGATGAAGGGGGTGTTTATTAGGACAAATAGTCAGCTAGTTTCTGTACATACAATATGTAACATACCACACATAATGACCTAAATGACTAGTCCAAAGAAGGCACTAATAAAAGTAGAATATTTATAGTTTTCTATTTAAATTATACCTGTAAGGAGACATTCAGCCATGTTCAGGGTATTTATCTCTTTTCAGGATTCCTGCTGCACAGGGATTTTCTAAAGTAGTGTTGTCAAACACATTATATTTGTGACCAAAAAAAAAAAAAAAAAGAATTCAAAAAAAAGAGGGGAGAGGAATACTTTAATAAAAATATTTATTGGAAAAAAATCCCCATCAGCATCATTTGGCTGTATTAAGTAAGTAAAACACTGAGTGTGACTATGGTAATTAGGATGCAAACAGCAAGTACTATGAGCAGGATGATTCGACAATATTTGGAATGCTTTTTTTCTCTCTCTTTCTTTTTTAACAAGGTATCATACCCAGGAGTATAAATATCCCCCATCCAGAACTGTAGATCATTAGGATTTTCCTAGAAAAAAAAATCAGAAAATAAACTCAGTTTCTCTCTGTTGCACATAAAGTCATTAGAACATACCCAGAAGTATTTTGGCTATCATCAGATACTGATTAATGAATTTAAGACATCACAGCACATATGTAAGACACTTTCACTTGAACGTAGGTTGTGCTACTTGCCAGATGCTGCGAATGTTCCACTGGGGAAAATTAAAACCACACTTTTCAGCCAGGAACCAAATGTAGGACACCAGCTATTGAAATGTGATCAAAAAACCTAGAACAGACCACGTTGTCTTCTCAGGAAGAGATGTCGTTGTATAAACACAGATCTCACTCTCTTTCCCAAAAGTGGAACAGCAGAAAAAAAGCTTACAAAAGTAATCCTAAAAGTGATTTGTGCCAACCCACAGGCAGGCAAGATCCTGCATAGTGTGGATGAGGCTCAGAAAATGTATGTAATTTGATAACAGAATTTTGCTATGAACAGTTATTAACGTGACTGTATAGTATTTAAGCACCATATTTATAGCTCTTCCCTATATAAACAGGGAAGCTGAGTTGCATAGTGTTGTGGTTTAAGACTTTCTTTAAGTCAGAGATCATGTTCTGCAGAGCTGAAATTCCTGGAGTCTCACCAGATGCACAGACTTCCTTTCCCGATCAGACTCACGTTGGTGTCATGTCTGTACCAAAAAAATACCTCCATATTTACTTCTGGAATTCCACCAAAAGGACCAAGCGGGCTGAACAGGCCTCACAGTGGTTCATGCATGCACAACACAGCCCACAGCAATCCACTTTGCTCCAGCTCAGCTCAGCAGTGCATTACCTTTATGTGGCTGGCCAAGTTAGAGTGCAGCGAGTGTCTGTCATAGTCCTGCACGGTCCAGGAAGGGGTCTTTTTCTTCTCCTCCCAGTCGTCATCCACCTGGATATCACTATACAATGGGTTTCTTTTGATGGTGGATTTCAGAGTGATGGGTGTAATGTGTTTCCCCAGGGCTTTGTCCATCATTTCTTGACTGACCCTGTTCAAGTCTAAGCCTGGCAGCTCAGTGACAGTTCTTTTTTCTCTCTGTAAGGCACAAGTTAGATCAGAAGCTGCCTTTATCTTCGTTTACCTACCCTTGCAGAATTAGCATTTATAATACAGCAGAATCCTCTTTAAAATTACACATGCAACAATTTTTCTCATTCTGGCAAACATATATAGTGCAGTAAAGGAGACCAACTGTTCACTTCGTGCAGATTTTTTCCTTCTGGGGAACGCAGGTGGGTGCAACATTAAGTTCCTTTGCAAGTGTGAACTGACATAATGCCTGCTGAAAGAAAGCTTCTGCTTTAGCAAAACAGTGCTATGGAGCACTACAGTACAACATGTAGTTCTGGTGAAAGCCACGGGTGTATGATGCAAAAGCAGAGCTGCAAGGACAAAGCAGAATGAAGCACAGGGGTAGCAGCATATAAATGACAGCCTCGAATGGAATTGCACCTCTGGCAGCAAGGATTTGATTCACAGTTCTGTTCATGCTGTTGAATGCTAGACTCATGTTAGGATGTCAAAGATGGTCCTTATTCAACTGAAAGTCCTTTTTTCGGGCACTGTCAGAACTCACAGGTAATTAAATATCTGAGCAGCCTCCCAGCCACAAAAAGTTGTTAAATCAGACCTTTTAGAACATGGGGGTGACAAGAGAAGAGGATGAACAACCCTAGTGGGATCACAGTTTTTGAGAACTTGCAAGCTGCTTCTTAAAACAGCATCAAGAACCTCTTTATGGGTCAGTTAGATAGTAGCTACCATATTTTTCAGTCTGTAATTGCATGGAGGAATGCAATCAGACTTTCCAACTCAGACTGTTCAACATTTTGGTTCACCACAACCTTCTGTCCACGAGACTTTGAATTAACCTGTCACTGATCTGGGGTTCCATCACGCATCAACTTCCTGAGAGACCTGCTCCTGACAGAGCCCTTGCCCTACACTAACACCCCTCCCATCTCTCGGGGCTGCTTCTACAGAACCACCACAGTGCAAATTCGTCCTTCCTCATTGGTGACGCTGCTTCCCCATCAGTTTGTCCTTACAAACTCCATGTTGAGACAAGGGGAGCCTTGGCCTGACCCAGTGGCCCTGTGTCAGGTGTGCTGAGCAGGGGGCAGTCCCCAGCCCTCTCCCACTTTCAGAAATCACAAGGGTCCGGGCAATGCCTGCTACAAGACTCACATGAGGTAAGTGCACATAATAAACAACCAGTGAGGAAGCTGGGTCCTGAGAAACTTACTTCCATTGAAGGATGTCTTTCCCAGAGTATTTCACTTTTATGGACATCTCCAGCTGTGAAATCACCACAGGTTGGACTTCAGCTGCAAAAGGGCTGGGAGCATGTCCTGCTTCTCCTGCCACCTCTCTGGTGGGAGCCCAGAGAATCTGACCTCCTGCACACTGGCTCTGGAAGCTGCTTGGATCCCACATCAGTCAGTGCAGGTCCCTGAGATGATAGCAAACTGCTGGCTTCTTCTGCTTGAGTAATTCTGTGCCCCCTTTTGCGCTGGTGAATCCACTTTCAGTGGAAGTCAGCCACTGCATGTCATCACCTACTTAATGACTGCAGTGTCTGTACATCCGTAGACACGTCTGGGGTGTCTGGGGCAGGCAGGTGAAGAAGGATCTGTGAGGAATGGTTTCCTTCAGAAAGTGAAGGTGGAGAAAACAAAACAACAGACTTTTTCTAAGAAACCCTGGGAGGAAGCATCATGCTGGCATTCGTATCACTAAATCCTGCAGAAGTGACTAAGCATGCTTCCCATCAATAATTGCCATTAGTAGGCGGGTGGATCCTCAGTGACCTCCTGTCCCTCTGTTAGTTCATAATTTCCACATGTTGTTCCTTAGCCTCCACATATCCCTTGACAATACTGCTCTTTGCATTGCAGTTACAGCTGGCACTGAAGCCCTCTGGGCTGTACTGGCCAGATTTCAGCTGAGCTGGTGTTTTTTAACTGCCTTTTCTTTCTGACTGCGTTTTATTTTATTTATTTTATTTCTTATTTAAAATTTGTTATTGACCTTAATGATTCTTCCCTCAGGCTTGCTAGATAGTTGAACTTGGAGAACATTTTGTCGAAGAACGCGAACTGTGTCACCAGGGGATGTTTAGTCTCCCTAGGCTAAAATGTTGTGAAAAGAATGTGACTTGACAGTAATTTCTAAAGCTGTTTTAAATAAAATTCTCTTCCAAACTTGGAAGAGATGGCATGATGCAAATGTTTTTCATAAAGAGAAGGCTTTGTGGCAAAACATTTTGCCCCTTCTTTTTGGAATACCTTTCTTTTCATAGGCATGAGAATAGAAGAATGTGGTAGTTTGGAGCAGAGGTAGAGAGGAAATAGCCTGGGACAGGGAACAGGGTTTTACCATGAGAACTGGACTGGAATTTAGGATAGGATATAATTTGCAGAAGTTTTAGAGAACAGACATTAAAGTGACAGGCTAATCGGGAGAATACATTAGAGTACAGACAGATGCTTGGTTGTAAAACTTGTGCAGTAAATATGTCCTAGAGACTGGTTAGGGAAAAGAAAGGACAGAAGCCTGAAGGACATAAAAAAAGTTTTAGGTCTAAGAAATCATACAGAGAATTATGAAGAAGATTGCATTAAACATATGCATGTATAGAAGCAGAGAAACATAAGATTAGATAATAAAAACATGCTTGCTAGTATTGATTCTTGCAAAAACTCCTTTTTATTTTCTGCTAAGATGTAAAACATGTCCCAACCACTGTCACAGACTTCTATGTTTTGATTCTGATTCATAAAGCAAATGTTCAAAGAAAGATGAAAGTATTGTAAATTTAGGTATTCGTTACAGAGTTCATATAATATACACTGATTCTAAGAAGTCAGTATGAATTAGGGTGGAACAGAACAAATCAGAGGCAATTTATGTTGTTATTTACTGAATGGAATGAAGGAACAGCAAATATTCAAGCACTAACTAGGAAGAACACTGAGAAACTATAGATGAAATGAGTTGACAAAATACACATTTAACAAGATGAAAAATGCTCACCTCTGCAAACACATAGCTGTGTTTGATCTACATATAGTTCATAAGCAAGAAAGCTGTTATGGTTTATAACTTGTGTTTCACTGAGAACAGTTTGTCCCTCTTTGACAGACTCAGAGAGCTGGCATGTACAAAATTAGGATTCTGTAAAAAGCCCAAAGATCAATAGAGAGTCAGTGTTAGTTGATTCCTGAACCGACATGTGCTTGCTCCACATTTTTTTCTTGCTGATTATTTCATAATGTGAATTAAGCATGTAGATGCATTACAATACATATAATTAAAATTATAATTTAACCTTTGTTACTAGGAAATATTTTAATCTCGTTTTTTTTCTTGACTTTATCCTTTCATTCTCTCTGCTGCTGTTGTTAGCACTGAAACAACCTAAGAACCTAACCACTCTTTCCTCGGCCTGTGATATGAGACATCACCCACCAAAAACAGGACATCAACAGTTAAGGCTAGGCCTTGGTTTCAAGCCTATCTACCTGAAAGAAGAGAACAGAGAGATACTTAAAAAAAATAAAGCAAATTTACTTGCTGGAATTCAAATTTTTCTTTCCTTGCCCACCGAAGAGAATCAGTTCCTCTTGTCTGGTGGCCAGCCCTGGTCTCCAGCTGATATTGGGAAAGATGCTCAATGAAGGAAAGAAATGCTGTTGATGGGCAGCTATACCTAGAAGTTTTAACCAAGGGAGGCTAAAGAAACCTATGGCCACTAGATATTGCAATGTTTGTTTTGTAACAGCCTCCTCAATCCTAGTGAAGGTGGGTAGCAGGGTGATTATTATATTTGATAGTAATTTGTTAAATACTATAACCCTCTGTTGTGCAAAAGATTTGTAACACATCCTGGAGGATTCTCCTAGCACTTGGAAGGGCATTTTTCTGCTTTAAAGACCTACTTTGAAGGGAGAAAAAGATCTGAAAGACAAAAAGTTCCTAGGGTGTAACCAAGCATCCCTGTGATAGTTGTAACAAGTGCACAGGTATTGCTAGACATTTGGACAATAAAAAAAGCTTATCTATTATGATGAATAATTATTAGCACTTTAGAATTATTTTCAACAAATCTGATCTCATAGAGGATGCTATGGAAAAGCAATTGGGTAGGCAAGGAGTAACCAGGTGTAGGTAAGGAGATATGAAAGACAGTAGGGCAGTGAGCTCACATAAGGATTCCTGAGAATGCAGAGTAAGTCCAGAGGAGGGCCATGAAGATGATCAGGGGGCTGGAGCACCTCTCCTATGAAAACAGGTTGAGAGAGCTGGGGTTGTTCAGCATGACGAAGAGAAGGCTACAGGGAGATCATGTAGCAGCCTTCCAGTACCTACAGGGAGCTGACAAGAAAGCTGGAGAGAGACTTTTTACAATGATAGGACAAGGGGAAATGGCTTTAAGCTGAAAGAGGGAAGGTTTAGATTAGATATTAGGAAGAAATTCTTCCCTCTGAGGATGATGAGACCCTGGCATAGGTTGCCCAGAGAAGCTGTGGATACCCCATCCCTGGATGTGTTCAAGGCTGGGCTGGATGGGGCTTTGAAGCCACCTGTTTTAGTGGAAGATGTCCCTGCCCATGGCAGGGGGGTTGGAACTAGGTGATCTTTAAGGTCCCTTCCAAGTCAAACCATTCTATAATTCTATGATTCTAGGAATGAAAGTTTTCTTATAGAAGGAAATGAAGGGATCTGGATTGTTTGTCAGAGTTATTAAGGCAGCCTCATGTACTACAAAGCAACCTGGGAAGTCACCTGACATGAATAGAAAAGAGATCAGTAGATGATTGTAACCACTTAAGCCAGTGTGACAGGGATGTTTAGAGAAAAGTAGGCAATCATATGGACTATTTTAATTGTGCACCATTGGGACTACTTCTATCCTTATAATGAATTGTTTCGTTTAAAAAATGTGTTTTATCTGTTGCCGGTAATGGAGTTCTGCAGGGTTGTGAGTGCATTACATAAAAACTTTTGTACAGTCTCAGACCAAAGCTCCTGCCAACCTTGCAGCTGGCTCTGATAGTGGCCAGTTGCAGATGTCTGGGGAAGAATAAGGGAGAGAGTGGAAATACATAATGCACATATGATCCAGAGGAAAAAGAAGTGACTCTAACCTATAGATAAAAAAACCCCTAACTTATGAATAAAAAAACCAAACCTCTCTTGTGCTGGTACAGTGAGGTACAAGCAAAGGCAGGACACAGGCATTAAGTGAGATGTAATACCTGCAGGCCAAAAGAGCACCGTGCCAAGAAGTAGCATGCTGCTCAAAGACTAAGTGCTCTGTGCTGTTTTCCAAAAATAGGGAAAAAAGGGAAATACAAGCAAGAAAGAGCAGTCTGAGAATTGCAGAAAATTACCAGGTTGAATAAAGGGTACACGTGCAACCTGGCTATCAGAAACAGATATAGGGGATTACCTGGTGTACACTGTGCATTAAAACATATTATGGGGCAGAGAGTCAACTGAGACTGGAAATTTTAAGGGTGATCAGAATGTGGTCAGCAATTATCCATTTGCAAGAGAAAGTCTGTGCTTTTTATGCTGCTTTTCACAAGGTAGGACCAAGATTCCTGGACTTCTTCATGGTTTGGTTTAGTCAAAGTAGTCTATGAAAATACATACTAAGCAGGGAAGCTGTTTAGTTTGCCTGATACCAAAGAGGAAAGTCCAGAGAAAAAGCAACAACTTTTTGTCTTTACATCAAACTTTGTTTTATAATGGAAACAAATTATAAAACTTATGGGTGAAGAAAACACATTGGCACTTAAGTGCATTTGAATTTAAGGGATCTCATAATAAAGGTCTGGAAAAGGACAAACACACCACTGAGGAGTCACTTTGCATGGGGAGTCCTGAGTAGCATTAGTTTCTTAAAAGCAAATTAGCTTTTAAGGGAGAATTTGGGCTACTCTCAAGGTTTAATGACTTTGGGAATCTTTAGATCATGCACATATGTTCTGAAATTAATTCTCCCTCCTCCACCCCCCCCTCCCCTTTTTCCGTTTCTGAATTAACTAACCCTTAACCTCATTGCTCTCTCATCTTAAAGGAAAATATGTTATTCCTGTGCCGTTAGTTCTCCACTGTGCCATTGTGTTTATTCTAGGGTCTGGAACTCATCAGTACTTTTCCCTTTATTTGATTGTCAGCAAAAGGGGGAAAAGGAGGTGAGCCCTTAAGGTGGAAAGAATAAGGCACAATGATTTTTATCTGAGCACCTTGAATTCACTAGTGACTACACTTTAAAAAAGTATAGGTTGCGTCCTAGGTTTAACATTCATAAAACATACCACATTGCAAACTCCCTTTCTGGAGACTTAGTGAGTACAGACATTTCCTTTGAAACAGCCATCCCGGGGCTGGGAACAGAGTTCCAGGAAAACCTTCTCGCTGGTGGCAAAGAGCAGAGCACAAGTCAGAAAGCACAGGGCTCCCCACACACTTTTAGTCCTCCCGCAGCTCTGCAGCCCTTGGCTCGGTGACAGTGCGTTCTGTTTGACAACAATGGGAAGAAGGATCCCTGCTGCGGAGGAGGCTCTGTGTGTGGCTGCCTCTATCCTGCACAAAATAGGGGCTTGGAGGGAAAGGGGGGTGAGGAGGGGGGGGGGGGAGTGTGGCCAGCTTTGCACCATACCCTATTGTTTGGGATCCTTCAGGCTCCGTCCCTCGGTTAGGGCTGTTTGCATGGGAGACTACAGGCGACCGCGTGTTCCCCCGCTCCAGCTCTCCCTGGGGAGTCGCCAACAAAGATTATACAACACGAGCAGAGATGGCTGGAGGCATTGGAGCAGGCAGAGGGAAGGGTGTCTGGGGTGGGGAAGAAGCTAGGGAAAGTAAAGCGAGCGGCAGGAGCGGGAGGACTTTTGCAAGTCCTCCTTTTGCAAGGAGGAGGACTGGAACGGACTCCGAGAGCGAGCAAAGGAGTTTGTGGAGCTGATGGGGAGAAATGTCTAAGAGGGGAGAAGTGCACCAGGAAGTAGCCGTGGGAGACTTTAAGCATCTTTCTTATCCCTTCCCCCAGGTTCACGGTTCCTTCGCTCCTACTCCTCATCCCCCTCGGGAATTTGACAGCCACCCTAAGCATCCTCAGGATGCAGACCCTTCACCACCCCCTCTACCCCCAACCACTTATGTATGTCTCCATCTCTTGACAAGAAACAGACCTTGGAGCTTTTGCTCATACTAGGGGTGGGGAAAGGCGAGGGGCTCCCCGAGCAGCAGGAAAGGAGCACTGTGGAGCAGCGAGTGGGGCCCAGAGGGGTGTGAGCTGATGCAGCTGTAGTGCTGCTGATCCAGACATGAACTTCTCCTCTGCCAGCTCCAGGGCCTCTGCTAGGCAATGCACATTTACATTTTTACCAAGAAATTGCTGCTACCTCTATATAATAACCTGGATTAATGCAGTCAGTGTGTTTCACACTTTCAACAGCTGTCTTTCTGTATAAGGGGAAGGTCAAAGTATAATGAGAAAAACAAGGCAAAATAAAAAGGAAGCTATGGTGAACATATATAAATTTGGAGCAAGAATCTCTAATGCTCTCTGCAGTGTGCCTTTTCATCCAGTTGGAGGGCTAAGGATATGATCTGACTTTCAATTTGAAGTATGTTTTTTTTCTTGCTTCTTCAGAGAGCGCATTCAGCGCGCCCTTTTAGTACAATTAATTGGTATTTGACTTCAGTAGACTCTTTGGGAAATTCTATAAAAATGTTGTAGAGCAGTAGGAAGCCTAATGTACTGAAATGAAGTCAGTGGTCCCCCTCCTGAAGAGAGTAACTCTTCTCGTGGAGCCTGATCCTCACTGAAGTCAATGGGAAAACTTCCAGGGATATTAGTGATGCAGATTAAGAGATGTATGAAGCTGAAACCACAGCTGATGTCTTAACCTCACAACGTTTGTGCCCTGATCCCTAAAACAAGGTAGAAAAATCAGGAAAAATGGCAGCCTCTTTTAGACCTTACCTGTAAATAGATTCTGTTGTGCCACCGCTGCACTCCAGGTAGAGCTGCATCTGGCAATTTTGCCCAGCTGGCTTTCAGACAGGTAGAGCTTTTCTCTAAAGACTTCACCTCCAGTTGCAGGAATTTATCGGGATGGTTGTTGTTTGGCAAAACAGAGAGGTCCATTTTTCTGTGCTGTAGAGTAACAACGAAAACAGCCTTACCCCAGCTTCTGCTTCCTGGCTGTGCATGCTCTTTCTATTATTAATGACGTGAAGAAGGATACGACAGTTTCCTGAAACTGTATCTGACCCCTGTTTGGTGTCAGGCTCACTTATATCATCTACCAATGATAAAAGATTGTTTAGAAGTGGCAGAGCAGACAGGACAAGTTTCTGTAAGTGCCTAGCTTAAGCTTTCAGGTTCAGAGTTTTTTTTGATAGATACATATGTGTTCATTAAAACTAACAGAGTACCAGTGAGGAGATGCATAAGACGCTTAAATGCATACCAGCACTTCCTCAAGTGATCTGCCAAAAATGCCAAGCCTACAATACTTCAAAGTAAGCTTTTTTTTTTTTCCCCAGAAAATTAGAAGCAGCTCCCAGTCCAAAGCAAGTCTTCCTTTTCTGTGGCAGTACCAAGAGGCTCCATTGTGCTGCGTGGGTTGGTACCATTTACCATGACAGCTACAACATGCACTTTTTTAAGTTTAGGGATTTCTTTCACAGTAAATTCTTCTTGACCCTGGGAAATATTAGATTGCTTCAAGTAATTGATAACAGAAGTTTTCAGGGAATTGATTCTGCTCCTGTTCAAGTGACTGGAAAAAACTGTTACTGACTTAAATGATGTAGTCTCAGTCCCTTCACTTCTATTATTTTATTTTGAGATTTGATATTTTCATCATCATTTTATGAGTCTTAAGTCCTTTTGACTTTCAGCTAATGAAGTTCCCCTCCTCACAATGGCTACTATGTACAACTAGCAAAAGTAGCCTTCTCCTTTTTATTTTAAGCTTTTCTTGAGACCTTTATGTTTCTCTAGGATATGTTTCATTTTTAACGACACTGCTGCAGAGGATAGGCTTTTGAAAGTTCATTGCTTGAAATCCAGGAAAACATGTTTTGGATCAAACTTGTGCTGAGAATTAGGGCATTGCAAAACTTTTAGTCTTTTACTTAGACCAGAGAATCGAACAAATCTATTTTCTGCACAGAAAATTGCTGGAATATAAAAAGAAAATAAAAATAGGAAAATGTTTTTTAAATCCTAATGTAATAAATGCTTATATATATATATATATGTACACATAAATTAAAATCCTTATCTACTTCAAAAACTCATGGTTTTTCCTTGCATGTATTTATTGGAGATTATTTTATGGCATATCCATTTAAAATTATTATTCTGGCGCCTTTCAAGTAGATGCTCAAGTAAGTACCTGTGAGCAGCCACAAAAGAGACAGTAGTGAGTGTGTTTCCAAGTGGATGTGCATGCTTCTGGGGAACCTGCTGCTACATTTACATCTATGTCTCCCCAGTGTAATGGACCTCAAAACACTAATACACCTTGCCAGTGTACTCTAGGGGATTACCATGAAGCTGCTGTTTTAGACTTGCCATGACATGTAGTTCTCGCTTTTTCCCTGTGCAGACAGTAATAATTTGTGTTTTAAAATAGGTGGGTATATATACAACCATGACTTCTTTCTTTAACATAGATAGACTTTCCAGCATCTCTCTAAACACAAGATTTTCTCTGTGCTACTGTAGCATATAATGTGGGTCTGCAACTGTGTGAATTTACATACCAACACTACTTTGATTAGACATGACATAAGAAGGTAAAAAAACACTTTATTAGGTCAGATCCCTCCTCCCCAGGATCTATCACCGTGTTTGAAAGGGAAAGAACCAATGGTGCTTAGGGAGACAGTGTACACCTGGCTACTTTCTGCAGTTCATTCTCCTTTTACTCCCTCAGAAGCCACACCATTTTTTTGTGCTTAAGTGTCTCTTCCCAGGCCTTTTATTATCTGTTTATAAACTCATGGTCCATAAATTGCTTTTCAGATCTTCTGGTACTACCTCCTCTAGAAGCAAGCTTCAGAACCTCATGACCATCTGCTTAAAGTGCTTTTACATCTTTTAAACTAATTTCCATACTAGTCATAGCGAGGATGCCCTCTTTGCAGTACTGCAGGATTTGAAGAAGAGCTCTCCACGTAGACTATCCACGCAGAATCTCCACGCAGGATTTTTTAAACCTCAACTGTGTTTAGTCTCTTCCTTTCCAGTCTGAAGTATCAGCTTTTTCAGTCTCATCTGGTAAGCCACCTAGTCTGTTCCCTTGCTCATTCTGTTTTCAGTGTGTTATGCTGTAATTCCACTACATTGTTCATGAGAGCACAACAAGCATAAATGAATGCAATGCTCAAGTCGTTCCAAAACAGTTACAAAAATGGGAAAAATTATGTCTTCTGACAACATGCAACAGTTTTTGGTATTCTCATAGAGCTAATAACTTCAGACCACAGTAACAAATTTTTCTTCACCTCTATGACTGCTAGTTGCAAGTTCAGTATCTTGTAGGAATAGTTTAGGCTATTTTCCATAGCTATAATACTTGACATTTTCCTACATCAAAATTTATCGGTCAATGTCTTGTCTAACTGCTCACTTTTTTGAATTTTTTCCCAAGTGAAGCAGCAGTCAGTTAACTAGAAGAGCTTAATGTCACCTGAAGAGCTGGAGAACTCAGTTTTCACTCTCTTTCTCATGCCGTGGATGAAAATGTGAAAAAACCTAAACCCTGCATTATTCTTTGGGGAACCATACTGCTGACTTCTCTTGTTTTTGTTTACTTTGGCTGAACACCAGGTATCTACTGGGCCTGCGCCCAGTCCCTCCAGAGGGAAGGTGAGGGGGGAAGTGGGGAAAAGAAGGGGAAAAAAACCCTACAGAATCGAAGCTGCTAAGAAAGGGTGTTTATATTTACACAAAGAGGGAAAATGTTATAAACGCTATACGCGCAAAGAAGAACTAAAAATAAAGATACTTCCCCACAGCTGATGCTTTTCCCCCCTGAAGGAACTGCCCGACCACTCCACTCAGCTACCTGGAAGAGAAGAGAAGAGAGCCCTTACTTCCTTCTCATCTTTTATGTCTGAGCTGACGTAACATAGTATGGAATATCTTATCGGTAAAATATACATCAAGTGATTTATCCTAATTCTGTTTCCCTCTCAGAGAGGGTAACAAACCCAATACAATCTCCACCCCTTATTCCATACTATTTTACGTCACACTCATATCCCATATGCGCCCATATCCCGCAATTATACAGGTCTGGTCTTCTACCTTGTCTCATCGTTGAGCACCAGCATCGGCTTAGTTCGAGTCTTCCTCATTTAGTGACTTTTCCTGCAACATACAACTCAGAATACGAATTAGTTTTTCCCCAAGGTTAAATCTCCTTGAGGCACTCACTGGGTTTCCCCATCTTCTCTCATTATCCACCAGGTGTATCCGGGTCCTTGAGCAAAGACAATCCCATGAATGGGTTTGCCTTTGCTTGAGGGAGGGTTAACTCAAACTTCTTTACCTAACATACCTCTCAAGTGAATCACTGGGACTTTGTCTCCATCCACAGTGTGAGGGGACTCTGCGGTGCCATGTTGCCACAGTACTTGCTTTGCAAGACCCAGAATGGTATTTCAGGCAGTTGCATGAGGCACCAGATAAGTCTCTAACCATCCAGTGGTTGCTTCCACCATGGTGAGCACATAGCATTTACCGTGGTGGGTCTGTTGCAGTGTGATATAATCAACCTGCCAAGCCTCTCCATATCTATACTTATCCCAATGTCCACCATACCACAGGGGCTTCACTCTTTTTCCTTGTTTAATGGCAGCACATGTCTCACAATCATGGATGACCTGGGAAATAATGTCCATAGTTAGATCCACCCCTCGGTCTTGCGCCCATCTATTAAGTGGCATCTCTGCCCTGATGGCATGAAGCATCATGTGCCCACAGAGCTAACAACAACTCTCCCTTATGCTGCCAATCTAGGTCGACTTGTGACACTGACTTGTGCAGCTCAGTCGGTTTGTTTGTTGTTGTGATGTTCCTCATTAGCTTGATTTTTGGGTACATGGGCATCTACATGGCAGACTCTCACAGTCACCTTCTCAATTCGAGTGGCAGTGTCTTGCCATAAATCAGCAGCCCAGATAGGTTTTCCTCTGCGCTTCCAATTGATCTTCTTCCACCGATCCAGTCACCCCCTCAGAGCATTGGCTATCACCCACGGGTTGGTGTAGAGGTAAAGCCTTGGCCATTTCTCTCAGTCAGCAATGTCCAGGGCTTTGAGTTCCGTGAACTGACTCCTTCCCCTTCAGTAGCTTCCGCCACTTGTCGGGTAGGACTCCATACAGCTGCTTTTCACTTCCGATTTTTCCCTACAATATATCAAGAACCATCAGCGAAGAGGGCATAACGTGTTTCTTCTTTGGCTAACTGATTGTATGGTGGAGCTTCCTCAGCCCGATCCACTTGTTCTTCTTCCTCATGGGCCAAACAGAAGTTTCCACCTTCAGGCCAATTCATTGTGATCTCTAAGATTCCAGGGCGATTCAAGAAGAGTCAAAAATAAAGATACTTCCCCACAACTGATGCTCTTCTCCCCCGAAGGAACTGCCTGACCGCTCTGCTCAGCTACTCAGAAGAGAGGAGAGCCCTTACTTCCTTCCCGTCTTTTATATCTGAGCTGACATAATATAGTATGGAATATCTTATTGGTAAAATATACATCAGGTGATCTATCCTAGTTCCGTTTCCCTCTCAGAGAGGGTAACAAACCTATTACACCTCTCCATCCTAAAAAATGACCAGTTTGCTTCCAATCCTTTAACCACCACAGAGGTTGCTCCTGTAGTTCTGTGTGAATGCAGCTTCTTGAATATCCTGTAATGAACTTTGTCAGAGACTTGTGTCCTCCAGACCCTCTTTGTTCAGGACACAACTGAAGCCATGCTGACACTCTCCTGAGTCCATGCTTATCCAGGTGCTCAGGGATCTTATTCTTTTTTATTGAGTATTACAGCACCAGGAAAGTAACTCAAGACTCCCTAATCTGTAGTTCAAAGGATTGCCTGGAGATCCCCTTTCCCATAGGCAGGAATTACGCTGCAGTCTGCCAGTCCTCTGGCAGAAATGACACTGTTTGGAATGACACCTTAGGCACCATGGCAAGTGGTTCTGTAATTTCCCAATTGTGTTCTTCCCAAATTCTCAGATGACTGCCACCCTAGAAACCTATTAGCATCGAACATATTTATTTGGTCGTACATTCCTGTGTCTTTTGTCCACCTTGATCCAGCTTCTCTGACATCTCTGCTACAAGGAATATGCAAGGTTGTTGCATATTTTATCTGGAAAGGCCAACACAACTAATTCACTGAACTTCCCTTTCATAGCTCTATCGTTCCTGACCGTCCCTTTCACGCTTGTGTTATCAAATGGACTCACTATCTCCCTGTCTGGCTTCCTGGCTTTGATGTATTTCAAGTTCCTTTCCTATTAGTTTGAGCATCTTTTCTATGGAGTTATTTAAATTCTGAGTGCTTCTAATTTTCTTTTTTTTACAATTGACCTGTTAGGCTCTAGGGCTGCCATTGGTCTCATGATGCAGGCAAGCTTTCAATTTTTGGTATATTTTAGAATAGGCAAATGGCTGCTTCTCTGTCACTGAAGATGACAACAAAAACTGAATGTGGCAATGTGATTAAAATTCATGTATTTCTTTAAGAAAGTTATAAGAAGTGGTAGGTATTGGAACTTCTGATCACTGCTGTAGCTAGCCAGCACATATGTGGGAAGAAGGAAGCCCACTGTGCACCAGCCTAGCACAAACCCTGTGTACCATTTAAATCCCACTTAATCCAACAAAATAGGGTCTAAGTGGGATTTAATTAGCGGAGAAACCTACAATAGCCCTTATGAGCTAGAGTGAATTTCACCTTTATGTGTTGGCTGAACTTGACTGATTTGACATTCATTAGTTGAAATTTTACATATTCATCAGGCTGGAAGGAAAACATATTAATGCAGAGGGATTGTTGACGAAGAAAAAAGAACAAATCCAAAAAAGCAAGTAAACTCCGGAATGTCTATGCCTGCATAAGGCTATGGCTCCTCTGAACACAGCTGGAAAGGGCTGCCTACTGCCACTCAGGTCTGTGGAAGGGCTGTGTAGGGCTGGCTGATGCATGCCCTCCCCACGGCGTGCTGTGGCTCAGGTCACAGGCTGGGCACATTCTCGGAAGGTTCTTATAATTTTCTGACAAAGGGGGTATTTCGGTCTGTGCTGTCCTGATTTCAGTGATTACATTTAAAAAGAATGTCATTTGACTATGCAACTTTAAATCCCTGAGTCCCAACCAAAAATATTTTCTTTTTATCATGTTGTTATAAAATGATTAGTTCAGCACAAGTCACAGATACAGGGAAAGTTAAAATGTACTTTTAAATTTTTGTGATTAAGCCAACAATTCCTGTTGGTGGAATATTCAAAATCAGCAGACCATAAACATTTAGAATAGTGAGGATGATATCAGTGGCTGATAAAAAAATTGTCCTCTGGCACCTAGTCTGGAGGTATCTTTTCTCTTGCTTGATTTTTAGTTGTCATTCAAGTGTGTGTGGAAGTATTAGGAAGATTGGGTGCTAAATATGAAGAAAATTTAAAATAATGATTGTTTCTTTTGCCTGCCAACTACAATAATTCTATTAGACTTTAGGAGTGATGCCCAAGAGCAAGTGAATTTTCTGTGCATTGAAGCTTTTTAATTATACAAAATATAGTATCACATTCCATGATGTCAGCGTTATTTTCCTTTCCTTCTTTATTTTTTAAAACCAGAAGATGTTTTATTTAAAATCATAAATTAGCACCTCATTAAAGTCGCAGTTTTTGAATTCACAGTAAGATGCCAAACCGAAGATTTTGATAGTACAGCTATTTTAAAGCACATATGTTGATTTCAACAGGAGTTAAGACTGCATCTAAGTATTTGAGTAGAAAATATGATGCCTTTCTGGCTTATTTATCCAGCTGTCTTGCCTTTAGGTTTTGCTCTCCTACATGTTTTCACAGCATAACTAAAGGCTTGCATTACAGAATGGAGGCAGAAGACCCACCAAGTTCAGTGGTGGATTTGTCTACCAGACACGGATACCCAAAAGAGGAAAGATTCAAATAACAAAAGGAGCTTTACTTTTTATTGAAAATGTAAAAATCATGTGAATCATGTACAATATTTTCTCATAAGGAAAATCTTAGCTGTTTCATAATGTTTCACAAAACTGTAAAACATTTAATTTTTATAAAGACTTTTTCATTAAACAAAGATAAAACTAAAGTAGAATTACAAAGCTATTTTCTAAATCATCTACAGAGAACTGAGAATGTTTAACAGATTAATTCATACAAGTGGCAAAAGAAAGGATTCTTCCATTTGTAAATCTGCAAGAGGACACACAAAGGTATAGAGGGGCATGGTTTTTTTTTTTTCAAAACTCAAGTGATGTGTTAAAACAGTACAGACATGGATTCATAGGATGGTATAAGTTCTAGGACTGTATTTCTCTACACTACCTCAAACAGTGCAACAGTGATTCAGTGTAAATCTCTACAGTGTTTCATTGATTCAATACTTGTGTTCAAGTATGTGTCCATGAGAATGATCAAAATCTCTACTTAAGCTATCTTAATTTTCTTGTTTATAATATGTTATAAGTTACAGTAGAATATCCCCTTCAGTATGTTTCTAAATCAAATGAACTAATTTCACAATACATTCTGTAATAAACTGTTCAATAATGTTAGCTTACTCACCTCAACATCTGTTGCAAAATACACAAGATCATTCTGACTCTGAATGTCAAAAATATAATAAAATTAAAAAGGGCTTTATTTCCATATACAACAAAACTATTCAGCTAAATTAAAATAAATTCAAGATAACATGACTTTTCTTTTTGCAACAGAGATGACCCTACTGAAAATAAACATTTAAAATACTAGTTACTATTTTTTTAAAAATTCTGATAATGCGTTCAAATGTGTTCATATAAAAATTAATTATGAAAATGTCAGAGGATAAAACATGTTGGCTGTCTAGCCAAAACCATTAAGGATGTCTGGCAGGCAAAAATAAATTAATTTGATTAAATTATATGTCATCTGATAATATTTGGTCTGAAAAAGCGTGTGTGTGTGTGTGTGTGTGTGTGTGTGTGTGTGTGTGTTTATAAATAATAATATTGCAAAGAGCTGAGAGCCAGCCAGCCTGACAGAGGTCAACTCTTTTGTTGCATTTTTTGCGCATAAAAGTCCCTGCACGTCTCACAGCATCGCTGATACCACCTCATGTCTTGGCAGAGGTTCTTCTCTCTTATCACTCTGCAGTACACAGGCCACTGGTCTCCCAGGCACTTGAATGTTAAAGCAGCTGTGAAACAACCAGAAAATCAAATATACATTGCTGTTGCATATATTAGTGAAGAATCAGGTAGCAAAGGAGACAAGGACAAAAGAAGTGTATCTGGAGAAGAGAAAGGGTAACGGATGTAGATATTAAATAAAAGAAACAACACCATCACCCCCCTTCCCTCGTCCTGTTGTCAATATGTTCAGCATCAAAATTTTTTAAGGCCAGCTTAATTTACAAATTAGAATAAGGTGCATTGAACTTAATTAGTTTAATGTCATGCAGTTGTCTCCTTATGAGTGAGCGAAGCCCATCTTCCTGCCCTGTTTCACTTATGGAAGCCTCTCAGAGAGCTTAGCATAGAAGGACTGTAGAACCAAATTTGGAACTTTGAACATTTAGTTTTTCAGGCTGTAGCACGTACACGGAATTAAAACGGAAAACCACTCAAAAATAGGGCAAAAGAACGAGATATCATCCAAAATCCATCATGAACACTGAACTGAAAAAAGAAATCAGTCTCAGATTTGAGCCACTCTCCTGTTTTAATAGAAGACAAACCGAGAGCGCACTTGTAGAAGAGCTGGTGGTGCAACCCCTATCAGCTTTTGTTAGCTCTACCCTCAAATCCAAAGGATCTCTGCTGCATAATATGAATGGAACTGGAGGCCAAAACTATCAATATGTTGAAGAGAAGCATTACATTATTTATTTTGGAGATGTTAATGTTTCTGTTGGATTTGATTCTGGCTCCATGCTGGATGACACTGACCTGTAGATTACTTACATCAGTGCTACATAATCCATTCCATGAGTGCAAATTAGCCCAATCTTTTTTTGTGTACTTCCCATCAAGTCAAATTTTAAGGAATCTGACACTGGTTTTTTTTTCTGTGAATCTTCTGATTCATGTTACTTCATGACACAAAGCTGCTTATACCTCACCAGAGGGAAAGTTGCAGTGATGGAGCGATGGCCTCCTGCTTCTGAGAGATCAGTTGAGCAAAGAATGATAAAGTACAAAGAAGAACTTTACAACAGTGAGAGGAGAGGGCCATGAGCTACAGCTGCCACCCCATCCAGCAAATTGAAACATCTACTACACAGAAATGTTTAAAGGCTAAAAACTTCAAAGAGAAATACCCTTCACTGACTGAAATGCTGGACTTGTTCTCCATGCAGGAGAAACTTATTAGACAGGAAGGTTTATCTTAAAAAGAGCTCTGGAAAATCAGCTGGAAAGGGTATGCTGTCATACAGCAGGCCTTTGAATATTCTCCAGTCATGGTCAAAATGCAGAAGAATGATTTGGGGAGCTAATGGTAGTCACCATCAACATTGCACTAGAAAATAACAACAGAATTAACAGTTCTGTAATTATGCAATAATGTAATTTCTTTAAGAACAAAAGAGAATCTGAGTTCCTCCAGGAACAGCAAATCTCTTCGTGTTAGTAATTTTCCTTCACATATCCTAATAGATCAGGCATAGATTGTGGACATTTGAACTAAAGGCAAGTGGAAAGAGCTGTCTGCATCAGAGGAATAAATAAGGGCCTCCTTGGTCTCACAAATATCAAGAGAACATAGTTAGCAGGGTTTTTAAAGAGAAAAGAAGGTATTTTCTTACTTTAGAAATGTTTGATAACATTGAGTGGACGAACATATATAAAACCAAATATGTTTACAGTGTCTCTAAAATAAAAATATTTTCACGTAGGATATTTTGTGGCCACAATATCATACGGTCTCATAATATATTCCTTGGTTATCAAAAACCCTTCACCACTCTGAGGTACAGTCTGTGGCGTACCCACTGGAAAACTGAGGCAGTGACAGGAGTCTCTGCATAGAATTTACATCTCCTGAGTACCTCCTGAGCCCTAGCCTTCTGTTTTTAAACTGAGAGCATCATCAATCTGTGGAGAGAAAGAACTGAAAAGGCATTTCTAGTGGCAACGTGGCATTTTGACTGCTTACCTAACCTGGGTGATGTTATTGTGTTAACATTAATTTTCTCATTGCAGGGGTGGAGATGGCAGGGTCTGTAGGCTGCAGGCTTTTCTGAAGAGAAGCATTCATTGCCATGCCTCCCCGTGATCTTGTGCATGCACTGGATGACTCGGGACTGCATCCCTTTGCCACAGGTAACGGAGCACTGGAAGACACAAGAAGACACATTCATTGGAAAGGTATTTTTGCCTCTCATAATCGTGAAGATGAAATGCCAGTCCAGGTGATGTCAGTGGCTGCTCCTTCAGATGTCAGCATTCCAAGATTTCTGAATTCCGTTTGGTTAGCTAAATGAAAATCAATTAAAAAAGCACAAATAAATTTGCGGTATTAAGTGAAGGACTGATTCCAGCATCCTGTTGCTGTCAATGTCCATTTTGTAGAGCCTGTGATGAAACTGAAACAGCAATGTGCCTGAAGGGAGCAGAAGCTGTGTCTATATCCTAATTTATTAGAGGTGAAAGTGATGGGAAAAATTGTTCACAGACCCTAACAGAGAAAAGAATTTTAAAGTAAGACGCTAACAGAGAATAGAATTTTTAAGTAAGACATTAATTAACAACTGCAAAAGTGCTCTTTCTACTAAACAGAGTGAATGCCTCCTCTCTTTGCATCACATCTTCATGTTTTCAGGTCTCCCACAAATGAAACACACTGTGTGAGACATGATGCCTAGTTTTTAATCAACCCTTCCAGTTTGTTGCCACAGAGAATGAGGTAAGGACGTAAAAAAGCTGAGCGCTGTAACACCACTAACTTTCTACTCCTATCACAGCAACATAAAATATTAGAATGAAGACTTGGGTAGTGCTGTACAGATACATACAAAACCTATTCCAAACAAAAAAAACCCCCAAACCATGCTTTCCTCTTCACTGACTTTTTGCGGACAATTCATTGACTTTCTTAGGACATGAATTACTTTTGTGCCCATTGACACACATTCTATTGCTTTAACTATAAATCTGTTAAAAACAATTATATATTGGAATTTTCTTCTATCCTCTCACGATTTTGACTCAATTACCCAGACATTTCAGTAAGTTTTGGAGAAATGTACTACAGAGGACATCTTCAAACAATCAATTTGTTGCCATGAGTGATAAGAGCTCTGGCTGAAAATTTTTGCTTCTTAGTCCTGAAAATATTTTTATTCTGAAAAATCTTAATTATGTAAATATCCAGAATACATTTCCTTGTGAGGCTTCAAGAAGCATCTGAAAAGAAAATGGAAATGAGAGAGGAAGACAAGGAGAGGATGCTATAACAAAAGATGTTTTGCAACCATCCTGTCTCAAGATGGAGATGAAGAAGTATAGTTTTCTGCAAAGAATGAATAAATTTTCACTGTAGGAAACACTGGAGGAGCTTTTACACCTTAGTTTTGTTATCTATGTGCTTTTAAGTAACATTTTAAACACTGTTAATGGGAGAAGAGGTTTACATGTGCTAAAGAGGAAACAGAGAGCTTGCACCCAAATATGTACATCTAGAAGAGTGGGACTCCTACCTTTTGGACTCTTGTACCAAGAGAGGTACAAGAGACTAGGATATACTTGAAGGGTGTTTTCACATGGGACAGAACAAGTCCAAATCACACTTCCCCTTCTAGCCACATGAAATCAAACACTGGCATTCTATAAAGGCAGCAAGTGGACTTGATTTTGCTTCTGTTCTCAGTGATGTACATTGGGAGTAACTACACAGAGTTAATGTCTTGTTAAGTTAATCAGATACAGCCTGCATGAGCCAACATATGTGAAGATATTAAATTACAAATAGATAGTTGTCTGTTCAATATCAACCACAGTTTAACATATGAACAAATATGCTGTTTGCAGGAGGGAAATCAGTTAGTACTGAAGGATTTTTGAAGTAGAAGTCTGTCATAAACTTTGAATTTAGATTACTGCTTTAAAATTGCATGAGAAAAAACCTCTCAACAGAATTCCTTTTCCTGAATTCTCTGTGTTTCCTCTGCGCAGCTTAAAATAATCTGAATTCCTATAATGGCCAACATTATGCACATAGTCAACATGAATAATCACACATATACCTACACAATTTTTTTTTAACAATAACAGCCAGAACATTGATCTTAATATTGCCAAAATTCTAGCCACTTCTTGAATTCCTTTCACCATAATTTCAGAGAGATTTATTTTTGTAACATATTAACAAAATTTAAATTGAAACAACGGAATAGCAAAGTTAGCAAAAAAAGAGAAAAAAGTCAAAACCTAAATTACAACAGAAAAAGAAAAGAAATGTGAGAATGAAGGAAAGATGAAGGCAATATGATGAAGCTAGTATGCTGAAGATGTCTAATAAGATGAAGATAATATTTAAATATTAATATAGTGATCTTAATTTAGAGTAATATTGCACACAGTGTTACATTTCTTCGCTTCAGTAAAACTCTTGCATGTTTATTAACCAAAGTTATAGTATGTGTGAATTTGCAGTATATAGGTATCTTCTTTTATCAGCTACAGAGGAGGAGGACACAGGCAGGTGGACCTGGTACATAAGATTCCTGACAATAATTTATCTGTCCTTAAACTTTGGTTATTCTAGGATGAGTAGGTGCAACCTAGACATTTGGAGTACTGGGGAGGGGAATGGGATTTGAAAACGCTACACTTCTACTAACAAAATGGGCTTTAGTGGTTTATCTGCTAACTGGTAATGACCAACAATTCATGTAGGCAGATGCCTTTGTGGAGAGCGCTCTGTTAGCAGTCACATCATCTCTACATCAAATGAGTTCTGGCCTGAAAGGTTCTTGTGACTGCAACTGACACAGTATGCAAAAAACAGACAGATCTCTCTCTCAGCTCATCAGGGTTTAGGCCCTGAGTTTCTATGCAGAATCTGGCAAGATTTTGGCATTAAAATCGTAATTGGCGAATTAATACCCTTTTAATAACTGAGCCTCCACTGGCCTTTGTGAGATATTTCAAAGAGTGTTATGAAGAATTACAATTGAGTTTTCTATCCAAAGATGTACAGATCTTGAAAACAAAATTAGTTTTAGTCTTGCTTGACCTACTTATTAACATCAAAACTTTAGACGAAGAAACTGATATCAAATGATGGTTAAATGAAATGTCTCAGTTCATACAGGAAAAAAAGAAATTTGTCTTCTGTTCTATCTTCTTTTCTTTTCACAGAAATGTACTAGATTTTGACAGTGTATTTATTCTTATTTTTAAAAACTGGGAACTTATTACTAAGTCTCGTAAGATGTTTGGGTAAACTGTGAAGAGGCAGGGCTACCACAGTGATTTGCAATCCAAAACTTTCAAAACCAATCTGGTCAGTTTACAAGTAAAGCGAGATTTTTCTAAACCATTAGGGTTTTAAAATCAGTGAGGGATCTGATAGGCAAGCTGTGCTCTTCCATGTTCACAGAGCAGCAGCAGCAGCTGCAGCGGTCTGACTTCAGAATTAAGAATTCTACTGACTGGAAGCCTTTTTACCATATCTGTATTATCCCATATCTACATTATCTTATATTCTAAGTAATTTGAAATAGTATGAAATAGGGAAACCATACATGAGGTGGCATTTAACAGTGGACTTCCTAGCTACACACACAGACAGGTTTCTGTCTCCGTGAAGTGGCCTTAAACCAAATTCATCCTGCAAACACATCCACAAAGTGCTGCTGTAATTGAGAGCAGCCACTGAATATGGGAGGATAAAAAGCATTCAGAACATTTTTCTTCTTTACCCTGCAAAACTGTGGACTTGATCTGATTTCACTGGGAGACACCTCAACCTCTGCAAATCAGCTGGATACACTTTGGAGCAACAGCTCTGACCCTCATGTTGATACTCATTTTACTGTATATGTGCATTCTGGCTGAAGGAGACTCTTGCAAAACTGCTTCCCAACCTTGCCTCACCTTTAGATTTCTCTCATTGAAAATATTCAACCTGAGATAAATACTTCTCACTGGATGTGCAGCTGTCACTTTTAGGTAGTGCTTGTGGTATGTAGATAAAGCTGTACAGGTTCTGCATATTTGTGGAATTTCCATGTTTAAAACTGTAACAAAACTTTCAATTTACAGGAAATAGAAAATATTTTCACTTTAACGTATTAAGCAGTTAAGAAAAACTGCTTGCAATTTTTATGTTTATATATGTATTAACATAAAGCTTACATACATAAGTTACAGAAAATGCTCACTCCAAAGCAATATGTAGAATTTTCATTACTTTAGAAGATCTCAGATTAATTTAAACTCACAGTTTTTATTATTAGTGAATGAAGAATACATTTCTATAGTTCTTCCTCGCAGCCCATCTACCTCCCAGATGTCAGTCTTGAATATGTGATATTTTATTTTTGTGGGAGGTTAATTGCATTTTACTTCTGACTGTTCAGATGACCTACACTTTAAGGCCATGTAGCTGATTAGCAAAAATTCCCGTAGGACAACTGTGTTTGTAGGTTTAGACTAAATGTTCTAATACACAGCCAGAGGTTTTTTTATGTGGCTGTTAATCTGTGCATTTTGGACACAGTCCTAAATGTACTGTAAAATCATTCAAGCAGCAAGACATGTAAAACATTCCTGCTAAAGATTAGAAAAAAAGTCCTGGGTAAAGGTACTTAACAGCTATTTTTTTTTTAAAAGTTATTCTTTCTTTAAAAAAAAAAATCTACCCACCCTGTTTGAATTTTGTCCTACTTTTGAACTTCTTTTAGACATAATTTCAAGGACAGAAACTAGGCGTTAAATATAACAATCCTTTCACTTGGCATGCACACCCGTTACCCAAGATTCCTTCTTTCTGCTCCCTGCCAAGGATATATATTCTGGAGAGAATACATATTCCCAAGGCCAACAGCTGAGGAAGTTGCTGTAATGCATTAGCTGCTTCCAGCTGGCCTTTATAAGAAGTAGGAATTCCTAAATTAAGGGAAAAATTGTCACTGGCAGACAGTAACGGTCAAAATGCATCTTTTTGCCAAGGCAACAGGCAATCACTGCAGAGGCTGATACAATCCACAATGAAAAAGACAATCTGTGACAGTGTTAACAGAATTGACTCGGACAATTTATTTTCAAAAATAAATGGACAGTTCAATAAAAGGGTTTTACAAGTCTAAGTAGCATTCAGAGTAGAGACTGACATGCTCACAAGGAAACAGTGATGAGTTTTACTGGAAATTATTAGCAGAGCATTCCTAATCATTTATGTATAGGTTCATCAGTTCCAGCATTTAAGCGGTTTCAAACTTTTCGTAAAGTGAGTGTGAAACAAGAATAGAAAGCAATCAGAATTTAGCAGCAGGATTCATATTTGCTGACATGCTTGCAAAATCTTTTTGTATTTTATTTTTCTATGAAGTTTGCTTTTGAAGACAGGTTGTGGATAAAGCGCTGCATTTGTTTGCCACAAAGGCTTTTATTGAGTCTGGCAATATTCTTAAAGGTTATCTAAATAAAGAAAATAATCTGCAATTTACTTAAGTACTTTTTTTTTAAAAATAAAGGCATTTGTGAATAGTGTAACTAGTAGAAAAAGAAGGACTGATGGTTACAAGCATAAGATGGAGTCTGAGTTCTCCCATGCATCATTTCCAGGAAGGTCTTTGTGCCTCTCTCATTTCTGACACACCCAACACCTCAGAATGCCAAATTTAAAATTCAGAACTTGTGCTAAGTTTAGCTGAACAAATTCTGTTGTTGGTCTCTTCTAAGTTTAGTAAGTTTGAGGTGACCCTACTTATTTTATTTTTATTTTTTTCTTTTTTTTCCCCTTCATCTGCACTTTACCCTGCCCCCCTCTATTTTTTTCTTTCTAGCTCTTCTTTCTGAAGTAAGAACTTGGCACTGTATAACTGTTCAAAAGAGATAAGATTTTAAATTAAGACAGACAGAACCCCAGCTCACCTTTGATAAACTAGAGATAGGGTTCATATGGAGGAAACCTTCATCACCTCATCTCAAGAATCTGGACCTTTCTTCCTTTTCTTTTTTTTTTTCTTTCCTTATTTTTTTTTTTTTTTTTAATCCTTTTTAGGCTCCCATGCAGAACAGTTCGATTGTTTGGCTAAGGAGGCAAAACTGCCTTTGGTATCAAGACAAGAAGCAGCAAAAAACAACTCATTTTTTCTAGGTCAGTATATACACATCTATTCTTCAGAATATCACTACCCATCTACTCTGAATCAGTAGTGGGGTTTGATAGGCTTGAATCTGAATGGGCTTTCTCGACTGGGCTCAGAAGTAGCAAATTCTTTGTCTGTGTTTGAAACCCAGGTTCTGTTCCCCAACTTCTTTCTCGGATGAACTAATGAAACACAATAATCCACTTCGTGATTTAAAAATCTTGATTGTCCCAGTGACACTAGTTTGTTTTGTTAAAGGTATGACAACCTGGAGTCCAATTTCATTAAAAAACCCCATTCATCTAAAAATGCCTCTCATTTCCCCCCAAGTATCATGGAAGGTATCAGCATTTTTCTCTCATCATTAATGACTTTTTGAACTTTAGGAGGAAGTTCTTTGCAGAAAGAGTGATTCGGCATTGGAATGGGCTGCTCAGGGAGGTGGATCCTCTAGCATGAAGTGGGTTTAATGGCACCTGCATCTCTGTTTTTGTCCCTCTGCCCGTGTTCTGCTTTGGGAATGCCCCCTTAGTGAGGAAACAGAAGTAAACCTACTTTTTGCGTTTTAGCCATGGATTTGTGGTTGTCCCGGATGCCTGCCTGTGCTGACTCACACACGTATATATCGTTGCCATTCGTGCTTAGTGATGAACAAGTCGTCTTATATTTCAAACTTTCATATCTGATACGTCATTCCACGGTATTTTGGCAGAAGGTGACTTTCCATTCCTAAGTATCACACACGCAAACAAGAATCTGGAAGCAGTTAGATTTGACTGCATAATTACCTTTATCTTTCTGGTGAAATTAGTTGGAGTATGCTATTTGGGACTGGTGAAAATGAACTCTTCAAAACAATCTGAAATATTAGCCTTTGAGTGCATAATTATATTAATATCCACAGCCTTTCCCTCATCCATTAGGCAGATCACCCTGTCATAGCAGGTTAGTTAAGCCTCTCATAAGCCCACATGCTGACTGGGCCTGTACGTGTGATGGGATGTCACTCAGGATGATCTGCTCCACGACCTGCCCCAGCACTGAGGTCAGGCTGACAGGCCTGGATCCTCCTTTCAGCTCCCTCAGGACGCTTATGTGGATTTCCTCCAGCCCTGTGGACTTGCCCATGTCTAAGTGATGGAGCAGGTTAATGACCATTTGTCCCTTTGATTATGGGAGTTTGGTTCTACTTCTACTCCCTGTGTGTCAGCTCAGGCAGCTGCAAACCCACAGAACAACTGGTCTTACTATTAAAGACTGAGGCAAAGAAGGTATTAAATACCTCAGGTTTTTCCTCATCCTTTGTCACTAGGTTTCCCACTGCATCCAATAAAGGATGGAGATTCTCCTTAGCCCTTGTTTATTGTAAGTCATGTATTCATAGAAGCATTTTTTTTATTGTCTTTTATGGCAGTAGGCAGGTTAAGTTCTAGTTGTGCTTTGGCCCTTCTAATTTTCTCCCTACATTACCTCACAACAGTGTAGTACTTGTACTGCTCCTGAGTTGCCTGCTCCTTCTTCCAAAGGTCATAAACTCCTTTTTTCCCCAGGTTCCAGCCAAAGCTCTCTATTCAGCCAGGCCTGTCAGCTCATCTTTCAGCATATGGGGACAGCCTGCTCCTGCACCTTTAGGATTTCCTTCTTGAAGAATGTCCAGCCTTCTTGGACTCCTTCACCATTCAGGACTGCCTCCCAAGGGACTCAGTCAACCAATCTTCTAAACAGGCCAAAGTCTGCCCTCTGGAAGTCCAAGGTGGCAGTTCTGTTGTCCCCTCTCCTTACAGCTTTGAAAACCGAAAACTCTACTGCTTCATGGTTTTTGTGCTCAAGAGAGCCTCTGAAACAATTATTTCAGAAGAAATTTTCAAGATTCAGTTATATATATATTTTAAGTATTTTCATTTTGCCACTAGTTATAAGCTAGTAGAAAACAGTGAGAATCACACAAGTTAAAAGTAATAAAAGTAACAAAAAACCCCTAATAAATAATTTTTAGATAAAATGAGTATTTCATAGAAGATCAAGTTTATCACAAGAATAAACTCCCTAGGCAGTATTTTCTTTAGCTGCGTGAAATATAAGATAAAAAAACCATGAAACAAAAACATTTTCCAACAAAAAAAAAAAATCAGCTATATCGCATGAGAGCAGATGGATTACATAAATTCTAACAGAACCCAAGTGAACCAGCTGAAGGAGTTATGCATTGGCAGATGATACAGTCAGAGATGCTGAGGAAAACATTTGGAAAGGGAGAGAGATGATCTTAGAGGTGTAGATACACCAAGCAAAAGAACATCTAGTGGACTGAGTCTCAGCACCAGAATGAGTAATTGAATTTTCCTGTACACACTAAACACTTTGGAATGACTTGTCAGCTATCAGGAAAAAAAAAAAAATAAACCTAGGCAATATCATGAACATTGATGAAATGAATTCCCCAATGTGTATCACTAAACAAAAGCAAGAAAGACCATTAAAACAGAAATAACTGAGTATGCAGCAAATGTCTACACTGAAAAGATAAAAAAGTATTTGGAATTGGTATTCTACTCCAAACTGTGGGACCAGCCACAAAAAGTCAGACAAACTGCAGTGTTTTCCAGCTTGTATACTGTCTCACAATGCAGAGTCAAGTACTGCAGAGTCCCAGAAGACAAGGGGATAATGTGTGTATCCCAAACACCAATAGCTGGTTGGCTCTGGAGCCAACCAAGGATTGCTGGTAATATCAGACAAGGATTGTTGGTAATAACCAAGGAGTGTTGGTAGTAACATGCCATGGGAAAGAACAACATGTGGCTGGAGACGGGGGCCAGGCAGAGGTACGGTAACACTTTCCTGGGACAAACATCTGTGTTTTAGTTCCTGGAGATAAACACAATGCAGTACCATGCAAGTGCAGGGATGAGACCAAGAAGTGCTCATGGACTGTAGGGGGTGAATCAAGACCACCCAAGGTCCCCAAAGCCCTCCAAACCATTTCCAGAAAGGTCCCCCACCCCTCTTTTTCTGTCCAATGTTACTTCTAATTTCACTGGCTCCTTTCTTACTTACTTATGATGTTATGTGATGGTGGTTTTTTGCACATAAATTCAGCATAGCTCCTTGACACACTGAAATTCTGGTACTCAGTGCAGTCTTTATCTTATAAAATCTGTTGAGAATAACCTTTTCAGACCAAGTCTGATTAAGCAAGAATTAAGTGTCAGAAAAAGGACACTGAAGGGATGCTCAGATACTACTCTTCCTCATTCAGAAGAGTGTTCTGGGATATGCATCCTGCTAGTTGGGCTATAAAGCTGTGCATTGTACTGTTTGCAGAGTAGAGTGTTAAGAGTAAAGATTTCATTGGAAAAGCACCATTTATCTACCTGCTGAATCACGCATCAGCCTTCCAGAAGACTCATAATTCAAACATCCCAGCACCCTCAACAACAATTGGTAGGCACCTCTGGGAAAGCACATAGCAGACACAGGACATTGCTTCTATTCAGCAATTACCAAGAATGTTTTTCTTTATTTATATCAATGATTATATGCCTATATGTGCATATGTAAATCTCCTGCAGCAGTAATGCGTGGGCTTGGCACTGTAAGACTCACAAGCAGAAAAGTCAGGAAATTTGTATCTGCCTGGATCTAGACTGCACTAGAATGGCTTGGAAGACATCAGCAGCAGCAAAGGAGGTGATGGCAAGCTGCCTGTGCTATCCTCTGTGACTTCTGCATTTGTAGCTGGATGACACATCCTCCTGCTAGGTGTGAATCTGTCTCCTTTGCCTGGCCTTCCAAGAGATCACTACATCCACAAGCCAAAAGCCAGCACAGAACAAGCCTCAGCAGAAGCAAGTGGCCTCCTGCTACCTTCGTAAAGATTTTCAGTAAATTGCATGATATTTAACAGTTTAACCAAACTTTCTCCCTGAAGAGTTATATCTTTGTATTATTCTGTAAAATTTCAATAAGTCTTTCACATAGTTGTTCCAAAAAAAGCTGTTCTAAGAAGTTATCCAGGTAACAGTGTCTTATTCGACCAACCCACTTCTCAAGAAAACATCAGCACTTTTCAGGCTACCAAGGAACAGCCACAGTGTCGCTTTTCAGTAAGGCTGAAAAGGAAGAGCAATTTCTTCAAACACAGTCATTTTTACGGAAGGAAACCTGTCAGATTACAAAGCTCCATGGACACCCTGGATCTCTGAATCCAGTGTATAACTAAAATATCTATTCCAGCTACGTATGCTTTTGGTCAGTGTTAGTTTGCGAAATCTGGCAGTTCAATAAACAGAGAAGCTGTCAGTATGAAAGGTAATTACAGAAGGTAGAGGGACAGTTAGTTGTCAGCATTAGAAAACAGCAAAATAGGGGTCACATGTAGAGTGTGGATACTACCAGTCTATTCAATTTAAGATAAAATGGGTTCCATTGTATAGTGAAAAGTTTTTTAAAATTCATGCCAACTGACATAGCAATTTCTGCTTCACATGAAATAAAATTCTGCTTTGATGATATAGACCCATCTTTCTCACACCTGTGAGCCAGAGGCGGGTCAATCACACTTGTCAGCTTCAAGTAGTGCCAAAAGAGGGTACAGGAAATAGCAGCCACACTGCTTTGCTTAAGGCAGTGGTTTCAGGCTTTAAGTAGAACCACAGAGGATATGCCTTGAAGGAACAACCAGAAAATTTGTAGAGCTGCCCAAAAGTTCAAAGTCAACAACTGCATACTAATACTAACAATATTTAGTTCTGAAATATTGTTGGGCATAAGAAAACATAATTTATTTATAATGTTATCAATTATATATTTTGGTAGCATTTTTATAATTTTGCTTCTACTACCCCACCTCGTTCAACTATAATTTAGATCTCCTTTTCTTTTGGAATTTTCTAGATTTCTTCTAACTGTTCACGTCTATCAAGGCGACTTGGAAGTCAATCCTTTCACCACTGATTTGTGTCTCCAGCAGGCATCTCAGCCTGCCTCCCTGAAAACCACTTTTTTAAAATCAGGAGAATCCAAAACAATTTCATACAATTGCTGAAATTTATCAGCGTTACCCTTTTCTCTCTCTGACGAGTAACAACAGTGGCTGTGTGAGTGAATCTCCTCTTTCCCCACACCACTTTCTCAAGTGGCACCATGCTGTGGTTGTAAGCATGGGGCTTGCAACCCATTCAAGCACGGGGCTGTATTTGCCTCTGCTACGTGCTGCCATCTTCCAGGCATCATCCTCTGCCCATGAGGGTTGGCTTTCTGCACCTGTTCCCATTCTTTCTGCAATATACCATCTCTTGTTATCCATGAGAAGGTTGTTGTGGGCACGTACTTGTTCACTTCTTGATGGAAACTTTAAAAATTAATGTATAAAGGTGGTACCTCCTGCTTCAGACCTACTCTTAGGACACATAGGCAAAAATAGAGTAGCTGTTATCAGGTTTGGATTAAAAATATTTTTTTCTTTCTTTATCTATTTGATTAGATAGTTCTCCCCCTACCATGTCACTTGTCAGATAAGACTGGAAGCATCTTTCAGCAGGAACTGTTAGCTTTTTTTACGCTTGTTTGCTCTTGCTTTGTTTTTCTATGGGGCCTAGGATGGTTCAATTCTGATGTTAACTATTAAGATGTACCACAAATTAATTATTTTCTAATATAGCCCACTTACAGATAATGCAACTCAAGAGACAACACAACACCCATTCATAATTAACTTTTGATTCCAATTTGGTGTTCCGAAAAACTCTGTTATCCTAAAGATACTTGCAGCAGAAAATCAACAAAGATGTCCTAGTAGATCAAGCTGTAATACAGATACTGAATTTCCCATTTACGTCTGACTTCTTGTGTGTGCAAAATGAGTAATGTCTACTTCTAAAATCTTTTTCTGTTTTATTAAGGGTGGTCTTGTTCTGTTTTTCTAGAACTTAACATGACATTTATTCCGGACAAAATACTACAGTACATTGAAATAAAAAACCCACTTTATCCAAAACAAAAGATGTTAATATTTTCAATATTACAGGACCAGCTAGAAACATACAAAAACCTACCATTCTCATTTCTTTATATTGGCATCTACCGTATTATTTTCCCATGTTTCATTTCTGAAACAAAGACATACCTAATTTGCTGGAAAATAACTATAATTAAGTCAATATAAAAGTGATTAACTTGATGCCAGTATTATTTTGGCTTCTATTATTTCAGAAAAGTCATGTAATTTGTTTGTCCATAAATCTATTGATGATGTCATATTTTGATGCATGGCCAGACCTATTCCATTCCCAGATTCTAAAAGAACTTAACAATTTTGGATGGGGATCCAAGGAATAAAACCAAAGCTAATTACCTTGTCAGTAAAATTGTAACATTAATATTATGCAAATTCTATTTTTTTTAATTGAAGGAGATTAAATCAGCTGAGTTTGTTTGTTGTGGAAATTTAAGGACTGTCCAAATGTTTAAGCACACAGTTTAAAGGTTGAATGTCCCATGCTCTTGAATAGTTGGGTAAAAAAGAAGTTTGTTTTTGTTTTTTTTTTATTCTCTCCATTTTCACATGTTCTTTGATTGGGACAGAAGATAATCTTCATCACTGACATCTGCTTTCTGTACCACTCAATTAGCAAATCTCTCAGTGACACTGTCTCCCCGTAACAGTTGGAGACTTGATTTCTTCTCTGTACATACACACATTTTCTAAGGAGCACTCCATACATTTTCTGAAATAAATAATTCAGAATAGGCCATGAATTCTGGGACTCATTGGTGTAAAAACCAAGCAGTTGCTTCAGATACCCTTTCAGACTCAGTAGAAAAAAATGTAACAGATGAACCTTTGCTTCACATTTTTGCTTGTTCAGGCTATAGACAAAGTGAATTCCACCTCAGCTATTGGGACCACTATTCCAGATGTCGTGTTTGATTTGCTTGCATCTCTGGTCTAACATATAGATACTGTTTAGAAATTCTGCCACTGTTCCTTCTTTAGTTTCTACAGAATGGGTGCTCTTTCCAGTCTTTTTACAAGTTATGCCACATTATCTTCTCTGGTCAACTATGCACATATACTTAATATTTTTTCATCTCTACAAATGGCTGCTCCTACAGTCTACTTCTTTTTCCAGTCTTTTGATCCTGTTATCCCTTGCTGAGTATCTCCAAAAGTTTCTGGTACAATAGCATATCAAACTTAAGTTTTTAATTATTATTTTCAAAACCCACTCTCCCAATTATTCTCTGCTCCAAAATTCATCCTGCCTCTCATGCTGCATTTATTCCAACGATGTTCTGAAGAGTCTAGATAATAGAATCACAAAATATACACAGCTTCCTACATAAAGTACCCTGGAGATGACCTTTGAGCATCCTACGCTGTTGATATACAAGTCTTTTTTGGAGGATGACTTCTACAATTATGTGATCTCTAGTAAGATCTCTAGTAAGCCAGGTAGATGTACAAACATGCAATTCATGTGCATTTCATTTCACCTCTTCCCTGCCTACTTGTTTGTCCTTAGGCAATGAATTCCTCGGAGCGTGACCTTCTCCGTGACCCTCTCCTCATATGGCTTTGAAATGGGCAGTCAGAGGGCAGCTTAGTAAAGGACACTGCTGCTAATAACACCTCACCCTAACTGGTGCTGGAATAGCTGTGAGCTAAGAGCATTCCCCATTTGAAGGTAAATCTCACGTTGTTAAGTGGGGTATTCCAAGGACGGCGTTCACTGGGAAAATACAACGTAACTGGTAATATTATTGAAATAATATTAAAAGCTCAGTTTGAGCTTTTATTCTTTGCTTTCTCGTCATACCCATATTCCACACGAGGGTGAGCACAGAGCCCAACTGATGTTAAGAATAGTGATGTTTAGTGTATTGACCCACCTTCCTGACTTAAAAGTCATTACTGATTTTAATGCTGTGTACAGGCCAGGTTACACTGATTTCTTTTACATTGAGTTTTAGAAGGATTACTGTGTTTATTGACCTATTGGAGCTTGGAATTTTGATCAAATTTTCTTTGATCCTGGTATTATTGTTAAAACATTTGATCTCTATGTGACTATACCTCTAAAACAAATTAATTCCGTTACGGCACTACTATGATTATTAATCATGTTATCTTTTCAGTAATAGAGTAATTTAAGCTTCATTTAAAATTATGTTTTAGGAGTTCAAGGGAAGCAGCAAATCCGATAAGGATCACATTAAGTGTCTTGTTTCAATGTGTGAGAAGGGTCATTTAAATTTTTCAAGCCAAGTCTTGGCATTAGCTTGGGGGAACTTGGCTCTGCTCAAAGGAACAGCCTTCTGTCAATGTCAAGAACAATCCCAAAGAGTAAAAACAGTGAACACAGAAGGCTGCACTGAACCTCTGGGTTAGAAACAAACAGTGAGCAAAGATTAACATTTATCTGAGCTTTCCATTTGTTTCCCCCGTTGCAGACATATTAACATGTATGCCATGACTTCATGTTGCTATGTACTCTTGCAATGGAACAGAAGAGTAACAGAAAAAAAAAAGGAAATCCAAGAGTATTTTAAATTGAACTTGTGACTCTGTTGAGAAATTAAAGTGTCTATTTTTTGGTATAAGTCTTGGAAAATCTCTGCTGCACAAGTCACAGTCAGACTGTACATTAACTATTAAAAAGATTTTGTTAATTCCATATGAAATATTTCCTTATGTCCTAATTTTGAAGTTTAAAGCACAATTTAGGTGATAGGGTTGCAGTTTTGACCACAGGAGGAAAACAGAAAATACAAGACTGTCAGTAAATATTGAACAGGAAGACACAAGTTCTTGTACATTCATCTATGACATGGATGTTTGTGAAAAGTACTGAATTAGAGACTAAAGTTCTTCTTTTCTCCAGAGGGCACTGGGAACACAGTGTAACTGTCTGAGCATCCCTGTATTGCCTCAGCAACCCCAATTTGAATGACTGCTTCAATTAAGAAAGCAGATGGTCATTTCTCCATGGTTTACTTACTATTGGTTCTAGTGCTAAATGATGTGGGGGTTTTAACTGAAGTTATGAGATATAGAAATGCAAATACTAAACTTTATTGCCGAATGTATCTTTGTGTAAAAGTAACACTGCTACTGTAAGTAGCTGTTAGTTGCTTCTGTTGCTTAAAAAATGAATGGTTATTCTATGTGCTTTTGAAGTAGCTGGTTACTCACAGAGTACTTGCAGCTAATTCTTGGAAGGCTGGCTAGTCATACACTGCTGGCTTTAGTCCTTCTTTCCAGCTCCTACAGCACATGAAAGACAACTAAAAATACATTAAATACTTCTCCATACAAGCAAGTTAGAAAAACTCTGCAATAATTTTAGGTGCTAAAAGTAAAAGTGTTGTGTGCAAAGTTATGAAAAGAAGCAAAGGAAAAACAAAAAGAGATCACAATCTTTCTGCTTAAGTGTGGTCTGTGATACAGCAAGAGAAAATCTTGACAAGGTTAAATTTCAGAATTTCAGCATGTTTTGGATATTCAAACCTGCATCAGATGTTCAAGGTACCAGTCCAATAATACACTTGATCACAGATCCAACCAATATTGTTTGTTAAAATCTGGCCGATGCTTATGGATCTCACTAAAATCAAAACCCATGCCAAGGAAATAATGTACTGACAGTTATGTCAGGTTTCCAAAACAGACAGTAATAGATGCTTCCTACACGTTAAATGGTCTCTGTGGAAATTTAATAGGCTAAAGGTCCTTCCTTATAAGGCTGGAGGGTGTAGCTTATTGGAAACATAAATAAAATATGCAAACACAAAGTAATGAAATATGCAAACTGTAAGGTTGGAGTAAGCTGCAGTTTCTGGAGTTGTTTGCCTGCCTGCCGAAAACAACAGCAAATTTATACCAGATTTGCATTATTATATTGAATATTCATCTCACTTCACCTTCTTCATATTTCTGATTTTTATTTATACTGTGGCCTCACTGTGACTACCATTTCTGGGTTGGGTTTGTTCCTTTTCAGCCTTTTATTGTTCCCTCAGCTTGGGAGACCTGTACACTTCCGATAAAAGCAATTCTTACAAAGAACTCAACTTGCAAAATATATTATGCTATGGGGCACTACTATTGAGGATTACTCACCTTAGACCAGTCTCCCATTCTCCAGACGTAGCACTTAGAGTAGTCCTCACAGTCCTCTGCTTCTTTAGGTCTTGTGGACAAAACACATTTCTTGCGTGGGTTGGTGCATCTCACAGTTCGATGTCGTACTCCCCTACCACACTTTACAGAGCACTGTCGGAAAAAGATGTTTTTCAGGACTTACCCCCTTTTTTTATCCCCTTCTAGTGACCTCTGCCAGGCCAACATAAGTATTTCACGGCTTCAGTGATTTCCTGACTTCCAACCTTCAATTGCATCAACACCAGATTTGTTGAAAACTAAAAACCGAGCAATAACTCCTTATGAGGCATTAGGATAATTGCTTCATTTTCAGCTAAAATTATATAATTAGATAAAAAATGATTTGCTTAAGGAAAAAAAATAAGCTTTTGAATATGGAAACATCTAAAAATTTATGATTAAGTGAATGCAAAATGTTATACTAAAAATATTTGGCAATCTTCTATAAAGAAAGGAAATACAAAGAAAGTCAAAATAGTGTTCATAAGAATAAGATATGAAGGCACTTCAGAAAAGCTCTACTAGTATCTAACAGAATTTTTTGAGGGGAGGAGAAAAAATTAAAATGGAAAAGTAAATATTCTAAAACTGTGCAAGAATCCAGACTGAACTTCAAAATTCAAAGTCACTGTATAGACACCATGTGAAAACTCTCCTCAAGTTGCACAGGAGGTCCTAATCTATGGTTTTTTCCACGATTCCCACTTACACTGCCAAAATTATGCCATTTCCTTCTCCAAACATTATCACTGCTTTTGATCATCCCGCTGCTTGCAGTTCAAAACTCTCTTTTGCCAAGCTGATTACTGCAGGAAGCAGTATATATAATGGTGATAGTAGGAATAGACCATGGGAAATACCTCACTCTTCAAAACATATTTTTTGCTTCCAACAAAAACATGCTCACCCATTTCTCATCTCTGAAGTAAAACAAATGGACCAAACAGTCCGTGTGTCTCTTTTCCTCACCTCTGTAATTGAATGCCACTCTTCTCACAACCAGCCCTTGCCTTATAAACCTCTGTGTACCAAACCAGGAGCTGCTGCTATTTACTTCTCTACCTTAATATCTGCTTTTCATCCTTCAAAACATTCCCTATTTCCTACTCTTTCTTGCTTGGGGATCAAGTGGGGCTGCTGAGTAGAGCAGTCCAAAGAAGGGACTGCACCCACATTCAGAAACTGCTACTTGTATTTTGATCAGGGATGGATTCATAGCACAGTTTCTAATAAGGGGGGCAATCAGAGTTGCCTCTAATCTTCCAGTGAAGGCAGAAGTTCCAAATAACCCCTTTATCTTGTCCAGATGGCAGTGGTAACAACACCTTTCTTCCTCTGTGGTCAGTTACTTTTAGAAGTAGTATAGAATTTTAGAAGAAGAAAACAAAGGTGAAGAAGAAAATGGAGATGAAGAAAGCCAAATGGACAAGCACATTAAAAATCTTAAATTAATAATGTTTTGTTGAACAATAAATGCATTCTACAGCAATCGTTCAGGATGCAACATATGTGAACTTGTGTTATTTACAAGCCCTTTAGCCTACTGGTGTTATCATGGAAAAAGAGGTGAGAAGAGAGAGGAAGGGAAGGAAATGCCTTTCTTTACCAGCAGCTTCCCTCTAAGCCTCTATGAAGCAGGATGGCATCAACATCCCTTGGTACAAAAGTACATCAGAGATGTTGCCACTCTGAATCCAATGTAACTGATAAGTGATGCCTTAATTCTGTTTGCCCCCAGTTACCCGCTTCCAGAGACAGGACATACTTGATTATACGTGCTTCAAAACCGGCCAAAAGAAACTGTTGCAGAACATTGACTAGGTAAAATGTAGTAGTTCTACACAGCTGGTTTTACTAGTCCCTGAACCCTTTGCCAAATCATTGCATGAGGACCGTGAAAATCATTAGGCTGAGCTGTGCCACTTGATGCTGAAAAAATATTATTCCCAGAAAATATTAAGGCACAAATAACCACTATGGACTACTTGTATAAATAAATGCAGCACCTCAGACCAGACTCCCGCCTCCCACACAGTCATGCAATCCTGGCCTTCACAGCGCTGTGCAGAAGCAGGTTTTGGCCCAAGACAATCCCTCTCTCTAGCTCTGATCAGGGTCCCATTCCTGAGCTGCTGTGTGCAGGCTACTTGTCTGTTCTGGGTCCCTTTTCCACATGTCCTTGAACATGGTGTCCATTCTGTCATCATCCACCTGCAAAGAAATACAGGCAATGTAGAATCAAGAAAACAGGAAGGGGAAAATACCACCACATTATCTTACTGTCTTGCTCACCAGTGCACACACCCAAGACATATTTCCAAATTTTCAGCTGCCTTTAAATTTCCCTTTGCTAATGGACATAATCTAACATATTTTACATTAAATATGGTGTTAATGTTAATATTATTTCATTCCCCAGCCCACTGTCCCTATGTTTTCAAAGTAATTTCCTCTAATTTATTCCAATATAAAAAGTTCCAAAACACACGTACATTTTAAAGATGACGAATCACTGATCTGCCTGCCTGTTATTCTCTGTCTGTATGACCATCTATGTCAAGTGCATGCCATGCATGTAAAGTTCAACATTCCTTGAAAATTCTCCGTTGCAAGAAAGAATCACTCCAGTGTGAAAAGCTCATTGCTCTGGAGAAAGTATAAAAGCTCAAAATTCTTCACGTTCTTTAGGGTCAGGCCTAACTCAGGGTGCATGGTTTAAATCACAGCAGCAAAGAAGGCTGATGCAGTTTGGCAGAGCCCACATATTTGGAGAGCAATCATTCTAGAACATAATTTTCCCCAGATGTTCTGTAGATCCAGACTATGGCCATGAGCCCTTAAAAATCAAACAGCTCTGCCCTTATGTAGTACACGAGTGTATTCCAGGAGACTTAGCTTGCAAGGAGAGTTTTTTGGAAACTGAGATTTAACAAATGTGTTTCAACCTTCTGTCATGCATTTGTAGCAAGAAAATAAAACACTTAACTAAGGGGTTTTTTTGTTATCAGTCCAGATACATAATTTACAAACCACAGCCTGTCAAGATAATGCAATAGTTTAAGATACTTCTTCAAGTGCCAGTAACAAATAAGTAGTTATGCAAGCATATGCTTTAGTTACACTGTTGAAAGCTAACAATTTTTATTTTGTAATGACCACTTACACCGTATTAAAAATTGGATCATCAAGAATACATTTCTCAGCACAGCATCTCTGAGTATCAATTAGCAATATTTAAGCAATTTCATTTAATAAGCTGGAAAAGCACACAATGTTGAAAATTGATAGTTGACAATGCCTCAGAAAAAGATCAGACTATTCAATTTCTATACAATAAGTGCACAGTGATGTTAATAAAATAAAATCTGCTCAAATATGCATATAATGAAACATAAATAATCCCTCCAAACTGTAATGCCCTAGTCTGGGGAAGTCCAAATATCAGTGCTTTTGTCCTACTTAAAATGTATCATACCTTGCATTTTATCAATTTCAGTACTTTATCCTTTCCAAGAAAGCTATGCCTTCCAGTTCACTTTACATACTTTCTTCAACAATGTTTGCATTTTATTTACTTTGCATTGTTTTGTTTAAAAATACCCTCTACCTGTCCTCCAGATGACTGCAGTAGACTGATCCCAGTGCTTTCTCCTGGGGATGCTAGCCAGCTACTGCTAGCTGTTCCCCCCTCCCTTGAAAGGCGGCAGACACTTAAAACTATTCCACATGATATTTGAGGATCTCCTTAGCCATAACTCTTAGCTGCTATATGGAACCTGGATGGCACACTCTGAAACGGGTTGCTGTGCTGGCCTGACCAGCCAGTGAGAGGAGCAGGCTGCCAGTTCAGCTGCAGGGACACCAAGTGGGTGGTGGGCGCACACTGCAGCTGCCTCCTGCTTCTTCCGACATTCAGCCGTCAGAGTCTAGTTCAGCCCATTGATCCACGTACAAAGGGATGAGGTGAGAGGGAAGAGAGGAGTGAGGGGAGGGCTTTCTATACGTCAAGTTGTATAAATGTAGAAAACATGATTATAAGGGGTTTATTTATTTATTTATTTATTTACTCTTTAGTGTACCTAGAGCTTATAGAGAGTTTTTAAAGGATCATAGAATTGTAGAATCAGCCGGGTTGGAAAGGACCTCTGAGATCATCAAGTCCAACCCTTGATCCAACCCCGCCATGGTTACCAGACCATGGCACTGATGCCACATCCAGTCTCATCTTAAACACCTCCAGGGATGGTGAATCCACCACCTCCCTGGGCAGCCCATTCCAATGCCTGATTACCCTCTCTACAAAGAATTTCTTCCTAATATCCAACCTAAACCTCCACTGGCAGAGTTTAAGACCATGCCCTCTTGTCTTACTGAGAGCTGCCTGGGAGAAGGGACCAACCCCCACCTGGCTACAACCTCCTGTCAGGGAGTTGCAGAGAGGGATGAGGTCTCCCCTGAGCCTCCTCTTCTCCAGGCTGAGCCCCCCCAGCTCCCTCAGCCTCTCCTCACAGCACTTGTGCGCAAGTCCCTTCCCCAGCCTCATTGCTCTCCTCTGGACCTGCTGCAGCCCCTCAATGTCCTTCCTGAGCTGAGGGCCCAGAACTGGACACAGCACTCCAAGTGAGGCCTCACCAGCCCTGAGTATAGGGGAAGAATCACTTCCCTGCTCCTGCTGCCACACTGTTCCAGATCCAGGCCAGGATCCATTGGCCCTCTTGGCCACCTGGGCACACTCTGGCCCATGTTCAGCTTCCTGTCCATCCACATTCCCAGCTCCCTTCCTGCCTGGCTGCTCTCCACCCACTCTGTCCCAGCCCATGGGACTGCAGGGGGTTGTTGTGGTCAAAGTGCAGGACCCGGCACTTGGCCTGGTTGAACCTCATCCCATTGGAATCAGCCCAACTCTCCAGCCTGTCCAGGTCCCTCTGCAGAGCCCTCCTGCCTTCCAGCTGATTGAAACTCCCCCCCAGCTTGATGTCATCTGCAAATTTGCTGATGATGGACTCAATCCCCTCATCTAAATCATCAATAAAGATATTAAACAGAACTGGGCTGATCTCTGGGGGACACCATTGGTGACCGGCCACCAACTGGATACAGCACCATTCACCACCAGAGGAGAAGCCTTGATTGAAAGAAAAAAACCCACTAAAATATATCATTAATTAAAAACATGGGATTAAATCCCATAAATATCTTTATATAAGGAGCATTTAAATTTCAATTTTGCAGCACAGATCAGCTGGTGAGAACACTTCCTGAGGAAATGAACTGCTTTATTCAATAAGAATTGATTTAGGCAAGGGCACTCTTTCATTAAAACTCAGGGGAAACTACAGGCAGTGTTTCTGTTTTCACTATATTTTGCATTACAACATTTTGGATGCATGTATTTACAGCATAGTCATTGCCAGAGGCAGTCAATTCTATGATTTTTACATCGAGATATTATAGTTTAATTTAACCAAATTATTATTACCTGGTCTGGCATGGCTGTTCATTGCACTTGCGGATCTGTGGTTCAGGCTTTGTTAAATATTTGCACTTCTTGTTGTCCACCAGACTGATATTCTTGTTCATAATCTTTGTGCAAGAGACTGTTGTCTTTCTTTCACCTAGTAAAAAATGAAGCAGGTAGAATAAAGAGGAAACCGGGAAGATGTAACGTGGTTAAAGGAAGGACACAGATATAGCTATCTCATGTACAGTTTGGCTAAAAGAACTGCAAAATTGGTATTAGAAGTTCAAAGGTAGCAGAGAGCCTAAGAGAGATATTGCAGTTTGTATGGAACGCTGATTTCCTAATCCAGTCTTTGTGTACCACTGTCAATAGAGTTTTGCTGCTTTATTCCTGTAACTAGTCAGAGGCCAAACCCTTAGTCTTACTGGAATAATTTTCTTTCCCAACTACTGAAACCTCAGCACTGAGCAAAGCTTGCAGAAAAACTACAAAGAAGAGAATGCTTGTTAATTGTTATATAAAATGAGGAAAGGAATGACAAGTTGTGGCTGGCACCCAGATAAAGGGAATCAGTACCTGCAACTTTCAGTAGCTTGCACTATTTCCCATGAACTAAAGAGGACACATGGCCTGATCTGTAGGGTAATCATTTAGGAATCTGGGTACTGCCTGGAGAGACCCAGTGCACGCTGTGTACAGAATCCTTGCCCGGATGGATGACTAGATCCCGGTATCTCTTGAAAATGGAAGAATTAGAAATAAGAATTCAATGTAATACCTACCACAAGCAGTAACTTGTAATTAGACTGGAAACTAATTTTTCAAAAACTAGCAATCCCTGAACTGAAGATTTCAGTAAGTACAACTTAGGCTCATACCCATTTGTTCCTACAGTTACTTTTTAACACTCTGTCTGGAAGTTTACTGACAAAGAGGGTGCGTGCATGAGCTGGGCAGACTTAAGCACGCATGTTCACCAGAAGTCAAAAATGAGTCTGCGGATGGAGCACTTAAGTTATAAATGCACATTATGTGCGTGACCACAGCTGACATTTTAGACGGCGCTTGTGTATGTGAGAGCACATTCAACTAATCTATCATATCACAGCATTTGAAATGTTTGACAGTTCTTTCTGCGTTTATATATACATCTGTGTATTCATATTCTCTCCCACACCAAGAAGCTTTTCTTCAACACATGAGGTCACAGACCAGTTACATATATAAACATACACAAAACCACAGCGCTCCATCAATAGTTTCATCCTGACAAACACTTTGAGCATTTAAGAAAAACTCTTGATAATACTTAATTACTTATTCAGATTAATCAAAATATTGATATTAAATTTGAATCACAAATATTTAGATAGGGTACAAGCTGCATCATTTTAATTTCATTATTGCTTGATATTTAAGCCAAGAACTGAAAGAACAGCTAAAATAGTTTTGTCTAAAGTAAGAAAAATCTTTTGCTTGTATTTCGGAACATTTGCAGTAAAAATACCTTTTATGGAACTTTGTATTAGCTCAGCTATTTTGCACAATAACATAAAATGAAGGCCAGTTACAACAGAAAAATATGATAAACATCACATTAAAACATTTAAATATTTATTTAAGCATTAATGTAGAATAAATTACCAACATACTGCATTTTAAGACTTCTGCAGATGAGAGGTAAGTTTAGAAATATTTGAGGCACTAATGACAGACTGTGGTAGCATTAAAATTATTCTAAAAATACTTCAGGAAATTGTAAAAAGCATGAATTCACAAGTGAATAGGAATGCACTATTAAGAATCAGAGGATGCTACTAGCACCATGTACAAAATACCTTCTAGGGAAGAAGCTTTCTTACCAAACCACAAAAAGCATGTTTATGGAAACTACAGCAATCTTTCATGACACCAGGATTGTTCACAGAGTCAAAGGAGCTAGAACAGTGTGTTCCTTATGCTGCTGTTACGAGAAAGTAAAGCATTTCCAGGCCTTCCTATTCAATCACAAGGTGCACAGCAGTTCTCAGAACTGCTGGTCAGAGCAACCACGACTGTCAAGGTTGTAAGCAGGAAAGGCAGGTATCAAAAATCAATAGAGTGTTCATATCTGGCTAATTTGCACAAGGTATGAACACTTCACTGTAAGTTGCATTCATTAAAAAAATTTCTGAAGTGTTTTTTCAGTGTAGTTATCTATTTGAATAACATCTTCTAGACAGCAGTTTTGAAGACTTTTGTTACATCAGTACTGTTCATGTTCCAATATTTGTTTTCACAATCATACTTTGTTCTTCCAAAATCGCATTTTTTATGGTTAATAAACATAGGAAAAATATCACATCAGCATACTAATATCTGCTGTTGAAATATTTGTTCCATATGTTTCTGGATCATCCTCAACTCATGTTACTAACTGTACATATTTGATCTGAACCTGGGATTCAGCTTTTCTGTGGTTTGAAATGTCTCTTACAGATCATTTATCTTCAGTAGTTCCAAAACAAGAGTGGAATGTGTATGAACTTTCTATTCTTGTTCTAGCTCTTGCATTTGTATTTCTTCTTGGAAACTGTGTCCTGAATTTGCTTTCTGGTCTAGATTTTGTTCCTTCATCACCATCTTTCGCTATGTACTTTATTTAGTTTGAAAATTTTCCTAGAGTTATCACAGATTTTTAATACAAACAGAAGGCATGACGTACATCCACACTGTGTGGTGTCATACAAGCCACAATGTTACTATTAAATATATTTACTATATACTATTAAAATATAAATTGTATATTAAATATTAATTTAATATTAAAATCATATATTTTAATGTTACTACTAAATTAATAGTTGTAATTACTATTATGGATATTACTATTAAATATATAACACCGACCATCAGAGTCTTAAATGTATATACACAAGGTATATACATATAGATGCGTATTTTATACACACATTTGCACTGTGTATACACATGCATATTGTATATACATACTCATTTTTAATATATGGGTGTGTTTGTGTGTTAGCACGTTTTTCTTATATTTTACCTCCTCCACATACAGCATCACAGTCCTCCCAGGTAGAATGTGTCCACATGAAAAGAGGCTCCGGTACTTTAGAGCTCTGATTGTCGGGAAGGGGATCCAGTGGGATTGTGTACTCATAGTGTAGACCATAGCTCTGGTCATGGAAGAGCAGCACCTGCAAGACACAGAGAAGGAAAACCTCCATGTACACAGGCACTGTGGAAGACAAACTCCAAACTGCGAGGAGATAACCTTGAAAACCACAACAGGATGACTTAATGCTCTGCTGCCTTTCAACCCTCTTAATGGATATGGTAGAACAAATTAACGAGAGCATACAAATCAAGCCAATGGGAAAAAATATTTTGCTTTACCAAGAAAAGGTCTTGCACTTGAAGGATTTGAATTATGAAGTACTCTCTCATCATCTCTCCCTCTTTCTGGTGGCTATTAACTTTTCCCCTGCTACACTGAAATGTATCAAGACTCTACTTCTTCATGGAGAACTTGGTGACTGAAATTCTGAAATGGTGACACTGTGCTACAGTCAGCCAGGACTAAAAACATCTGATTTAATTTGAATCGCTCTCCTTAACTGGCACATTGGCTTTTTATGACATTTGTAGGAATGCTGAGACCTTCAATCCCGCCTCAACAACGTAAAGATTGTTCTTGGATTTAAATGCATTGTTTACAAGCCTGCTGACATATATATATAAATGTGTATACATATATATATTTTTATATATACCTGATTTTGTACATGCATATATAATCACAAAAGCAGGTGTACCTTAAATAGATCTCATTATCTTCAGGAGCCTGAAAAAAAGTATTAGTTAGTGTGCTATATGATAGGAATCAAGAAAAAACCCCAAATTTTCATACCAGTAAATGTAAAGGTGATGTTGTGGGACCTTTGGCTGATATTTTCTCCCAGAGGCCTCTCCGAACATAATGGACAGTGGTCCCAGCGATATTGAATGTTCCAGAATGCTCTATCTTCCAGTCACTATTGATTGACTGTTTTCCAGCATCCCGAAGAGCTGCAAAATATACAAAAAAAGACCAATATAAAAGGCGTCTTTTCGGTAGTGATTTGGTTCTCTTTTTACTTCCTGCTTGGGTAATTTAACAAGTAGGTGAAAACATCTAACTCTGATATTTGTGGATCCTACTGTACATGAACATCAATTGGAACATGCCTCAGAAACACTTTCTAGAGGGAATGCTTGGCAAAACCATGTGTATTTAACATCAGTTGAAGTTAATATCAGTGTTTTAATGCCTGAAGAGACTGACAGACTCCAGCATAATTTGTAACTTGAACACTGAGTTAACTTAAGGCAAAAGACCCCCAGGGTGGTCATTTCTATAATCCACAAAGGCATGGGAAAAACAATTTTCATAAGAGGCTCTTCAAGATTTTTGGAACAAGGCTAAAACCTTACAAAAAAATCTAGTTCAGAATTTTTTCCCCTCTAATTTGCCTTTTTCTCCACCTCAGAATGTGATAATACTTTATACACCTCCGCATAATTGGATGTTGCTGACAAATACAAAAAGCTCTTTCTTTTTGGCTGAATCATTCCTCATGTTGACCTATTTTATATTTAAAAACAGCATCAAGTCAGGTAAGATACATTGGATACACTGAGAACAGAGGATTTTACTTCAGTTTGCTACAGTAAACAGAATAGATTCTTCTGTAAATTATTTGTAATTTTATTTTGTTTTACTTCATTTTATTTTGTCCCAATCAGGTGTGAAGTAGAATATACTTGAAGTCATCTTCTGGACAAGAAGTTTTACACGTTTGTCTTCATTGAAATTGTATGTTTGGCATCAGTTTTTTGTAAGAGAACCTCTACATGTTCCAAAATTTCCCTTTTTAAAGTTGTAAGTTAATGTGAGTCACTTCTGTAATCATCTCCTCTCCTATTCATATTTATACTGTTATGTTTTGTTTCTATGGGAAACAATGGCAACACTCCTATGGACTGGCACAAACCCAGTTGAATAAAACACCACTGATGTGTACCACTGCAGCACTGTGCAATAAATGTTAAGACTTATAAAAGCCATTAACACTATAGAACAGTGTTGTACCAAAAATAACCACTGATTTTACAAGACTTAAAAATGGGTAATTTAGTTTTAAACATTCTATTATTAACGGTAATTAAGTTCTGTTTAGTCTTCAAACTGGAGGGGATAATCCTCTTCTCAGTGGAGAAATTAAAAAAAATTATATTTGAAAGTGCCAAGGTCCAGCCGGGTCATGCTGCTCAGATGGAGCAGCATCCTCTCCCCAGAGAGCAGCAGACATCATTTTGTCCTGTTTTTAAAATGAATGCATGTGCCATAGCATGCTGACATGTGCAGGAAACTGGAATCCTAGTTCCAGAATACAGATATATGCATTTTCTGCTTTCAGATTCCTCACTTGAGTCACTGGTGTTAGACAAAGTACAAAAGGGTATCCTCACGCACTAAATTTGGACTTGGAACTCAGGTAGTCCAGCTTCTATTCTTGACTCTGTCACACCCCATAGGGTAAGCAAGTTCACTGAGTTTTATTCCACACCACACATATTCCTATCCTTAGCTTTTGACAGAGGACATTGTCCTGTACAAAGTAATCCTCTCAGGCAATTCAAGCAATACACCTACAACTAAAAAGGCAGCCAAAGCTAACTTGGGACTGGGAAACCCTACAGCAACTGTAACCGTGACCACAATGTCAGTGTTAAACCAAGGTGGCTAATTACAAGCGTATCTCTACTCTAAAGAAACTATAAAAAAAAAATATCTGAAATTCAATTCTAAATGAGACCACAGGCAGTGATATCTTTTGCCAAGGAAGTAATTGTTCCACTTCCATTCAGGTTATCAGGTGTCCCTTCAAGCCATCTTAACAACATTAAGGCTTGAGATTTGAGTAACTTTTTGAAAATTTCAGTTGAGATAAGGCTACTGGTAGGTAGTTCCCAGGGCCCTCTTTAGTATCCTTTTCAAAAATAGTGCAATATTCCCTTTTCTCCAGTCCCTGGGGACTTGACCTGACTGCCACAACTTTTTAAATATGCTTGAGAGTGGTTTGGCAACTATATCAGCCAGTTCCCTCAGGACCACGGGATGCATGCCATTAGGTCCCATATACTTGTGTATGTCCAGGTTCCTCAGGCGGCCTCAAATCTGGTCTATTGATGGGAGGAATTTAATTCTGCCATTCCCTGATTATCAGGGACTTGAAAGATGTGTTTACCATTGAAGCTGAGGCGAAAAAACCTGCTAAGCACTTCAGCCTTCTCCATGCCCATAGTCATTAGTTCTCCTGTCTTACTTTCCAGACTGTGTGTGTGTGTGTGTGTGTGTGTACATTGTCTTTAAAACTTCTTTTCTGATTAAAAACCTGTAGAAACCCCTTGCATTCCTTCCCAAATTCAGCTCCAATTGTGCCCTAGTTTTCCTGATCCTATCCATACACATCTGAGCAGCACCCCTATATATTTCCCAGGATATGTGTCCTTGATTCCACTGCTTATGCATTCCCTTCTCACACTTTAGTTTGACCAGTAGGTCCTTACCCATGCTGGTCACCCTGCCTTCCTTGCTTGACTTCTTATATGTTGGAATTGAGAGCTCTGGCAATCTAGGAAATATTATTATCCTTAATCCTTATTAAAAATTATTATTCTAAATCCTTAAAGAGCTGCCAGCTTTGTTTTGCTCCTGTATACCCAAGAACAGTTTCCCAGGGATCCCATCCATTAATTCCTTAAACAAATGAAGGTTTGCTCTCATAACATTCAGAGCCCTGGCTTTAGTCTTCCCCTAGCCCATATCCCTCAAAATCATGAGTTCTGCCAGAGCATGGTCACTGCAGTCTGGGCTGTTACCAATCTTGATCTCTCTTAGTAGTTCATTTGCGTTGGTAAGCAACCAACAAGGTCCAGTAACTCTATGACTGTAGTTGGGCCATCTGTCACCTGGATTAAGAAATTCTCTCCATTATATTCCAAGAGTCTCCTGGACTGTTTACAGCTTGCTGTGCTGTTTCCCCAGCAGATGCCAGGTGATTGAAATCCCCAAGCCAGACCAGAGACTGCAAGAGTGATGCTTCCTGTAGCTGAAGTAAGAACACTTGGTCAACAGACTCCCCTTGACTGGGCAGCCTATCATAACCCCAGCCATGAAATTTCCTGTGTTGGCCTGGCCCGTAATTTTTACCCAAAGGCACTCAACCTGCAAAGCCTGCCCTGTGAAGTCAATCAATTTTTTTATATAAAAGACATTTGTCTAATCTTGATGTAAAATGATTCCAAAAGGTGTTACTTGTTAACCATTTTCTTTAGTCCTCTACATTTGAAAGGAAAACGAGTTTAGTCTCAGTGGACTGTGGTCTCTCCTTTGGTTTTGGGGGTTTGGGATGAGGTTCTTACTGGCTTCCCTTGAAATCTGAAATTACACAGCCTACACAGACTACACAGTTTTGGTTCAAGGTATTTTAAAACTATTAACATTGTTAGAAACTAGGAATTCAAAATTTTGTACTATTTGACAGAAACCATCTGCCTTCGTACGTCCTCCTCCTTCAAAATGCGGCCCAACATGTTTGTTTTTTTTAACCAAGGAGAATTTCATAAGAGAAGTCACACAGAACACAATACACCTATAGGCTGGATGCCTATAAGAGCATTGGCAATTACAATGTCATGCTGTGTTACATGGGGCAGATTCAAAGAGTCTATAACCCTGAGGCAGCTTGATCACATATTTGAGAATAATGACACAGGTAATCCATTTCTTTAGTTCAGCTGAAAACAAAGAATTTCTCTCACTTCCAATTAACGCAGAAAAAATTCAGGGTTTAGGTTGTAAGTGATTTCTATGGTTATATACTACTAATCAGTCACATTAATTTGTTATAGGGGCTGGAACTGTCATGCCATTATATAAGTGTCACATGAATGAGCTCTCTAATTTCAAAGCCTAGTATATCTCAGACAGAAATATTTTAATTTTCCTTTTTGTATCCTGCATTAAGAACTTTTTTCAGAAAAAGCTTGTAACACTTGCCAAATATAAATGAAAATTTAGCAATAGAAAAGGCATTACCTTAGACTATAGGAAGTTAGAAAATGCTTGAAGCAACTTTTTTATAGCGTTCTTATAATATTTTTTTTAAAGTATCTGACAGTATTATCACTGCTAGTTTACTCTTTAAAAATAAATCACAAAATTACTTCTTAAAATAACTACTTTAATACAAATATTCATAAGTGTATTCTTCAGGAAATATTCTCAACTTAAAGAAACACTCCCCTCCCTCTGTATGCTACAAATAATTCCCATTCCTGATCCTAAAAGAAGGATCACAAACTCTTATACTTTTTCCAAGACAATTTCAGCAAGGAGGAATGCTTAATGTTTGGCTGTATCACTGCTCCTACTTCTCCACAGGTGAGAAGAGACAGGACAGTCATTGACAGGTCAATTGGTTCAGTAAATGCAGTTGCAAGTTACACTTTATCTTCTGGGATACCAGAGCTCCTGTTACTATGGTGTATGTTGATATACTCCTGATAAAGAAGATATCTGGGGTGTTAAAGTACAACATCTCTGAAGATTTGCTTCAGCAGCACAATCACCAAACAATCCAACTGATCTGGACTGTACCTTTATTAATTAATTTAGCAAAATCATTGCACTTTCCAGATCATAGTGATTCTGTTTTCTGACCACCAAGTAAATCCAGAGAAGTGCATTGTATTTTGACCCCAGCTGTATTTGACCTGTGCTGTTCAACAAGGATCAAATCTTCCTTAGGTTTAAACTATCTTCTGCTTTCTAAGCAACAGCTATTAGTGTAAACTGGATTAAAATTGTGTTTACAGCTGTATCTCCAATTATACAATTATTAATTGTATAGTGAGCTATATTATTTTAAAACCTTAATCTTAAAATGTGTGTAAGACAAATAGCAAAACAGAAATAGTGTTGGTCTGTATTGATTAATTTCAAGTACAGAAATGCAGAGAACAAAGTATGGTGTCACCTAAAATTAGCATACAGAACTGTAATATAGAAAACCAATCAGAAATACACTTTACAGAATCTAATCTGTAATACATTTTACATTTTTAACCACACCATTTTGAAGATTATTATCTCTAAGATCAAGGATTTCAGCTTTCTCCCCAAAACCTTCATTATGTTACGTTTTTTCAGATTTTGATGCTTTCAGAATACATCACCTATAAATGAAGTTTAAAAACTTTACATTTAGCATAAGCAAAAAAAAAAAAAAAAAAAAAACCTAAAAAACCAAAAACTTGCAACAACAGAGGTTTTAACTCAAAATATGGCAGTGGACCTGTTCCTGATTCTCCATGAAGGCTTACAAAAAGGCTTAATAAAAAAAATATTGCAGAGAAGTACTGGTTGATCCTCATTTAAACCTAAATCAGTGAAATTAAGAAAAGTAAAAATCAAAGTAACGAGCAATTAAGAGCTAATCAGCAACTTTCACAAATGAGCAGCATGACTGACATTATTTCATGGGCATAAAAGACATTTAATTCTTTTTGTCTTTTGTAGGGTAAGGGATAAAACAGTTTGCTACTCATGAAAAAGGAATAAATTTTGCTAAATATAATTCCAACATTTATTTATTTTTTGCTTTATTAAAAAAAAAAAAAAGATAGTATTTCTGTTACCTACATGACCCTGAGATTATTTCAGTTGGTTAAAGTATGGTGCTACTAATGCCAAGGTTGTTGGTTCAATTCCTGTATGGGCCATTCACTTAGGAGTTGAACTTGGTGATCCTTGTGGGTCCCTTCCAACTCAGAATATTCTGTGATTCTGTGATGTGTTAATACAGTAGACAAATTTCAATTACTGTTTTGGCACTCTTACATATCCATGTCTGTGGTCCATTGGAGAACAATTAAATAACCCAGATCTCTAAACCTCCTAATGATATCTTAATAGGGCAAGTGCAGACCTCATGATAAACCAGCAATAACCCACTGATAACCTAACTTCTCATAGTTAAGATTCATCATCCTCAAAGTTCTCTCAACTCAAGTACTGAGAACACTCAGGTAAAAAGTTTCTTAAAATGTAGACATTACTTATGAACATAACTAAGAATAGTGATCAAACCACGGAATTTTTCATTTCATTTTTCTATTTCTCATACTGTATCTCTCTCAAATTTAAGCGCTGCACAGAACACCACCAATTACAATAATTTCATATATTCACTTAAACACTGTAACATGGTAACAAATTATACTCTACAATACGATGTCTATAGACCTCATTAAAAGAGAAAAACTTTTTTGTCAATGAAAGGCAATTTCACATAAACAGAAAAAATAAGAGAAAAAAATCGTTCTGATTAAGTTTGTCCACTAAAACATTCAGATAATTCAAAATAGTGCAAAGAAATACCTTTCTGCTTTCTTAGTCTAATTTTAGAACTTCTCTTTGACTTTGTTGGTGAACTGCTATATGAGTTTCAGTGTGTGTTTTGTTGCTGTCTGAGCACAAATTATTCCATGTTTGAGCATAAAACTCTTTTCACTAATTTTAATGTGCTTCCCATAAGAAAAATTGAAAATGGGCAAGTATGCAGAAATTTTCTTAAATCATCTAAACACATTCTTTGAAATGCTCTCTAAACAAGAAGAGATGAAAGTTCAAAATAAAACCTATATGAAAAATGGTCTATAACCATTCTTTTATTTCTTTAGATAAGTTCTTCACAGATCTATTTTTCCACTCAGAGTTTTGTTCAATCACAAAAGCACGTTCAGCTAGCACTTTTCAGTGTTGACCAAAACAGGACATTAACAGTAAAACATACAACATTTACCTAAATAACTATGAGCGGGTTTTTCTTCCACAACTTTGATTCTCCTTGCTCCTGCAGGTATCACCAAAGCTTCCACATAACCTAAACATGAAACCAGATGTCCCAAGTCAAATAGGAAAGCATAGAAAAGTCCACCTTGTATGTTTATTAATTTATTCTCCCCTATTTTGCTTTTTAAGTATGTCAAGTTGTAATTTATATAGCACTACCTGAGGATTCTTGCAAAACACTGAAACAAGTTATGAAAATGTGCATTGTGTGTAATACATATACAGTGATACACAATTAAAAGAGTACAGCACAGGAAAACATAACAAGAACCACTGAGACTGGTCAGATTGGGGCTGGAGCAGAGGAAGTTATCTGTGGTTAAGTAGTTCAGTGTCATCATCACCACCAGATGACCATAAAGGAATTCCAGTTTCAGTCAGCATGTAAAGACAAATGATATGGCATTAAAATCCAAGCATCCTCCCTGCTTTGTTTTTGTTTTGTTTTTTTATATTTTATGTTCCATTTCCTTCTTGCTTTAACATATTCAAACCCTGTTATGATTGGTTTTTGGTTTGAAATCTACTTATTTACTTTAAATTAAGATTGCTTTCTGATCATGTGGGACTAAGACAGGATGCTGAGCAATTTGCTTTAAGTAAAATGGGTTGAAAAGGCAAAGGAAGTGGAAAATACTGCGTAAGCAGGAATGTTACAAATCAATAAAAACGTATTTTAGATTATCCAGGTGAACATTATAAAAGGAACAATATACCAAACTTTTATTATGTGTAGCTATGTGATGTCCTACAAAAAAATACTGAGCTTTTACAACACCTTTTCAATAGTCCTGAAACATGAAAATTAAGTTTTTGCAAAGTAACATCTTTCATTTCCTTATGAGCTAATAACACTTTCTAAGTCTTGCTCACAGATTCTTGAGAAGGATAATAGTTTATGCAGTTAAGATGACAATACCACAGTATTGAGGACTGACACAGAACACTGAAAAAACTTGAAAATGTGTGGATATAGCAATAGAAGAGAACTGACATAATGTGATTTTACTAGCAGGCACCTTCTTCGCAGTTTTTTATCTTGTAGTCCTCCAGACTCATCTGGGGTTTGTGATCTTTGCTTTATTCTCATTTGAAGTACAGGTCACACCACTGTTTGGTAATCTCATGTTCATTCTGCATCAGAAAATCTATTTGCTTTTTATAATATGTTATTAGTAGTATAAAACAGTGAATAATGAAGAGATATTAGATTTTTTCTCACATTCGGCTTTATGATCTCTCACTGCCTCTCACTTAGTTTAATAACATTAACTCTAGGTAGTGGATCATAATTTGGATACCTATTTTGAAGAACACTAAATGAATCTAAAGGCTACAAGAATTTACAGATCATTTATTTGCTAAAATTATAAATTTTATTTCTCATATTTCTTAAAAATCAGGCTCTTCTATGAAATGAACTAGCATGTGTATTAATGGAAGATATTTCCTTAATTTTGTGATTGAAATATTGTGCAATAATTTCACAACAAATTTGAAAATACTCACGCATTCTTATCTTAAATGTCTTACTGTCTTAAAAAAAACTTGATCTGAAGTTCTTGTGAGGAACAGCATAATTTTATGAAATACAGCTTTCTAAATTTCCCAATGATCAAGGTAACCAACAAGCTACTGGTTTCCTGAGTATTTGAAATAAACAAATAGGCTTACCTGCTCCTCTGGTGTGGTTAAAATCACCTTTAATAACTTTGCATGACTTTCCATTACCGTTGCACACACCACAATGATCTTCACGAGCCAGAGATCCTAATATGCCATCACAGCCAAATTTCTGTGGGAGAAGAAAATAAAGCTGTTGAGACACAGGCCATGTTTTTCGTAAAGCTGCCTTTAGTATCAGGCATCTCACCCTTCTGCAAGATGCCTAACCCACATGACCTAGCCCTGCTCACAGTGAGGGCTGCACTAGCTCATGTGCAGAGATTCCTCCCATAGTCAATTTTCCCGTGATTTTATGTAGATTCTGGCGTCCACTCTTCCTGTATGGTTAGCTAACTCCTCCAGCTGCTCTCCAAGAGAAACATGACTGCATTCCCACCTCCTGGTGAGACCTGTGCCTCTCCAGAGCCACACACCCCACAGGTCTTCCTGCTAAGTGGCTGCAACGTCTCCACTGCTTTTTACTCAAAATATGGGAGGTGCTTTGCCACACACACAGTGATAAAATGCTGATTAGGGCATAAACACATCTAGGGTATGTAAATACAAAGGGCATTTGTGTTTTGCTAAAAATCATCCAGTTTAAAAAAAATTTAAGTTTACTCAAGCAACTCCACATCACTATGTTAAACACATATCTATGAATTATTGTCAGTGGTAACTTGACAAAAGCAATAAAGTTAATATCATAAGCTGGCCTGACATGAAATAAAAGCCTTTTTAAGTCTAGCAAAGTCATCGCAGGGTAATCTTGTGCACTATATAATCGCATTTGGTAAAACCAATTATACTTCAAAACTATTTTATAAATAATGAAGACGAAAACTAAGTTAGAGAGAAAATAAAGGGTTTTTTAAGAACAGAAATCATGGTCTATTAAAGAGTCATTAATTTTCAAGGACATTAGGATTGTTCCTTTACTTTATGAATGGGATTTTTATCCGAGGTCTTCTACCTAAAAAAAGCAATACAGATTTCCAAATACTGATTGAAAGTATTTGATTGAGCTGTGTATCCATTATGGCATATCTACAAGATATAAATCTCTAACTCTACAGCTGTAGTCCACAAGTTCTTAAGAACTTTCAAATCTGATTAGCACCTATCTCTCTGAACTCTGATATGCCCAGAAGTCAACTCAATCTTAGTGAGGTTGGTTTAGTTTAAGGCTTTTTTTTGGTTTTTCTCAGTCAGTTGTGAAAAGTGAAGGATAAAAAGAAGGACACCTTTTCAAGAAAAATGGGCTATATATCATCTATGTGGTTAAACATGTAATTGCTGCATGGTGAATGCAAATCAGAGAAGTATTTAAGTGTATTTTTTCTGCACACACTCAGGCACTGGAGAAAGGACAATTGTATGTGCATATATGCATCTATAAGTTAATTTGTTGAAGTTATGACAGTATCTAGCAATATTGCTTCTGTGTTAAAGGCTGGGTTTTCTACTGAACTCAGTGTTTTAAATGAGAAGCAGACAAAAGAAAAACCCCAAGCCCTATATAGAAGAGCTTCCATATGAGGCACTATAAAAGTGACAAAAGAACTTCTACAAACCAAACGAATTCTTAAAATCAGGAATAGCATAAGCATTCACCTGTAACTGTGTGTTATTCTGCACATTTGCTCTTGGTTTATTTAGGTGTAAAATTGTGCACTGTTGAAAAAGGCAGAGTAATTCATGTGGACATTCACCTGACGCAAAATTTCTCAACCTGTTGAAAGCTTTTCCCTTAGAAAATGAAATCAATTACAGTAATTATCAGCTCTGCAGGAGTTTGTTATAAGCATCCTTATCATTACAGATACACATTCCCCAAACCAAACCTTCTGCTGCTTCACACGTTGTGCTGCACTGAGTGAAATTAGCCTAAAGTATTTTAATGTGATACAAAAAAGGAGTCATTCACTCTTGGTCATGCAAACTGCAACAGGCTGTCAGAGAAATAAAACGCACGTGTAACAAATGTACGTTCTTGCATACCTGTGTCTGAATATCTAGGTCTGAAACAAGTAATTCGTACCTGGCATCTACCATCTGCACAGATATCTAGCCCATGCTGGCCACAAGAAGTCCCATCCATCACCTTTTCTGTTAGAAGAATGGGCTGATCCTTTCCAGCCGGTGAACAGAACAAGGCACAAGGTTTTTCTGTGGTAGCAATGATGGAAAACCCCACAAAATCAGTAAAAGGTCACTTCAGAAAAACAAAATTATCATCAACATTATTGTTAAAACTGATATTTATTTATCTATGTAGTAGGAATTTACGTTAGCATAAGAAGTTAGATACAGTGAAAGCAAAGAGATTTTGATCTATTTCTCAGCTGTTTGAAAAACTCAAGGTTTTTTCCTTCTTAGAGCATGCTGTTGCTACAAACTTGGCCTACGTAGTACTCATGTCATGTTCATTGTTGCGTTTAAGAGTATACACATTACAGCTGTTGGAATATTTTGGTCCTAATCTATACTTTCACTCTCCTATATTTTTGGCAGAACATAAATATTGGTTTAAAAAGAAACTTAACACTTTCCAGATTTCATAACTATGCAGGTCAAAGAGAAAAAAAAAATGAAGTAACTGAGTTACCCTGGGAAAAAATATAAGAATTTACAAAGTACACATTAAAAAACCAAGAAACCACAAAACCCCTGGAAACATTCTTTCTAACATCTTTACCAAGTTCAAGGAACTTTCTACTAAATTTCTAAAACATTCTGTAAGTAATTTCTGATATTGAAAGACAATAAAAACATAGTAACATCCTGGTATCCATGGTCATCACTCATAAACAATGAAGTTTGTTTCACCATTGTGAAAGTGACAGAAAATAAAATAAACTAAAGTCTCTTCTCAGTAGTTAACTGAGCACAAAATTACATGATTTTTTCATACCTTTGTTCACAAATGTACTGACTCAGAACTTCTTCCCAAATCTGTTGCAGATTTTTGAAAGAATAAAGTCAATACTGAACCTGAAACCGATTTCACTTGGACACAATCTATGCCACTCTGACTTCATACCGACTTCTAGATTCCTGGAGTGCATTTTTATTAGTAAATTAAACAGTTCCAGGAAACATTCATGGGCACTGGAATCCTACTGTCTATACAGCTGAACTGTAAAACAGTCTACACCGCATTTTTTTGCATGTGCTAACTAGCACTAGCTCAGTCTAGACTGGAAATTGCCATCTGCAAACGACTGTTTTCAGAAAAGCAATTTTAGCATGCAAAAGAGTAGAAAAGCACAGACAGACAAAGTCAGTGCCAGCTGACTTACACATCAGAGAGTGGTCTGGGCACATTTAATTTACCGAAATGGACAAGCCTCTGGGTATCACTAGAGGACCAGTACAAACAGATGTGATCGCTTCTGCCAACATGTGAAGCTAGTCAGACACAAGCATCCCCAGCTAAGAAGCTGCCTGTATTTGTGCCCTCCAGATTTCTGTTACGCTTCTTAAATAGTAACCTCAAAGTTCCCTGGAGGCTTTAAGCGTGCATCAGCATTTTTAAAGGAATACAAGATTTAAATGACCTAAACATTATTTTAAAGACACTGAACTCAAAGAGTCAGCAACTGAACAACATCAGACAACTTCAACAGACTATAGGAGCACTCGTTCAAACATAGCAACTGTTTTGGACATGGTGCACAGTCTGTGTCCACTAAAGGCTAAGAAAGCAAACAATTAAGGATTTGGGAACAACTTTTACTTGAATACTGGAACTCTTTGGCTGGTATCCACTTATGCTTCTCCTAAGGGACACCTCAAGACAACAGGATCATTCAGAACAAAGTTAGATGAAAGCTACCATCCACACTCCTTTTCATGGGGCAGAAGAGTGCCAAGATTTTTATCTGAATAAAATCAAATTATTCCAAGTCAGACCTTTAGATCCCTTAGGATATAAATCATGTGTTCCTGCGCTAAAATGAAATTCAGTAAAACAAACCAAAATGAATTGACTTGATATAACAATTGGAGAGAATTCTTCTTACTATGAAATGAGCTAACATACAATAATATCACAAGTTTTCACTTTGGCACCTTGAGAAAAGGCTTAGAGGAAAAAAAAAAGCCCTTATTCATCTAGGCATATATTAAAGCATATGTACAGCAAAATAGTTTTCTTAAAATCTATGTTTCTAATGGTTTCTGATAATTTGTTTCAAGAGTTAAAAATCAATTACAGTAATGAACTATTTAAAATTTAGTAACACATACTTACAGTACTCCTGTGACATTCCAGGGTTGTCTTTATTAAGAGTTGCTATGATTTTGTTAATTTATCAAATTAACTGTTTTAATAACTGATGTATTTTTGTGGGTTTTTTTGGTTTTGGTTTTGTTTTTGCTTTTAATTTAAATAAAGTTAAACAAAAAATTTTAAACAGAAAATTCAGTGGAATGGGAACTATTGTTCACATTCAGAGGAATTTATCCTCTAGTCACTGATGTTTTACACCAACATTATCATTGCAGATACTGTAAATTTGACTTCACTATACTTCCACTTGAGCATTCTCATAATAATATGATAGGTAAAGAAGTTTTTTCATGGAAGCATGCATACAATATGCCAGGACTCTGCATTCGGTAGCTGTTAGGATTTAGAGAAATCTTATCTAAGTTTGTAGTATATATTAGATATGGATTTCTGCCAAAATCAAACACTGATATGTGAAATACTCACAGTGTTAAGCTAGAAGTGCTCTCTCCTTCCTCAGAAACAGAAGCTCACAATATCTGCATCGTCTTTTTGGCTTTGTAGATAAAAATATAACTGATATATGCATACTTAATGATGTAACATTAGTCTACAAATCTGTATTTCTCAGCCACTTCATGCTACATTTCTTATTAAATAAAACAAAACTGACACTGAACTTTCATTCAAACATAGTCTTTACTTATTAAGAAGGACAAATTAAATAGGAATACACGAAGAAACATTCCAGGGCATATGAAAATACCACTAGATCTTGCCTATTGAATTCAAATTATTCACCAAAAATATGGGGCTTGGTTTTGTTTGTTTGCTTTAGTTTTTACCATACGTTTCCTAATCAACAACATCAACAAGCTACATGCTATTTAAGCAGATGATAAGAACCTGGGAGGTGGTCTTTACTTACCATCATCAATGACAGCTTGCCACTGGTGCACGTGCTTCTGATACGAAGATCTGACACTGAAAGCTTGGCACTGCCAGTCCCTGAAGGCAGGTACACCAGCAGGACAAGAGGGATTTTCACATACCCTGTACTGCATTGTGGGCCCGTGACACTCTCCTTCAAGGCCTGAACTAGAAAACATGGCATAAACATAACCCTTTACTGTTGGTAATGTTTTGTTCAACTTACAGCACAGTTTACTTATGCTGGACACAAACTCAATTAAAACAGTGGGTTTTTTGTTGGCACATAACATCAAAAAAAGTCACCCATGAAAAAAAATCAAAGTCGCAGAACAAAACACGTTTCCCTTCTCTTTGTACTGGTCACATTACATGTAAAGTGTGGTTGGTGCTAAACCACATTTTACACTTGGCCACAAAGAAGCACTAGGACTAGAGAACCTCAGCTGCAGTGTTGATATAGTTGAGATGATTTTTCTCTACCTGGACTTGGTCAAACATCCTACAGAAAGGAAGTAACACCTGCAGATTGTTTACCTCTCCTTTTTTTAAAAGTGGGGTGTTACAATGTTCAGAAAAATGCTTTGTTTCTTTCTAGTCACTGCATCTGCGCTTGCAGTTCCTAATGAAAAAAATGCAAAAGAAGAGTGAAATGCATAAACTGGAGCTAATAATTTGGAATCTTTCCTGTAAAAATTAATTAGTGAGAGTGAAATTAAAACATCCTTAAATTCAAGAAATAGCTTTTAGGTACACAGCTGAAAGTGGTGTTTACATGGCATGAAATATGAAAGCATTCTGCATATGTAAGTTGTCTGTTAAACTACCATGCTTTTGCATAGCCATGTCCAACTTCTCCTCAAAATTCTTTATGCAAATTTATCTTTTTTAATCCCTATCTTTCCTATCATCATATTTTCCCCCCCCGATCTGCTATATTGTCTTCCATCTTTCTTTATTTCTCTCCTTTCTTCTTTTATTTTCCTAAACCATCGACTTGACTCTATTCCATTCTGGTTTAATCTTCTCTATACTTGTCTTCTTTATTCAGCTTTATTCCATTCCCACTCCTATGCCTATTTATTCTTTTTCACTTGGTGTATAAATGATCCCCAAAAAGAGACATGGTACTGAGTAATTAAAAGGAAAGCACCTTTTAGCTGATCACTGAGATACAGTGAAACAAATCTCAGCCAAGTCAAAAGTAAAAATCTTTTTATCCTCAATGGCAGAAGGTTTGCCTTTGAACAAGATATGGAATCCAAATACTGTTTACAGATAGTCTATCTAAATGTTTGCGAAACTGGTAGAAAGATCTCTTTGTAATAGTTGCAATTCCTTAGCTCTCCAGATGAGACAGAAATCAGCTTTCTCCGGTAAAAAAACTGAAAGAGTAGAATTATAATGCTCTGCAAGTCAGAAAGTATGAATTTTAGGTTTCTGTTGATTCTTCAGGTGAAGCTTAAAAAGAGAATTTATTCTCCTATTAGTACTATTTAAGCTTTTGACAAAAGCAGAAAAGATGAAAAGAGTGTTGCCACGCAACAAAAAAACCCCTGAAATTATCTTATTCTCCTGAGTGATTCTCAGTGTTCATGAAAGATGAATTGCTTAATGGGTTTCCTCACTCAAGTGAACTTTGCTCAGAAATTCTGGTGAACAGCAAGGGAAACCTGAACTTGTTTTTTTACCCAGGGCATTTGCGCTGTCGGCTGCTGATTCCAGTGTTGCAGGTACGGCTGCAGGTGCTCCAGGCGCTCCACTCCCCCTCCGTGCGCTCCGCAAAAGAGGTCCGGTTGATGCACTCTCCAGCCTTACACCACTAGGTGAAAATTCAGCTCTTAGGTAAATAAATCAAGGCATATGAAAAACAACTCACTGGTCCACAGCACACGGGAAGCAAAACACGAACATTAGGTTCAATACAGAGGTTTTTTTCGCTTTTTTTTTTTCATATATTCTGAAAATATATTTTCAGATGTATTTTTGTTGCCTCTTGTTCCCCAAACATTTTTTTTTTTCTGTCCTAGTAAATGCAAAAGCCAGGGACCTTTCTCTGGTTCAGTGGCCAAGGAACAGGTGCAATTCCTGTCACAGCCTCCAACACAAGTTAATTCCCAATAAAGGATGCCTCCTAGAAATGGTCCCCAGGCTTTGCTGTCCTATCCATTTCAGACTAGGCATTGCCTAGGAAAGCACTTTTGGGCCCAGAGATCAACCAGCTGAACTGTGCAGATCACAGCACAGTGTCCAGGGGTGTCCTCAGGACTTGTTTCTTTCAGCATTACAGTTCCCGTCAGGGACTGCATTATCTCTGATTATTCAGTGACAATTTCAATTGAAAGATATAAAATCTTTCCCTATAAAACTTATCCTGAAAGTTTTTCATACAAATCTGTATCAATTTCTTCAGTGAGACTATTTCTAAACCTCAGATCATAGCTGAACTCTGTATCTTTGAAAGTTTATGTTGCTATTTACAGTTAGAAGTGCAGTAATGGCATTCCATTCATAGACAGGATAAAAAATGAGAACGAATTTGAAATAAAACAGTGTAAACATTAAAACATCTGCAGTTTTGTCTTTTTTAGGAAAATGTTCTTTTCCATATCTATATTATATAATGTATAACACATAACACATTCCACTATACATAGATTATTTTAATGATAATTGAGGCAAGCAGGAACTGAAAACAAGTGTAAAGACTGATTCAGCTTGTTTCCTTAACTGTTATATGTTCAGCATAATTGATACTGCTTTTATACCGGAAGCATACCTTTCCAGTGTCACAGTCTGTTCCATCCATTGGTGGATCCAGTTTAGTTTTGCATTCCTTCTCACTCTCCACCTTACACCACAACCCAGTGCAAATGACATGCTGAAAACCAAACACAGAAGTAAGCACAAATTCCACCTTATGCATGCAGCCCACTGGTGTTGTCACAAAGGTACCAGTTTGATGGTACTAAGGTATGCTTAAAGGCAGGTTAAACATGTACAAAAAACAAAGTGGAAAGAATCTGCTTGGACTCCTACTAATCATGCTTCTCTAGGTCTTCCAGATCCCTGGTGTCCGTGACAATCCAATGACTGCTGTCTTATGCTCTTCCAATGATTCCTAATTCCTCTAGAATTCATCTATTCCTCTAGAAAAAAAAAAAAAATCTCAAGGCATCCAACCTGATATCCACAGAGGAGACACAAAGTAACCTGACAAAGGAGGATGAAATGTTTTTGCTGCAAAGAACAGAAGGGAGATGACAGGGGGGCTAGTCTGTAGTGAATGTTAGAGTGGGAAAGAAAAACTCCTTATTCTGTGCCTCTGAAGCACCAGAACAAAGCAATTTTTACCTTAATTAAGACAAAGTACAACCTTGTGGAATGCTGGCTCCTGTTTCCCCAAATTTCCCTGGCAGCTTTCCCTATTTTTCTCTAGAAAGTTCTCCTTCTCCCATGGTTTTCAGTCATGACTTCATTCTCCTTGCTGTCTGTTCCCCCTCTTAAGAATTAAACCATATGGAAGTGAACTGAGGACACGTGGGGCTCAGTTGTGTGTCCTGAATATTACTGTGTACACACAGTGATTCCCCCTCAACACATGTATCACCCAGAGAGGGGCAAGAAGGATCAGGAGAGAGGAATGGGACACAGAGGGGATAAAAGATAAAGGGCAGCTGGAGTTTTTTTTAAAACAGCGTTGCCAAAAGACATGCTTTTTCTGGAGGAAATGATTTGCTATATTGCTACACCCGATAAGAGTCTCTGTGCCTTTTATACTACGCATGAATAATTTGTGATAAATCTTACACTACCTTGAAAAAAGACTTATGGCACAGGAAATGTCATTTAACAAAAGATTATGTCTCAACCAAGGAACAGGACAGTTCTAGTGGGAGTCTTGCACATAAAAATGACTGTAACATCAGTGACCAAAAAGAGTCAAAGATTGTAGAGGTCTGAAACATTGCACAAAAACAAGAGACAAGGATGGTAGCAGTCAGACTCACTCCTGATTCATCCTGTAACAGTTTTGTGCTGAAGCTGAACTAAAAAGACAACAGTTAGCTCATGCATGTCCTAGAAAAAACAGCTACAGAAGTCCTATCCTGCTCGTGAACAATTTCAATAAGCATTTTTCAAATATCAAACTGCAATTTCTGTTAGTTTTCATTGTTTTTCAAACAATGTAGATGAACACAATAGTAGATGAGACAGAATATCAATGTTCATGACAAAGTGCTTCCATACCAACTATGAAATGAGAGACATACTGTTGGAACTACACACTAAAAATACATGTTAGTTTAATATTCCTAAATAATGTATTTTTTCTTATCTTCAAATCTTCATTTACCAATTACTACAATGGAGGAAAAGCCATCCAAATTTCTCCAAGTTTTGAAAAAGTAGTCAAATTTTCCTTCATGTCATCACATTTTTAAGTACGTGATCCCTTTTTTTTTTCTAAACACTATGATCTTATGCTTAATTTCCCTTGCATATGATTGCAGAATGGCTTACAACAAACCCACAGTTCCTTACAAAGTCAGAAACAATTCTTCTCAGTATCTAGAGGCATTAAGTCAGCTTTGCAAGGATTTGGGTACCTGAACAAACAGGTGTACTCGATCTGTAAACTAAATTAAGTAAATCAAATCAAGACACTTCACTTGCTAATTTGCATTTTGTTACTTCTACAAATACTTGTATACCACCTCCCTATGAACCATGAGCCTCACTTCCCCAGATAGAAACTACTTCGAGCCTTAAATCTCTCCATAATCAGACCACTAATTTCTAAACCAGAAATTTACTCCTCTGGGGAGAAAGTTTCATTCAATCAAAATCAGGATAGCTAAGCTTATATTCACAGAGGTTTACTAGTTGAACAGCCATTGCAGCTTTTTAGACTAGCCAAAGGAAGTTACAGTTAGTGGAGATTAAAAATTTATGATATTGGATTATTCACAATCTGTAAATTATTTCTCTGTGTGTACACTGGAAAACAAAATACTGCCAAGCACACAAAAAGGATTTTTTTTTCCTGAATGAATGTGTTAATCATGAGGTTTTTACAGCAAAACTTTGTAAAACACAACATGAAAGTCACAGTGTACAAGAGAAATAGCAGAGGTCACTACAGCTTTTGGGTTTTGTTTTATTTGGGGTTTTTTTGAAAGAAAATAGTGAGGCAGGTCTGTGAGGGTCAGCAGGGTGCACTTCCAATTATATAAGCATATGGAAATAAGATCCAGTTGGGAGGAAAGACCAGAGACAAAAAGGGCATTTTAGAACAGTACTTGTGCGAAGTCAAGACTGTTTAAAATGTGGTGGTAGAGATGAGGTCAGATATTTCACCAGGGCTGTAATATTTCCATGTCTTTTTGTTCTTTTCATTGTGATCGTTCCCCGAAATGCCTTAAAAATCACCAGGAAATATAACCAGTCTCCTACTTCTTTGCAAAGATCACAGCTGTGTTATGACAAGAATTGTTTTAGTGGAACTGACTAGATAGCATTCGCATCCTGGACTTTAATCTTAAAAGCCAACATTTAATAGTTCAACAATTATATTAAATTGTCAAGTTCTACAATCACATTTAAACATCAAGAACTACTTCTGGGCCATGATCTCACTATCTGTTATGTGAAACAATGTTAGGAACTAATTGATTCTTGTGTGAGACATCATGGGCATAAAAGCAAACTTGGCTCCCTTACAAGATAAGCACAGAGACACAGTATAAATCTTGAACCTGGAGATCCACTCACACTTTTCTCAGGTTCCATAAATTTTGACTGGAATACGAAAAAAAAAGTCTTTGAAATAAAGATGAAAGGGAAAACATAAAATCTGGATGCCATTCATGAAAGAGGATGGGAAGGGCTTGCTTAGGAAAATATGGGAGTAAGACCTCAATGGTACCTTCAGTCCTTTGCTCCAGTCATTGCATTATAAAGAGGAATTCTTGATAGCAAGTGAAAATCATTTACACCTGCACTGTTTCTCAGAGGTGGCCATGTAACATGATTTAATTATCCTGAAGTGCTGCTCAGTAACAGCACTTGTAAAAACTTTACTAGAATTAGAAAGTTGTGTACCATCATTACTCGTTTGATTTCTTAGTTGAATAGATGTTATATATTAAAAATAGTTGCTTAATGTAGAAGATTGCATGGAACTCTGCTCATCAAGTTATCTTCCAGTCACAAAAAATATAAGACAGTGACATAAGTTCATAATTTATCTTTTGCACAGTTATACTAAAGTGCATGAACTGTTCAGCAAGTAGAATGTGTCCAAGAAATCCTGGGCTATAAATTGCTGGATTTACTGATTTTTAAATGAACCTTCGAGGAGTATGTTTCTCTCATTTCCTGGCTTGTGGACAACATGTATAACCATAATAAACTGCCAGTTACTGGCAGAGTAGGAGAGAGTATACAGAGACTAAAGGAAGTAGTCTGGATATCACAGAATATTCAGTGGCCATCTATGTATAATTAAATGATTATTTAAATTAATACATTAATGAAATAGTGTATTCAATTTAGAAAGGTCTTCTAAATGTTCACTTCTCCAGTGGCAGCCACAATAATCTGCACAATTAACACAGAGAACTTTGAATCACCTTCATAATAAGTAAAATGCAATTATTTGGAAGGTTAAATTCAGCATAATCATTATTTGCATTTAAAATCCTTGCATTTCTGAAGGAGATGATAAAATTAGCTACTGAGTAACAGCCCTTCATGGTATGCAGTATACTAGTATACAGAAAAGTTTTGTAAGGGAAGAGATAAATTTAACATACAGAGCACAGAGCGCAAGGAGGAGATCTGAATATAGTGTCTAAGCTTGCTGCAACTAGTTCTTCAGGGCTACAAACCAAGGATCAAGTCTCTTGGATTTTTTTGTTGGGAGGAAGGTGAGAGTGAAAATTTAGCTTCCAGAGAAAAGAAAGCAGATGAAAACCAGCAAGGTGACTTTACAGAGGTTGGCAGGGAAGCTTTGGAAAACTTCTCTTCTACCTCAGTGCCCTCTCCATGTTTTCTCAATTCTGTCCTTAGTGTCATTTATTCATTTGTATGTCATTTTTAGTAGGCCCAAAGTTCTTAAAAATTCATTACAACAATTTTTTTGCTTCAGTATTTGATTGCATGGTTTCCAGTTCAGGGTTGCCAGTTTTGCAGAGGATTTTTGAGAAACTGCAGAAGGTTCTTCCCCTTTTTCTCTTTGCAGAAACTGTTACTGGGCTCTCTTTTCCTAACTGTTTAGATCATAAGGTTATCAAGCAACACACTCAGTTTTATGAAGAGAACTAATACTACTTTGCAATTGGTCAGGAAAAAAGAATAGTGGAAAAGACTACTGGCCTTTTGTATTGTCTTGCATCACTACTATGTTCTTTCGTCACAGCAAATCCACATCATCTTTTCAGTTACAATGTCATGTTAATATGAATATTTAATATGGATTTTCATAAACTGGTCATTTTAATGTAAATATAAATATTCAATACAAATATAATGATCCTGTTAGTGGGAAAAAGCAGAAGGATTTATTTAGATGATGATCAGTGATTTATTTGAATCATACATACAAAATGCCAGAAGAGGGGAACATGATTGAGGATGACTAGAAATGGACAATTAGCTACCAGCACCAAGAGCCTGTGCAAATAGTTGAACATCACCTGGTTAATATGCACTAAATTTAACTGACATTGACTTCTACTTCTCATGTCTGGAGTGAAAATGTTTCCACAAACAATAAGACAGCTAAAATAGGGGTCTTTTTTTTTTTTCTTCTCAGCTGTACCACTACCAGCACGTGTTAATCATACATGTATTGCAATGTTTCCTTCCAGAACTTTTAGATAAAAATTAGGCTCAGTGAAAGCCTCTAAAGAAATAGTACTATGTCCAAGCTGAAAAGAGGGAGAGAACTAAAGAACTAAAGGAGAAAGCAATTATGCTTTCACACTAAATACTCCTAACCTTTCCGGGCTATCAGACCCGTGATTCTGATGAAATTTTATTTCACAGTTCCTCCTAGTCCCTGTTCTATCAGCCCATACTCCGCGTTCTTTATACATTTGTAATATCATCTCCCCATCTTGTCTTAGTTATCATCTCAAGGGCATCCAACATGTTTAGTCTGTCCTGTTGGTTTAAAGAAGGTTGATTTGTCTGTTAAAACCATTCTTAAACTGCTTCTTCGGTCAGATGTTTAATATTTATTAATAAATATTGATTTCTGTTTCATTATGAAGACCTCTTCAGTTTTGCTAATCGGTGTTTTTAAAATTGATATATAGTGACACTGCTTCACACAATGGCATGAAGTAATGTCAGGAAACTCAGTTTTTGGAACTCCTGCTGTCATGGCACTGTACAGGTCTGCCTGGGCTCACAGGAGACTGCTGGGAGGCAGGGTATACTCAGCAGTGCAGAAAGCCCAGCTGACATCACTGTTCTTCTGAAGGTCAGATATGGAGGTTCAAGGACCCCAAACATAATAAAATGGAACCTACACACAAAATCTGGTCCCAGTGGAATAAATTGCAAATGTTCCATTTGCTGCAACAAGATATTTTAGCACGTCCTCTATTTCTAAAGTACAAAGAAGGTATCAATGGCACGATATGTTAAAACATGTTTCAGGATATTTGGAGACCCAAAGCAAGCCTTACAAGATAAATCAATGAAAATGTGTATATTAACTTTGGAAAGCGAGTGTAAACTTCTTACTTCAAAGGTGCTATGCTCTCTTTCTATCGAACACATGTACAAAAAATTATCTGGTAGGTGTACTTTCTGCAGTACACACACAGTCTTACCTGCATTTCTTGGCAAAAGGAAGCAGTTGGTCCAAAAAGAATCTGACACTGTTCATCTGCAGTGTAGGTCATTCCTGGGAGCTTGGAGGGAATAATCACAGAATTGAGGCTCTGAGGATTCGTCTGTACCAGACAGTTACTGGCCTTTGACCTGGTAATATGCAGAGATTCATATGCTGAGCAATCCTAAAGAATCTGATTGTCACACTGACTTAATCCTGTGTACAATGTTAGAAATATGTGGACCCTTAAGAGCTTTTTATTCATCAGCATTGTCTGTCATTCACGTATAAATTAACATGGTTTAAGTTGTTCTAAGTTAATGGTATGTGCTGCTGTTGCAGCACATCTGCAGAAAGACAGTATAATTTATCAGCTATTAAAGGCATTTCAGGAAAGTGCTGGTCAACATTTTAGTTTAAAATTTACTTAATGGATTAAGATTTAAACAATTAAAAAAAGTAGAAAAATTATAACACATAGAAAAATCGCATATCTTAGTTTTCACATCCAGCTGGACTTCAAATTAATAATTTCAAATTATTTATATATATATATATACAAACACACACACACATATATATATGCATTTAAAAATACATATGTTTCCAAGCTGGTAGCCGAAAATTTAACTTTTCTCAAAAATTGAAGAAAAAAATATTCGAAAATTAAACCTGTTAAAGCACCCGGTCATGATTCTGATTTCTGTCTAGATCCAGTACAAATGTATCATACTGACTTATGTAAGCTACACTGACTATTCTATTATCCTAGAGCAGACCTTAACTGCTGCAAGTAAATTGGCAACAGATATATCTATAAACTTTATAAAGGAATAGAACTCTAGGGAACAGATACAATTTCAGAAACTCAGAGTGAAACTAAATGTTTTGTTTTCTAGGTATACTATTCTCTATTAAGTATCTCGTAGTAAATTTGTATTTAAAAATTAACAAAATATAATTATAGTGCAAGGTTTTATATTGAATGGCACAACGTAGATCAGAGAATCTGCAGAGTGTTCATGTATCATTCACTGTCCAACACTTCAATACACAACATATTAATATACTGTAAACATATTTACATATATAAAATGTGTATATAAGTATATAAAATTATAATCATGTGCATTAACACACGAGAATATAAAAATAAATATAATTGCTGAAAACTGATTTTAATAAATCTGTCAAATATTAGATTATGATGATTTCAAATATTTTGATGGATTACGCAGTGCCAAATCTCCGACAGAACTAAAAAATATTGAAAACTTATGATTTCAGGATATTCATTGTAGCTATTTGTAAACGACATACAGTAAGAGTTCTTTTTCTTGAATTATATACCTGAGAAATCTTTCCAGATCTTCCCTGCTGCACTGAGACCATGAAACATCCCCAAGATTCTGCCCTTTAATCCACTCCCCAGACATGATATGGACGCCATCTGCACAGGATGGGTGGTCGTTGTCGTGGTTTATCCCCATGCTGAATTTTGAAGTTATTAAAAATAAAACAGAGCACAATGAAATAACAAGTTATTTTCAGCATGTTTGTAAGCTAAAACTCCTGCAAGAGGCTACAAAAAACTCATATACATTATGTACAGGAAATATTTTCTGAATTTTTCCATGATATCCTTCACAGAAGTACATGGAACCATGTGTAGAGGACAATTCTTCAGTGAAAGATGAAAGTGAGGCTGCATTTATTTCATGGGAAATATGACATTTCTAATCAGTTCAATACGTACACTGGACAACTTTTTGACTGTTCAGAACTGCGCAGCTAATGGAACTTTAATTAATACTACTTCTCTTGTTAACAGGCAACAAAAATACTGAAAATTTACTTCTTGAGGTTAGTGAATATTTTGGTAGTGATTCTACCTTCATTCTATAGGGAACTGGTTGGTTGAAATTTTATAGAATAGTAAAATGATTACTAGTGTAATGTGTAATGATTTTCTTTAAAGAAAAATCACCTAAATACATTTTCAAGGTCTATTGTTAGAAATAACAGTGAAGAGGAAATGAAATTGATTTTGATTTTAAAGACTTAGCATCCATATGCATCCCGGTGAATTCTCACACTAAATGCACTGCAATGAAAAATTCTACTAAATGTCTGCTTGAAGCTGCTATTTTAACTGAAGGCTCGCTGTCACTCTCATTCACAATAATCAAACAGAGAGGAAGAAGACAGACTTTAATAAAACTATGATTTTTAAAATTAGCTAAGTCAATACATGCTTGACTAGCACTACACAAAAGAAATTTAATGCTTTCAGCTGGTTTTGAATATTTGCAAATGAGTATGAGACTACTCTCCAGAGCACTGGACTTAAAGTAGTGCTGGAATTTTGCAGCACAGTCTGCCCTGCAAAGAAGCAAAATTTCAGGATTAATAAAGCTCTATACCTTGTATTGATTCTTTCAGCCAAAGAGTAGCCAAATCACTTACAGACTGCAGAGACAGAATAAGTTTGCTCTTTCTGTAGAAAAACTAGATTAACTCATGCTTCTCCATACCACAGAGCCAAATGACAAAAAAGGCCTGCCTCCCATCGTTTAAAAACATCAGCTCACTTTTCTTCTACATTCCATCCCAAAACTCCTTCATGACTAGATCAAATTTTATATAATTTTGCAAGCTATTTTACCTTGTGCTTACTAATGAAAGTAATTGAAATATCATGTAGGGCTTTGCGTGGCTGACAGGAGTGCTCAGTCTCATACACTGATTTGTACACCCCACAATTTGGAGCTCTAGAACAGCTGCTTCTGCATAAACTGGATAATGTTGCTAGCTGTAAACAGTAAAACTGAGGTAAACAAACCTGTCTGACTTTCATCTTAGCCTCTGTCTTTTCCTGAACTGCCTGAATGAGTAAGTGTCTCTGCACTTGCCCTATATTCTTCTTCTTGCATGCCTCATGCAGAATTTGAGATGTCTCTGTCTCCAGAGATATTTACATCTACAGGAACTAAGGAAGAAGACACAGAAAATCTAATGAGACTTTACTTTGCTGACTGCATAAGAATTAAATTTTGCTTAGAGTTCTTTGAGTTATATACTTCCTCAGTGCAAAAGAACTCATTTATCAATATCATGTACACACCATGATTTGAAATAAAAAAATTTACAACATAAAAGTACATAAAGTCTTGATAAAATTTATACAGAATTGATGGCTCCCATCTATACAAAGTGAAATCAACACAATTATATGTTATTTAAATCATTTATTTAAATGAAAAATTAAAAATCCCTTAGTTTCTGGCTATTATTATTTCCCATTCACTCTGAAGAGCAATTCTTGAAGCCAGATTTTGTCACAAAATATTCCAGAAAAATCACCCAGAAAAGTGTGTGCTGAGCTGAACCATGATCTTCACTGTTCCAAAATGCAATTATACTGTTGCTGTCTTCTATAGCATGGTAATGACTGCATATTTTTATCTCACCTAGTATCAACTACAAGGCCACATAAAAGTCAATGTGTAGTAGAACCAATTTCTGATTTCTTTCCTCACATCACATTATACGTGTGTGGTAAAAGGAAGAAGCTGCACAGTCATTGCTACCTTCCTATTCAACAAGAGAGGAAGTAACGCAAGCAAGTATACCTACTTCTTTATTAACAACCAAGAATATAACAATATTCAATGCTCACAGTGGTGTTCATGATACTTTCTACCCTTCCTTGCTGCACTGTCTACATGAAAAAGATAGCTACATCCTTTCACTAATACAAAGGTATTACAAGAACTGTGTCTGTGTAAGGTGCTGTTCTGCGGTCTTCCTACAGAATTTATTATGTTAGCACTCAGCACGTTGCCCTCCCCATCTGTAAACTCCTCTCTCCCACAGCTGTGCTCATTTAACCTCTTACAAGAGTAAAGCAACATCAGGTGCATATGGGAGGAAGACAGGGGAGTTTGGGATTACAGGATAACTTTGTAACAGCCTGAAAAAAAACAGTTAACAAAAAAAGACAAAGCTGTTACTTTAACAAAGATAATAGAGTTTGTTTAAACCCAAGACAGATTAAAAAACTCTCCCTTTGTGAAGGAGAAAGTGAACCTCTGAGTGCTGCTGCCAGTTTATACCTGTGATGTGTGATGGAATCATGTTGCCATCTGTTTCAAAAATTCATAGTACTATACATGATGCTACACAGCGTTTCTAAATTCACTGCAATTACTATCCTATATTTTCTTCTATTCTGTAAAATAAATCACAAACATAATGAACTCTATTACCTTAAAAAATAAAAATAACTTTAAAAATATTATTAATTACAAAGTTTTATCTTCCTTATTATTTTCACTGTTTTCTTTTTTGTCATAAGTTTGTGTAATACTATGCTAAAATTATCAAAACTTCCTAAATTATGGACTCACAAATTTCAAAGTTTAAAAGCTTATATGGCATTTAATAGTACAATGATTTTCAAAACAATTTATCTAATCTGAAATTTTGTGTATCTCCATATTACAAGGATGAATTGTTTAAGTGAAAACAGCACCACTTATTTGACTATCACAGACAGGGAGATAAAAGCTGCATTTCTCTCTCAGTACCTGTATTGCACCTTTTCAACAAAATATTTTATCACACTGCTATCTTTATAGAGAAAAATATATACCCCTCCAAACTTAGTAGGTTTCTATAAGTTATTTTAAAGAATTAATGCAAAAATACATACTACTGTATGTTGGTTTATTGGGTGTTTTTAAATCCCAATAACAGTAAATGCTGTATGATTTTTTATATGTGTTTGAAACATATGAAGGTTTCACAGATCATTGCATAAATGGGATAAGACACATTTCTACCAGTAAATAAATTATTTAGCCTAAAGTGAATTGAAAGGCAACTGACCTAGCCACAGAAAAACTATGATACTAGAAGGTAAAAGATGATTTGTTTTGGAAAGAATTTATCTTCAAATGAAAATCTACTGAACAAGGAAATCTCAGTCTTCCTGTTGATAACTAGATGATCAGAAAAAGTAAAAAATAAGTATCTTTACACAGTTACTATTTCTCTTTTGTGAATCATTACCTTTTCTGCATAATGTTGGCAGCTCAGGTCACTTTTTCAGTCTGAAAACAATTGTGCAAAAAGTACAACGTGCATATTGGGATACAGACACTAACATATTCTGTTTGCTGCTGTCCAGCTGACTTTGCAACTTCTGCTCAACAGCTACTTTCCCCTCTAACACGTCAATACTTCTACCACTGTACTTCATGATGGACCCACACAAACTAGAGTCAGTCCTTTGATTTAAGTACACAAATAATTCAAAGCTTTGCTGTGACAGATGTATTTAGTGCCATTAACATGAAAATACATATTGCCCCTTGCTGAAGGCTTTTTACAGATATTATATAATACAGGGGGAAGCATTTGCTTCTGCCAAATACAACACCCATGCCACATTCTGCAAGCTTCACTATTTCAAGATAGACAATTCTGTCTATCGCTTATGACTATAATCTTATACCATATTGACACATAAAATTTCTTCAAACTGAAGAAAATACGTAATCAGGAAAAAGACTTTTAGCCATCATGTACTCAGTGAAGAGACACAAAAAAATAAGATCATTCTTTGATTGGAACTGGACTAAGCAAAACTATTTTTTTTTCCCATGTTTTTGAATCACCATATAAATTTTGAGTAAGCGTAAGCAGAAAGTATGTAACAAACTTCATTCTTTTCTGTCATCTGTAATGATAGGTGTATTTTGTTGGACCACTTCCACACCACTGGTAAGTTTTGTATTATACACCCCTCTGCCCAATAAGATCCTAGGGTGATTAAATCGTAAGTACATGACTGTGGAACACAGATGTCCACTTTACATGGATGGAGGGGGACAAGAGACTATCAATTTTTAAGGAAATTACCCACTAAACCATGAAAACTGAACGACAGAATCTAAGGTGATCTCGAGGACTTCATGACTGCTTTTCTTGGGAAAATGCTATTTTTGCCACTACTTTATATTTGCTATCATTGAAGGGGTATCACACGCCCTGCTTGCATCGTTGAATATCTAATACATAATTTGAACTTCATTAGATTAGTTTAAAAAAAGGAAAAGATAATATTAAAAAAAAAGGGAGAAATTTAATTAAAAAAAAAAAAGGAAAATTTTTTAAAGACCAATCACTGCACTGTGGGTTTTTTAACTGCAATAGTTTAATAAAGTTACCTCAGGGATTCTTTTCCTGGTCTATCTGAAAAAAAAAGGCAGTGATGAAAATACTGGCGTGATTCTGTTATAAATCTTGTTTGAAATAGAGAATATGAAATGCTGAAATGCAATATAAAGTGAAAGCCTCCTATTACTTTTTATTGAATCAATAAAGCAAGTAGAAAGGAAAAAGGAAAGGGTTGTACCTTCCTTGTGAAGAGTAAATTTAAGAAAAGCAAGTAATTAAGTAAGTACTGAGCTTTATAGATCAATTTCCCTGTAAATTTTCATTCTTTTTAACAAACAGGATAGAAAATTTCACAGATACCAAAACAATACAAAAGTAATATAAGAATCATAGAATCATAGAATGGTTTGCATTGAAAGGGACATTGAAGATCATGAGCTCCAACTCCCTGCCATGGACAGGACACCTTCCACTAGACCAGGTTGCTCAGAGCCCCATCCAGCCTGGTCTTGAAAAACTCCAGAGATGGGAAGTCCACAACCTCTCTGACCAATCTGTTCTGGTGCCTTGCCACCCTCACAGTAAAGAACTTCTTCCTCACATTTTATCTAAACCTACTCAATTTGAGTTTAAAGCCATTCCCACATGTTGTAGCACTACAGGCCCCTGTAAAAGGGGTGCTCTTGTAGGCCCCCTTTAGATACTGCAAGGTGCTACAAGATCTCCCCAGAGCCTTCCCTACTCCAGGCATGCCTATATTTTATGTAGCTATCCACAAAATTCAGAGAACTCTAGCCATTTTTCTATAAAGCTGTCAATAACACAAACACATTCACGGGAAAAAAGACTGCTTATACTTTGTTGCACGTTACAATCATTACAAAGCTCAATTTTGCAAACAGCAGCTGTGCTTTTCAAATTGTTGGGCTCCCCTGTCTGCACTTCAGTTGGCTTTATTTTGAACAAAAATCTCAGTGATGACGAAAACTAGTCAAAATATTCAAAACTCAACACCTCTGACAGTCAGGCTGCTTCTGTATCCAACTACCTGAATATATGGATATTTCTGTCCCTACAGGTAGGGACAATATCCATATCTACGGAGTGGGAGGAAATTCATGTGGCCAAAGCTCAACTGGGGTTGAAGCTGACCAGAAGCTGGGGGGACAATAAAAAGAGTTTTTTCAAATATATTAATGGCATAGGCAGCAGAAAAATATAATTTGTTACAGGATGAGGATGGTCACCTCATAAACAGAGACAAGGTAGAGGTGTTTAATGCTTTCTTTGCCTCTGTCTTCAACACGGATGATGGACCAAGGGGGTCTCAGTGCCCTGAGCTGGAGGACCACAACTGTGAGAACGATCAACTCCCAGTCAACCCCAAAATTGTAAGGATCTGCCGCTCCAGCTGGATCCTTGCAAATCTGTGGGGCCTCAAAGAGCTGGCTGATGTCATTGCACAACATCTCCCAATGATTTTTGAGTGGTCTTGGGAACCCAGAAAGGTCCCAGCTGACTGGAAGCTGGTGAACATTGTCCCGATTTTCAGGAAGGGCAGGAAGGAGGACCCTGGAAACTACAGGCCTGTCAGTCTCACTTCAGTGCCTCGTAAAGTTGTGGAGAAGATTATCGTGGGAAGTATTGAAAAACACCAGAAAGACAATGCAGTCATCGGTCACAGCCAGCACAGCTTCGTGAGAGGAAAGTCCTGCTTATCAAACCCAATTTCCTTTTAGGAAAAGGCAACCCAACCAGCTGATCAAGGGAAGTCAGCTGATGTCTTTCACAGGATCCTGCTGGACGAAATGCCCAGCCCACAGCTGGATAAACACACCATGTGGTGGGTGAGCAATTGGCTCACAGGTTGGGCACAGAGGGCAATAGTGAATGGTGTGACATCAGACTGGAGACCTGTCACTAGTGGGGTTCCACAGGGCTCCATCTTGGGCCCTGTGCTCTTAAACATCTTCATAAGTAACTTGGCCACAGGATTTGGAAGTGATATTAAGCAAGTTTGAAGATGATACAAAACTGGGAGGAGCTGTTGACTCCCTCGAAGGCAGGGAGGCCCTGCAGAGAGACCAAGACAAATGAGAGAACTGGGCAATCACCAACCATAGGAGGTTCAACAAGGGGAAGTGCTGGATTCTGTACTTGGGATGGGGCAACTCTGGATGTTCAAACAGATCGGGGAATGAGATGCTGGAAAACAGTGGAAAGGGCCCTGGGGGTCCTGGTCGATGGCAAGTTGAATCTGAGCCAGCAGTGCCCTGGCAGCCAGGAGGGCCAACCCTGTCCTGGGGGCATCAGGTAAAGCATCACCAGCCGGTCGAGGGAGGGGATTGTCCTGCTCTGCTCTGACCTGGGGCGGCCTCACCTTGAGTATTGTGTGCAGTTTTGGTCACCACAATGTAAGAAAGATATGAAGCTGTTAGACACTGTCCAAAGGAGGAAACGAGGATGGTGAAGGGCCTTGATTTGAAGCCGTGTGAGAAGCAGCTGAGGGCACTTGGTGTGTTCAGCTGGAGAAGAGGAGACTGAGGGGAGACCTCATTGCAGTTACAACTTCCTTGGGAGGGGAAGAGGAGGGGCAGGCACTGATCTCTGCTCTGTGGTGACCAGTGACAGGACTTGAGAGAATGGCCTGAAACTGTGTCAGGAAAGGTTTAGGTTGGATATTAGAAAAAGGTTCTTCCCCCAGAGGGTGGCTGGGCACTGAACAGGCTCCCCAGGGCAGTGGGCATAGCACCAAGCCTGACAGAGTTCAAGAAGCATTTGGATGATACTCTCAGGCACATGGTGTGACTCTTGGGGAAGGTCCTGTGCAGGGTTAAGGACATGATGATCCTTATGGGTCCCTTCCAGCTCAGCATATTCTGTGATTCTGTGAGAAACCCAGATTTAGACCATTAGCCAAAAAGGACAGAAAAATTAAGGAAAGAAGCAAATGGGGGAAAACGAGAGACTGTGTGCAGCTGGAAGGAGGCCCAATGACAAGCATTTCCCCTCCACCTTCTATCCAATGCTCTCATAGCCCATGGGGATTTTTGGGAGAGAGAAGGATGCAAGTAGATTATTTGGGAATAGGTTACCAGCACAGCCTCCAGAGACACAACAGCTCTGCAGCAGCTTCTGTCTCTTCCAGTAGTCAATGCCACAGGAGTGCCTGACATTGTAGGACCACAAGATAACCTCCATGAAGATGCTGGGAAGCAAAAGGCCCTGAGACTAAGGGACCCCAGAGTGATATTATGGTCACTACTTAATAAAGTGTAATTATCAATAAATGGAGTAACTATCCTAACATGTCAGATCAATATATATACCCTTGGTTAAGTAACCTGCACTTTGCAAACATATTTAAGTCATTAATTATTTTAACAAATTAGGTTGGCTTAATACATGACACGGCATCTCTCTTATGCAGATCTACTTTAAGAGAAATGTTATGCATGGCATATAAAAGACAGATATACCTAGAGATTCATTTATACTTTCTAGAAATTTAGTCATTTGTTTTTTATGCTTATAACCATGAATGAATTTTCTCACAACAGAATGTTCTAGTGCTTGGAATGATAGGGTCCAAAAATTTTGATAGCTTGTCTCCTTCATGCTAGCATATGAATTATACAAAAACCAACAAAAGTATCAAAAATTTTTAGAGGATGCATTTGAATTTGAATTTGAAGGCATTTGTCTCTCTCTACAGCAACTACAGAAGAGGATACATAACCTGCAATAAGAAGGCCTTACCAACTGTAAAGTTGGTGCTTTAATGTCAAACTAAAAAAAAAAAAAAAAAAGAGAGAAAGAAAAAGAAAGAGCCTTTGGAAATAAGTAAAATTTTCCAGCCTCCTAGACCAACAAATTCAGAAATGCTATTGGCTCTTAAGTTTATAATTACAACGAAATGAATTAGTCAGTGTTACTGAGGGAAAAAAAAAGTCTGAGGTTTAAAAATTCTATTATTTTAGAAGAGAAGGCCTGAAGCTGGGCAAAAAATAATTAAAACCACTAATAAAATAAAATCTAGTCACATTGAAGCTAAAAATTTTCTATTTTCACTCTTCACTCGAATCAAAAATATGAGTAAAAGGCTGTAGGATTAACTTGGGAAACATACTCTTCCATTTAAGGCAGTTGCAAAGGAACAGCACTTGTACCAAAACATTTCTGAAATCCAAGAACTACAAAAAACCACCTTCGGTTTGTTTTTTTTTTTCCAAACCTAGTCTTAAACTTATGACATCTGCAGTTATTCCTGCAGAAAACAGCTTTTCAACTTCAAAAATTGCTTACCTCATTATTTCATACTGTGGTCTACTGTCCTGAGATCATATATTAGTTCATTAATGGTTCAATTCTAAATCAATTAAAAAGTTCTCAGTATTCATAAAACTTGATTTGGTTGCCTTCTCAGATCAGAAAACTGCACTCAGTTACAGGGCATTTTTCTTCCTTTGTGGTAAACCAGTATTTAAGTGTCACCTCTTTTCTTTCTGATTTATTCTTAAAAAAAAAAGCACCTGACAACAACAACAACAAAAAAACCCCCTCATCCTACATTCTGGAATGTAAAATAAATGTCATTAAATTATTCAAATAAGAACAGTATCCCCCTGCTGCAGAGATAGAAGTTACCTGACTCATGTAAGGAGACAAAGGCCCTGTAGAAGCAGGTAATTTCAGCAGTATGATTCAAATCACGGCTTGTTCATCTAAAGTCTGTTTTCAGGAATGAAAACTGCAACCAGTCAACACAGATACCAACAATTACAGTTCTAATATGGATATGTTTCAAAAGCAAGCCACGCTTATCATGAGTCAGTAGGAAATACAAACTCTGCCTTTGAAGTCTGTCCCAGAAAAGGGGAAGGCACATGGAAAGGGAGGGACTCTTTCATCTTTCATAAAAAAGGCTGCTGCCACTGACCAAGTACTCAAAGAGTTTTCTTCTTCTATTTTTTTTTTCCAAATGAATCTCCAAATCCCTGTCCTGATGAAGCCAACCTCTGAGAAGTTCCTGGACTAAGAGGTAAGACACTCAAAATTCTTGTTTTACCCCCCAGATAGGTATTTACAGAAGAGAAAAACAGTGCACTAACCTGTAAAATCTCTCTACACTTCTTTCTCAAGATAGCAAAGTAATTAGGATGTAAACAGTGGGGGGTCTGTCTGCATATCCACCCAATTATGAAGTAAGGTCTCATTCATTGACAGTCAAACAATAAGGGATCAAAATAAATGCTAAACAAATACTTTGAATTAACATCTGAGACAAACTGTCATGTTTGTCTTTAATGTTCTTTACTAAAATGAACCTTATTGTTCACAGTTTTATCAGTAGAAGTGACCACTACTGCTCCTGAAATTTCTGATTATATTGGATGATTTTCAAGATGTAAGATGATCTTCTACCACATCAAATTAATATCTTTACATTCTATGTGCTAATCTTGTTCCTCATCTAAACACAAGTTCAACTGTATAATTCTACTTTAATCTTATAAATATCCACACAGCTCTTCTTTCAGCTACTTTAATGATATTTCTTACTCCACATTAGTATCCCATTCAAAAAGACTGGTAGACCCTTGCTTTTATTACTCTTGTTGATTTTATTGTATTTTGCAATCATATTTTGCACTGTGATAAGAAAAATGCATAGAGCAACTGACTCTCCATTAGCATTTCCTTATCTCCCATTCAAAACTATCTTGAAGTTCCATAAATTTCATACAACTGTTTTAAATTGTCACAAAGAATATATGCTGTTTGCTTACAAACAACTAAATAGGTGATTCAGAAATTTCACAGACTCCCTGTTTAGAACTACAAAATTACCTGGTAGAATATCCTGAATTTTAATAACAGGTACATTTCATATTTCATAAAACACTTACCAGGAAAAGAATGAGGATGTGTATAAAATTGATTCTGAGAAATTCCACCAGTGCCTCTCTCCACTAGCTGACATGACTTTTAAAGTCCATTTACAGTAATTAATTTTGAGATACAGCAGTTGACACCAATTTTTTATTTCTCCACACATCAGAAGGAGCCATATCCCACAGAAAGCCATCATGTAAGTAAAATGACAGTGTGCTACTTGATAACCATAATAACAACATTCTCACTCTTCTCTCTGTTCTCCACATGGAGACAATGTCTTTTAATTCATTGTTGTTAATTTTATGCTGTAATATGACCTCATTATACAATTACCTAATAGCTTATTAAATTTTATAAATAGGATTTTTTTAATAGAACCATGTTATAGTTTCTAATCTCTGATTACAGAGATGGAGCTCAAAAATCAATTGTTGACGTACAACGTTAATTTCTCAGTGTCATTAAAGTATCATCTGCTTTCAGATACACATGGATAGAACAAAGACATTTCATATTGCAAAGAAAGGTTTAGTTTACCGTTGTATTTAATCATGAATACTTCTGCTTTAATCGGAAAAACTAAAAATTCAACAACACAACACTTAAGAAACATCCATGTATCAGAAGTATTCAATATAATGATCTCTTCTCCCAGGCAACTAGTGGCAGGACAAGAGGACATAGCCTTAAGCTGTTCTAGGGGATATTCAGGTTGGACATCAGGAAGAAATTTTTCACTGAAAGTCTGGTTAAGCATTGGAATTTTTATATTAATCAATACAATGGCAACTGGGAATGTATTTGTTTTTGCTCTCAGGTTGACCAATAAAAATCTATATTGCAGAAGTTTTGAGTCTATTTGAATAACAATTTATGGGCAAGAATAATATTTGCTGTACAGAAGGAGAAAATAAAAAAGTTTTTTTTCTTTATAATTTGAGAAGTAAAGTCTTTGAGAGAGTTTTTGCTTTCTCTCTGTTGCTGAACTGGACTCTTTCCATAAGAGCAGCTAGAATGATTAAAGACATTACACACACAAAAAAAGTAGGTAATAGTTAAATGACTTTAAGATTAAAAAAGAATTTGTGAAAATTGTCTAGAAAAGATGATGTGTTGAAAGAAGAAAAGATTTATGACTGATCTTTATCATGATCATTTAACCTGCATTTCTGAGACTGTTAAGAATGAGCAAGACAAATCTCTATGAGAAATACTCAAGATATATTTGAATCTGCTGAGGTCCTTTTCAATAGGATCTCCATTTACATGTTTGTCTTCCAGTATTTTTATGTTGTCTCTCCACAAAGGATCAAGTACTTCTAGTGTTTCTTTGCCATTGCCAGGGATGACGTGGCAGACAGAGACAGTCATGCAGAAAAAGCAAATGTCTCTAAAACATCACCTTATGCTCTTTGGTGCAAGACCACTGTACCTCAGATTGCAACAGATTGCAACAGCTGAGGACTCTGATTCCATAATGAAGCAAGGATCAAGCTGAATGCCTCTGTGTCTTTTGCAGTGGAGGCTGGCTTTCTTTTTTTGTGGCCACTGCTTGTATATCTCAGGCTACCTATCCTTTCACTTTTGAGGAAGTCTCCCTTTTTTCAATGTGGTTTGTTACTAGACTGGATGAGGTTGAACTTCTTGAGGAAACGTGCGGTTCAAACTACACTTTGTCTTTTATTATGACACAAGATTTGATTTATTCTTTATTTCCACTGTTCTAAAATGTCTACTACAGAACCTGCAGAGAATTGGGAGTATATCTCTAAGGACATCAAAATGCCATTATTACTGTAAGAAAATTATGGTTGGGATACTATAAGAATTTGTTTTTTCCTAATTTATTTGAATTAATATGAAGTTATTTGAAAGTTCTGAAATTTCATGGTGTAGCCTTTTCACATTTTTTTTTTCCCCAGGGTTCTTATATCAGCAATTTAGATTTTATGTCCTTGTAGGAAGATCATGAGAAATCCTTTCTCTGTTGCAGTTCAACAGCAATGAAAAGCCACAAAGATATTTCAAGTTCACAGACAAATGCAACAAGGGTTAAAGAGCCTGGCCTATGCAGCAGTCTTGGAAGAACTGCTGGCAGCAACAGTGAGCTTCTCTGTCTACCTTGTTCCATATACTGCCTGGCATCTAGCAGACCTTAGGATGTCAAAGATAGGTTTGACTTGTTTGCTGCAAGACAAAAACTTTATAACTATAGGAACATTATGAGATCAGTATCCTGTGTTCTCAAATTTGCCATTCCACAACCAACACACCACCCATAATTTTCCAAGAATTTTATATATCACCATTTCTTAGGAAGAATAAGGTGTTACATGTCTTGTTGATCAAGATGTCTCTTTATTCAAACCTGGTAATTCTACTGCCAAGGTTTATATTCTCTAAGCACATTTTTACTGTGTTGGGCATAAAGCAGCACTTATATCTGTTATTATCATACCTGTCTCAAACTATTTGCTAATTAACTCAATCAGTGAACTTGTCTGTAGATCATATTCAATTATTGTTTCTTTCCCCTTACTTTTGGTCATAAGAACAAAGGTACAGAAAATAAGTCTTCCGCTATCCATTCCCACTTCCAAAACCAGCAAACACCACCGTGAAAAACAGAAATACAATGGCACGTGGCTACAAAATAGAAATAAATTTTCCTTTTGAAGGCTTTCCTTCACTGTATATTTTACTCAAACAGGCTGGCTTATATTAACCTGGAGTTGGTTTTTGCAGTTACGAAAATGAGAAAAAAAAAAAAAAAGAAAAAACAGAAAAGAAAAATTTCATGCAGCAATTTATACTTGTGACAATCTTCATAAAATTGCTCCATATTTACTTAAATTGCATCCAGAAAAAAATTTTCAATAGAAATATTTTAGGTTCCAATTTTTTCCCATCAACTTCATGTTTCAACATTAGATGCTACAATCTCCATTCTCAGACAGCTTTGACCAAATTTAAACCAAATCACTTTCAGTTCAAAGTGTTTATCCTCAGATACCTAACCACAACATTCAGAGGTACAAAGGATTTAGTAAAACATCCCTCTCTGTTGTCACTCTGAAGCTGGTACTCTGATATGAATACACAGATAGCTGGACCAGACACTGCAGGCAAAAATGACAGATTAATACATACCTCTCTTTTATTTTATTTCATTTAAAAATAAGACTTTTCCTATTTCATTTTCTTTACAACTATTGAAGCCAAGAATCAAATTCAACTTGTATTAGTAAATTTATTAGTGCAAAATGAGAATTGTTGACTCTTAGTTCAAAATATTTGCCATTGAATGAGTAAAAACATCCAACCCGATTGTGAAGGACAGTTACCTTCACCTTCATTTTGCCAATTTTTTCTACTACAAGGAAGAAAACCAATAGTAATGTTGTAATGGTCAATGACTACTATACACTTTAATGGGATCTGAGAAAGCCAGATTAAATAAGGGCTCTACCAACTCACGATCTCAGTAAAATGTCTGTTGGCAACAGCAGTTAGAGCTGGATCTGATACACAATATCACAACCTGAAAAGAAAACACATTTAAGGGGCACCTGTTTGTCCTCTAGACAATGTCAGTCTTTCCAGTTAATCTATTTACTTTGCAGCTTCAAAGATTTCTGGTTTACTTTAAAGTGTAGATATTTTCTTAACTTATATACTATATATCAATACAAATTGTTATCAGCAGAAACACTGTCTTCCAAATTATTCCTTCCTAATAGTAAAAAAAAGGAAAAACTGAAGCACACAGTCAGAGTAGTCAAATCATAGCAGCATTGCATGCAAATGGATAGTAGGCTTTGTTGTCCACATACTTACTTATGACCCATTTCATGGGCAATTGTAAAAGCGAGATTCAGACCATTGTCCTCTGCAATTATACATTTTCGTTTTTCACTGCACATTCCACTCAGATATGCTATACCTAGGAAACACAATCACCACATTCAATTATTTTGTTATTACTAACTGTATATATTACGGCATAATTGACCCCAAACATGACTGAAAATTTATTGTGGTCAGAGCCATCCAAATATATAAACAGATATCAGATAAAGGTTTACTTACTTGAACAATTGACTTTAGCACAAAATTGTATCAAAGACAGCCAATAAATTGTATTCAGTGGTAATATTACCTCACAGTAATGATTACATCGATTGTCATGTAAGGAAATGCATTCTTTAAAAGCATTTCTAGGTACCTTAATGAGTTGTGATAGAACACATGCATGATTATTAATACTGTTGTAAATGAAAATAGATGTCTGCAACAATAGGGCACAAGTCTGAACCAGTATTTTCTCTGACAGACTCAGAAGAAGTGAGTGCAAAGCACAGAGCCATGCCCCTACGTTTATCACTGCTAAGTACTGATAAAGAGTTCAGCATGTTAATGATTTTAAAAATGTAAAGAGTCAGATTTCATAGAAGAGTTCATAGGAGACTGCAGCCTGACAAACACATTCATTGTAGAGGCTATAATGCCTCTACTATATAATACCTTAGTTTGGGGTTTTTTTGTGGTTTTCTTTTTTTTTTAAGAAGCTCTAAGCATAAGGTTTTGAGTTCGAGTTCAATCCAGCTTCTAAAAAGCAGAATGCCTGTAACTGTAAAAGCTTGAGGAACAGGCAGTTTAATTTGTGTAATGGCAAATTTTTTCAGAGCAAAAATACATTTATTTGGGACCTACCATCATCAGTCATTTGAAAATTCAGAGTAAGTGAAGTGTTTCAAGTGTTTGGCCCTCTTCCTTTCGATGGAATGATTCCCTGTGGTAAAACACGTTTGCTGGATGCTTGCATGTAAAGGTCAAAGTTGAAATGTTTGACAGTATTTGAAATTTAGTCATAATTATCATTCTGAGTTAAAAAGATAAAAGTCATTCTTCTTACAGTCCAAGTGTTTGTCAGTCTGTGTGCACAACGCCTCATCCACAACATTAAATTCAAGTAGTAACCCCAGCACTATCCTGGCGGGGTTGCTCTCAACAGAACTGGCTGAAAGCTGTTGGACACAGAACTTTAGACAAAAAATGTTGTTCAGGACTGAACAAAACACTCATAAAATGAATAAGGCAGAATATTTCAAATTTTACTCTTTGTTTCCAAAAAAGGAAGAAAAATCGAGTGGGGATAATAGTCAGCTGGGATACAAAAAAAAGGCTGCTCAGTTGGTGGCAAGCAATTGTTTTCAGTTGTATTACTTGTCTTTTTTGGCTTTCATTTATCTCTCCCTGTTATTTTCCTTTTCATTATTATCATTATCATTATTAGTATTATTTTTATTTCAATTAGGAGACTGTTTTTATCTGAACCCATGACTTTCCTCACTTTTACCCTTGCAATTCTTTCCTCCCATTCCAATGTGCAAGGAGAGAGTAGGCAGCTGTGTGTTTTGTTGTCAGCTGGGGTTCAATCATGACACTTACTGATGATGGCCATTTGCAGTTGGATAAAATTTTCTCGCTGGGATCTACAGAAAGAGAACTCCCAAACATCTATCTGCCTGCTGATTCTCAGTACTAATTGAAAACTACTATACTCTTTAGTCTTTTAAAAGGAAAAGGGGTCCCCTAATATTAAATTAGATTTCTAATTCTAGAAATGCCCAAAAGCATCAAAAGCAATTAATGCTTTATGACTTATTAAACAAAGCCAAGCTCGTATGTGCAAGCCACACTCAACAGCAGCTACTAGATGCAAATCAGCCAGTAAATCAGGAAATAGCTGTTAACTCATTTCACTTCTTGTCCTTGATTATGAACTTCACATGTAGTGAAAAAGAAATTGACTCCAGTAAGCAGCTGCTCTTGCTTAGTAGTCTATGAATTAGGTAAGAGAAGGAATTTCTTCTTCAAACATATTTATAATCACTGCAGCTTCCTGTGGCTTATTAGCATAGCTCAAACTGCTCCAAGGTTAAATCCACATGAAAAAAACCAAAATCAACCCCAAAACAAAAGCAATGAACAATTCCTCCCTTGTTAGGGTATTCCTAGTGAACCCTGTAACACACTGCTTCAAATAAAACACTTGGTATCTGAAAAGTCTTGGACAGAAAGCAGTAACGTCATCTCACTGACAATTTAAGGAAGGATCCTATTATTTAACTATAAAAAAAGTTGTTTTGAAACAAACAAACAAACAAACAAAAAACCCCAAACCCGGATTGAATACATGTCAAATGTAAAATATTCAAACTACTTCCCTCTGTGAATAACTGTTTCTCAAGTTAATTCAGAAGAAAATACATGCCACATAAATTTAGAGAGTAAAGCTTTACCATTGTGTCTTAGAAGAATCACATAAGGGACTACATTTTCTTATCAAACATGTAAATATTCAAATGAAATACAGGCTGTTTCAGGAAAGTACAACTTTTCCCAGTCATAGCAGTGGTTTCTTACTACTACCATTACTGCTACCTGTAGACATCATCATTTCATTCTACATACTGTGTTAATTTTCTGGTTTATTAATGAACGTCCTCATCAAATCACCAAACTATTTATTCTTTCAAAGCAGGTACACCTTTACAATTTCTCTGTTATAAAGCAGTAGTTCAGCTGACAGGGATGTTACACAAAACACATCACCAACTAAAGTATCCAAGTAAGTCCGTCAGCTTTACCTATAACACACAGGTATGACTTGAATATGTCTGGATGTGTAATAGTGCATTCTAAAAGGCTATAGAATGGTTATTATTTTTCCTCTTGCTGTGATCTAATGAAATAGACTTAATATTCTAAAAGTCTGAATCACACAAATTAATTACCTAGGCAATTTAAATTTCTTTTCCTCTGAACTTCCTTAGTTTCACAACTCATTCAATGTTGGTTTGCCATGCTATTACTGTGTGCTTATTCTGAATCCCAGACCTCATACCTGCTTCAAAATCTACTTGCTAATTTTAGATGATGTTAAAACAAAAGAGACCCTTCCACATGCCACCTGTTTAATCTGTTGATCATCTGGATATCACCTCTATGCATTCCTGAGCTATTTCACAGCTCTTCTGTATTGGGAACAGTAATGTTCTGCCCAACATAATTTGTTTTTTCTAGATTATAAGGCAATAATGACCATAAAAATTACAGAACAAATTTCCTGTAACATATTCTGTGATGAAGAGGGATAGGTGATCACCCAGATATCCCTTGTACTACTGATAAAAACCAGAGTCTACCTGAATTTCCAGTCTGTATGAAATAAAAATTTAATAAAAAACAGATATGTATGTTCTGTTTCCAACACTTGAAAACACAAGCTGAAAGAATTGAAAAGTGCACAGATTTGTATAGCAGAGATCATGAAAAAAAAATCCATTTTAGAGCATTTTTTAATGAAGAAGTATGTTATAATCTCAGGAATCTAGGGAGAGCATACTCCTTGCTGTTCTATCCATCAGAGAATAAAAATTGTTGAATTTGATCAAGATGAAAACCAGTAAAACTGCCCAGATTCCCAGCATCTACTGCACTTCCTGTTGTCTAGGTAAAATAATGAAGCATACTATTACTGTTGAATGCACATTAAATATAATTTCAAGAATATTGAAAATGCTCATGAGCTCCATGAATGATGGATCTATTTTTATTAAATTATTCTGCATACAACTGATATTGCTCAAACACATACTATGAACAAAAGTAATATTTATGCATGGAATTTTCTTCTGAAGTTTCTACACCAAGTTCCATAAACAACAGTACAAACCACTAATGAAATATAGATAATCCTGAAATGGATAGAAAACATGCATAGAAACTCATGATGATTTGAATCATAAAGTTTCAAAAATAATCCTCAGCCTTCAGAAGGTATCATGCAGTGACACACTCCTGATAGCATGACCTTAATTTGAATTATTGATGACACACAGAATTAGCAAGCCACTGCATTAGAAACATAATTTAATGCCCTAATACATCTGGCTTTTGATTCAAGCATAAGTATTTTTCAAGTAAAAAGTACTTTAAAAACGTATTTAAAAGAACTGGTGAGCCAGTGAGCATAAAGGACAGTATTTAACTGCACTTGATTACTAATCTAACAAATTACTTTTTAGCAGACCAGATGATTTTCTTAAGAATCAGGAGAAAAAAATTTTCCAACGAGCTGACACTTAAAAGTTTAATTAGCACAAGCTGTTCTGAAGAGAGTCACAGATGACTTCCAGGAAAAACAAGTCTTGTCAGTTGTCAGTGAATGAGCAGCTCTTAAACATGGCAGTAATCAAAACAAACAGGAATCTCAAATGTAAAAAGAAAAACCTGGGATAATTTCTTTTTCTCAAGTGAGAGATATCGACAGTGAGAATAAATATATCTATACATGTGTGTGTATATCAATATGAATACAAATCAATGCAAGACATCAGAAAAAATAATAGGATAAAAACAAATCAGTTTATGTTGGATTTTACCCAAAGGTAACTCAAATTTTTTCATGTCTTTTGTTAAGTTTATAATCTATCTACATATTAGAAAATCCAGTGCTTCTCTAGAAAAATATGTTATCAATAAGTACACTTACATATATAATATATAAAAATACATATACTTGCATATATAATATAAAAAAATGTTATCAATAAGTATACTTATTGATACATAGTAATGTGTTTTTATGGTTCAGAATAGACTACTAAGCTTACTTTTCTGCCTTGAAACAATCTGCTGCACTTTAATCTTTAGAGTAGGGAAAAAGTCTAAAAATGGAAAGGGCATAGGTATGCCATAGATGCAAAAAATAAATTTTTAATGTGTGCTTCTACACAGTTTTAGGTGCTTAGTTCTTACATCTTCTGAAGAGTCCACAGACACCTAAGAAGTTATTATAGGGATGGCAGAACTGCTAGGAAATACTAATTTTCTTCTAAAATGCAGCTCACATGGAAAACACTCCTCCCAAGATGAATACACAGATGAGACAATAAGTGAATTTTCTCCAATGTCCATTCCTGGTCTTTGCTGGAAATTCATGCAGGGATCCTGTGAGCTAAAGCTGCATCCACACTCTCATCTTTTAACAGTCACCAAAGTACTTATTCTCCACATTTGAGTATTCTTTCTTCACATGCCTCAGTTTGGGTCCCTAACATGCGACGGCAAATAGCTCCAGAGTGTAACTGTAAACAGCACGTTTCTCTTTCTATGGAGATTGCAAAGGGGGTATTCTATCTCAAATTCCAACTCTATTCTCTGTTCAAAGCAGTGGTTTTCTTCCTAGATCTCTGTCAAATGCAATGGCAAACTGAGAAGATCTAGCAAATTTAGCAACTCCTCAGGGAGAAGCCAACTATATCCATTTGGCATCTCTGCTTACCTTACCTACTCTTGTTCTTTTTGTCAGTCTTTCTGACTGACACAGGTGTACCACGGTTAATTGAAGACCAGCATTACAATTTTTCCATGGTTCTCTATTCTTTCTTTGTTGATCCTAACAGTCACTTTACTTAAGCGATCAGGAGGGCCAGTGGTGTCCTGGGGTGCATTGGGAAGAGGGTGGCCAGCAGGTTGAGGGAGGTGATCCTCCCCCTCTACTCAGCCCTGGTGAGGCCACATCTGGAGTGCTGGGCTCTTCTGTACAAGAAAGACAAGGAGCTACTGGAAAGGGTCCAGCAGAGGGCCACAAAGATGATGTGGGGTCTGGAGCATCTCTCTTGTAAGTAGATGGACTTACTGTGGGAGATGGACCTGTTTAGTCTAAAGAAGACTGAGAGGAGATCTCATTCATGCATATCAATATCTCTCAAAGGCAGAAGCCAAGAGGATGGTGCCAGACTCTTCAGTGGTGCCCAGCAACAGGACGAGGAGCAATGGCCATAAACAGAAGCAGAAGAAGTTCCACCCCAACAGGAGGAAGAACTTCTTTACATTGAGGATGGCAGAGCACTGGAACAGGCTGCCCAGGGAGGTCACGAAATCTCCCTCTCTGGCAACATTCAAACCCACCTGGATGAGTTCCTGTGTAACCTGCTCTAGATGACCCTTGGCAGGCAGATTGACTCATGATCTCCAGAGGTCCCTTCCAACCCTAACAGTTCTGTGATTTTCAGAGAATTGTCTACTATCATTCTCTGATCTCTTTCCTGAGCTGCAACAAAGCCTATGGTTTCACACATATAAGCTGAAGACTAAATTGTTTTTCTTAATATGCATTACTTTGTTTTTGTCAGTACTTCATCTTCTTTTTCATTTCCTTTTCAGTATCATGATGTCCATTAACAATTCTTCTTCTCAGCTTTATGCTGAACTATACAGATGCCTTCAAACTGTATGGAAGCACACACAGGCCACTACTATTCCAAATACTTTAGGAGGCAAGACAGCTCTGAATTCAAGCATAAAAACTGACAAATAATTCCCATGTCTTGTTTTTTAACTTCTAAGCCACATATAAAAAAAACTATTAAAAATTAAAAGGAAAATATCTAAAGTAATAATGCACTGTAACATTGCAGCTGAGTACTATCAGTATAATTTTAAAATATTTTAATTGCCTTTTTTTGTTTGTTTTCTAAAGGCAACATCACCAAGTGAAAAACTTGTCCATAGAAATACGCATAAACAGGAAAAGACTTAGATGGAAAAGAAAACTGCATACTGTGAAACGAAAAGAGCCATAAATTGAGAAAGAAAAGTTACAACTTCCTTTTCTCCTCATTTAACCTTGTTTTGCATCTGTAATCCAGAAAGATAAAAAACCCCAAAACTTGATTAGCTTGTATATAATCGGTGTTGGAGAGGTGCTAAGTCATTCTGCTCAAAAGAAAATATGAAAAAACAGTGTATTGAGTAATATGTAATAAAAATTTTCTTTGCTTCATATTTTCTCATACTATTAATATGAAAGAAAAAAACAAATGTAACCTTTCTAAGAAATAACTTAATCTTCTAAGAAGTTGAACTAGTTTGATCCATTACTTTAACTTCCTCATGGCATGGTTTTCATGAACAATTTTTCTAGATGTTTGTTTTACCTGGCATAGAAAATTATTAGGAATCTCGATCCACATTTATAAGTTAAACTTTTGGACAGAAGTAGAAAAGTCTATTTTTAGGACTTACACAATAAAGGCTTTCGGTCCTTAAATTACATGGGTAAATTATAAGAGTGCCTTATGAAAGCTTCATAGAACTCTGCTGTATACAATCAAATCAGATCTGACTTTGAAAAGGAGACACCTTACTGCTTTGGCAGCAAAACTAAATGGGGCTTTCCAAGTAGAGGAGAAGCTTATTACTTAAAAAGCCAAGACCAGGTTTCAAGCTGATCACCAGCCGTTTCAGAACAGCTCTCACAAAATACATGCACAAATAAATTAATCTTTAGGTTATGCTTTTCACTGATGCCTTGGACAGACATGACAGATACACAGCTCACTTTGAATGAGTACCACATGCCTCAGATCATGAGCTGGGGCCTGCATCCTACTCTGTAAATTGACAAAAGTCTTTGTTATTCTACGGACAAGATGGTGAGATGATGACAATGAACACTGTGGTACACCACAGGAAGATATTTTAACAACTCAAACTTGCTTTCTGTGTTTTCCAACTTGTTCTAGTTACATTTCCTTTAAAAGTGGGCGATGTGACAATGTTGTTTTGCAGCCTTTCAAGCCTTACTTGTACCTTTCTCTATCAATCCCTTCTGGAGTTCACATTTTTATCTGGGGTAAAAACAAAGAGTGAAAGTTATTTTTGTGAACTAGCCATTTCTAGTCCTCATGTTATTTAAAAATCTGGCACTTCTGATCCTGTCATTAGCTGTAGCAAAACAGGAATGAGAATTTACTCCTCACACAGAATTTTTTATCATTGTCCATTACTGTCTTATATATATAGCATATATTTACATGCAACATAAAAAAGACCATTAGGAAGAAATACCTTTTAAAAAATTATGCTGGATAAAAAAAAGGAGAGCTTGACTTATACTTTTCTTTGATAGAATGAGCCCTAACCCAGAAGCTAAGGAAAACTGCTATTAATGGATCATGACAATGACTAGGAAATACAAAACCTAAAGCATACATTTCCCTTTTACTTCTTTACCTTTGTGACCAGATACACCACTATTCCATACTGGCACCTTGTATAGTGCTACACCTGTATAGTGTTACAAGGTACACATGGTATGAAGGGCTGTGTCTATTCATTTGACTAATTGCCTCTACATTTCTGTGTAAACAAATGCACATTTTTGTTTTTCCAGTCTTTTGATCTTTATTTAGTCAACTTTTCATTTTTATTTTCCACACCCGCTTTTCTTAAATAAACCTGTTTATTAAAAAAAAAACCAAACCAAACCTAAATAAATAAATTAAAAATTACCTTTTGGTTTCTGGTCAATAAATCCCTAAAACACATGAGTTAGGCAAGGGTCATGGGCTTATGAAGCTGAGGGAAGAACATAGGGGCTGACCACAGCTGTTGCAAAGAAAACTGAACTTAACACAGAAGGGATTGGAGGGTTAGTTTTAGATAAATGCTTCTATCAGTTCAGTGGATTAACTGATTGTGCAAATGTGTATTCTTGAGTTAATCAAAGGATTGTGAATGGCTTCTTGAATCAGCCAGCCCAGCAAGGGAAATGTGCATATGTTGTTCAACCCCACTGAGAGTATAAACAACTCACAAAATGAATTTTGAAAAGATAATGGGCTTGAGCTGACTTTAACTCACATATTCCTTCCTGCCACCAGCATTGCCCAGTGAGGATATGAAGACCAGTAGTGAGGATCAGATTGGTACTGTGATCCCACTGTACATTGCAGTGGTTATAGCTGCTTGATTTCAGCATGTTGCCGTATCACTCTGCTAAATAAAAATCCCACATGACATCAAATGTCTTCAGATGAGCAAATTTCATTTTAAACACCAAAACCTCCTCAGAGTGAGATACCTGATAGAGCCTGGCCAGACAATTCTGACCCTCTTGCATTTCATTGCTCCCCACAGGGGATATTCCTTCAAAGGATGGAAGAAAAAGTGATACTGACTATACAGTATCCATACAGAATTAGCCTTCTCTAAAATACATCTTTTTTCTCTATTGTTTTCTGTTTGAGTCAAGTTCTGTTCAGTTGCTGGCAGCTCATCTCATGTCAGAGATTACAGTAGCTCTTGAAAGTGTCAGGAAGCAAGCAGAACCACTGTGAACATCTGGAATATGTAAGTGGCTATCTGTGTTTAATAATCCTACACAAAGCTTGAGGGTAGAGGCACTCTTGAAAGTGGAAATTCTCTGTGAAATTCTTTAAAGAGACGAATTATTCTTCAGATCATTTAAAAATAAATGTCCAATTGTAAGAACAGATAACAGGAGAAAAGTACTACCAGGCCTACATTTCTCCTTCTAGAACAATTTTTTAGAAATTAAACACCTGATTCGTGGCAACAAATCTTCAATGCTTAAACAGACTGATTACTATTGGATGACTCACATCTGGTATTTGTCCATTCAAAAATCTGTAAGAGTTAGATGGCATAGATTTACCAGGGCAAGTATTTTAAAAGAGTGAACTTTCATAGAAAGACAGAACAAGTTCATTTTCCAACCCAGTATAAATATTGCGTGCAAAATGTTTCAGAGGCCTGCAAACTGAAGCTACTGCTAGAGTCTGACTTTAAAAGGAAAACCAGGAATAAGAGATTCGAATATGAATTCAAAGGGAGGTACCTTTTCTAAAAAGGCAAGTGAAATTTTAATTTGCCAAGAATATCACAGTGTAAGAAATCACAATATGAATATTTGCTAGCGTTTACACAGACTGATCTCATTTAATGAAGATAACTCTTTCTAACAATTTAGTACAGCTTTCCTATCAGACACTTTCTTGCTGCTGCCAATTGTTTAACTTACCTTTTTTTAAAAAAAATAAAATGTAATCATTATTTTAAACATACATTTACAAAAATAATATAAAGAAAGGCTTGGTCAATTTAAAAATATTTTAAATGTCTGGAATACATTAAAACACTCAAACATTTTCTTTTAAAGTACTTTTTTAGAAAGCCTCATCATTTAATGTCAAGGGCCCTGGCCCAAGGGAATAGGAAGCACAGTGCACAGAAACAGCATGTTTATGAAAACACTGATGTAAGGGTAGGTTCAGACTTCCAGGAGAGCTACACATGTATCACATGAGTTACCCTAAAAGTTACCCTAGTTTTCAAGACCAATTTTGAGGTAGCCTTTGTTTTCTAAATGGAATTTTGACATCATTTCTGTAACCTTAAAAAAATTCTGGTGACCTTAACTCTTGAGTGTATATGTCATTTTAAGAAGATTTAATGTTTTCTGTTATTCATTAAAAAAAAAAATCAGAACATACTTATCCCACCCCTGTTTTAATACAAATGCTGCATTTTTAAAACTGTCTCTGATTCTGGGACAATTTGACTCTTCATGAGAAATGTGATGACTACATGTTATCCTGGAACATAAGACATAGTTCTAACAATTAATTGTTAGAACTCACTCCACTACTGTGAAGTATGAGTTCGCTTTAAGATATTTTAAAATATTATAAGCCCACAACTCTGTACACGTGGATCAGAATATATTAGCATCACAGAGTGAAATATATAGTACAGATAAGTAAGAATTATGTCACTATATCCAAATACTGAAAGTATTCACCCAGGTGCTTATCTCCCATCTTGCCTTCCTGACATCTGGGCTTCAGTTCTCACATTCGTACATTGTGCAGCTGCTAAAGTTGCCCCCATGTTCTGTACATCTACACACATTGCAGTGCCTTTGAATTCACCTCCTGTCTCATTCCATCATATCATTTTTTACCAGCATATGCTCCCAAGCCTTGTGTAACATCAATTCCCCTTACCAGTTTGATGTATTTCTAATACATCAGCGATGTTTTCCCTGGTCTTACAAAGATTCCAGTCTTGATACCCTACTAAGCTGATTCTCCTGTAATTTAGTTTTTGGTGCCTTTTTCCCAGAAGAGAATTGGTACCATCCCCTATGCAACAAGCAGATGTGAAATTGCTCATGAGACCACATTATTTGCATTCTAACACACATTCTTTAGACCTACTTTTATTTCTGCAACAAAATAGTAAGAACACAAGACTGTCTTGCTTTCTTTTGCCATTTATTTTATCACACCCATTATTATACACATGCCATGCAAATGATACCGTGTGATAGGAAGATAAAACTGTTCCTTGACAAACAGGGCTCCAGCACAGTAATACATTTCCTCATTTTCTGCAACCTAGGTGATTTCTGTAAAATATTTCTCATGTTTTTTATGACATAATCAAGTTAAAATTGATTATTCTACTGTTGCTGAGATCCCACTTAAAGAAAATATTTAGGAAGTTTTTTCCTTTTTTTAAAGCATGGTGTAATTTGCTCTCTTTTTTATGTGAGACGAGGGGCAGCTAAGGAAATTGAAAGAGGTCATCTGGGTTGGTTTGTTTGTTTGTTTTTAGAATAGTGTACTACTCTATTGCCAAAGTTTTGCCGTTTGTGACCTTTAAGATTTTTGTGCGAAGAAATTATACTTTGTTTCACTATTACATATTTCATTACTTTGTGTTTGCATATTTTATTTATGTTTCCAATAAGCTACACCCTCCAGCCTTATAAGGAAGCACCTTTAGCCTATTAAATTTCCACAGAGACCATTTAACATCTAGGAAGCATCTATTACTGTCTGCTCTGGAAACCTGACATAACTGTCAGTACATTATTTCCTTGGCATGGGTTTTGATTTTAGTGAGATCCATAAGCATCTTTCTCTTGTTTCACTAAGAGAAAGATGCATTATTAGAAAATGACAGATCTTGGAACTACTTATAGAATACACTACTAGCACATCTTCTAGGAAATGTGAATTAAATTGTTAATTGTTCCTTTATACAGAAAACACTGACTAGATGTGGATGCATAGCTTAGCTAGTGTCTTTTGATAAATGAGAACAAAGAAAAAGCTATCTTGAGAATAGTCTTCCATCACACCTCTTTTCAGACAAAATTATTTCATTTAAAATTACTGTGATTATGTGCAGATACTCATCCTGTATTTCATCTACATTAGTATAATTAAGAATACATTGTTTCATGCTTGTGTTAGCACACGTGATGAAAGTGATTACGCTGCCTAAGAGTCAATGTAAACTGATCAGCGGCACAAGTTTCTTAAAGTTCATATCTCAATGTTCTTGCAAACTGTTCCCAGTTCATAAACTCTTTGAGTTTGTTGGGATTAATCTCAAGAAGTTTGAACTCAATGAAAGACAGCTGAAAAGGCTGAGTATCAGGTCTTTCTTCTTGCAGGTCACCTATTATCCAAAATAACCTTTGCAAAGTCTGCAAAATGTAATCAAGAACCAGAGGAGGCTCCTGTATCACTCATGTACAGCACTAGTCCCCCCTTGAGCAGGCTGAGTAAATGATGTTTTGTTCAGGGTAGGGTACCATAATCCTCAGAACATAAAAACTTCAGTACAGACTCAAAACAGAAATACAAAAGAACATGCTGCCATTTAAATGTCACAAAAGGGAGCTACGAAATGGATTCGAACATAAGATCTTCCCCGAGGCATTTAAATGAAGAGTGAGACTTGGCCCTGTCAGTTTGTTCCTTTCTGCTGGCATTCGTGGAGCACTTTTCTTTGTGTTTTGACAAGTTAGATGCAGTTGTATAGATAATCTGCAGTCCTCTCCACAAATATGGAGGTCATTTTGTTTCCTCCTCACTTAAAGGACTCATGTACCACTGACTACTGATCCCATTGTTCAAAATGAAGGGAAAAAATGCATTAATGCATTTTTTACAACCTAATTCCATCACACTGACATTTTTTTTCCATTATATAGCTACAGGACACAAAAACTGATGCATTAGTCACAAGGAGCTACCTGTCTCTCGTCTTCTGAAAACACTTCCACTGAAAAACAGTGGGATTTTCCAGTGCAAATTACTATACAGGATTGACTATTCATACAAAACTTTGCAAATGCTTCTTTCAAAAGGATAAAAACACGGCACACAAGCATCTCTACCAAGAGCTAAACACAAGACTAATATGAGCAAAATGGCTGGCTAGCTAGGAACAGTATTTTACAGCCATCTATTTTGAATGTCTTTAATTTGTAATGTTTGACACCACACTTTACTTTTCATTTTTAAAATTTAATTGCATGCATGATTCTTGAAGTGAAGAGCAATTCTTCATACAAACTAATCCAGAGTGCATATTGGTATTACAGCACACAGAGTAAATTATTACTAATGCATGATTATTTACAGCTGCCAACGCACATGATTTTATTACGAATGTACACAAGATTCATCTAAATGTTTTTCACATAAAAACAACCTATAAAAGATGAGTAGTGAAGCTGTAAAATCCAGGAGACAATGAAAGATAATTTTAAGTGCTCACAGCTGCTTGGACCTCGTTCAGTTTTTCAACAATTTGGATGAACAAAGTGACGCAGAACATAATTCACTGTTTAATGCAGTGAGAGAGTCATTAAATCACTCATTCATTTATCTCTTGCAATCCAATTAGCCAAAATGGTAAATTTTCTCCTAGTGAAAGAATTTTAGCCTAAGCTTAGTTAAGCCATGCCCAGTTTTGTCCTCTGCTTTGTGTCTCAGCACCCCTCCATGTCCTTGGCAGTACTGCTCCAAGGCTTCACTGATCTTTCACTTTTGAATCCAGTCTGTCTAACTGAAGGATTCACATATGAAGTTAGAAAGTACACACTATTCACAGTGTGTACAGTGATAACTAATTTGCTAGTTACTTCTGTTTTCTTTAACATATAGTAAATATGCATTCTATAATATTAGGGATTCTTTTGTCCTTACTTTGGAATGCCCTTTGCCTGATTGTCACAGAAGTTTTGGCTACAAAAGAAATTAAAGTTCCAGGTCAAAACATAAATATTCTAAATGCTATTCAATGTAATGTTAAAATTCTTATATATAGTAAGTCTCTCTATATTTTAAATCCTTTTAATATAGGATTTAAAATACCTCTGGTAAGTTGAAACTAAATACAGAAAACAGTAAAAAATAAAATAAAAAATATACATAGAGATGAACCAATATAATGTGTAGAAAATGACAGTCTTATTGCATTTTCACAGAAGACATATGAAATTATGAGGATGTATGGATGGTACTGTGGCTCATTATAGGACCACTTACTCAAGTCAAGAACTAAATTTAGACATTGAGCTTGTAGCTGAATCTGCTCAGATTTAAATGTATGTTAAGAGCAATTATCACATGCCACCTAAGTGAAAAAGAGCACAACTAAATACGTCCAAACTGGAATGCACAACAAGAATTAGATATGTAATAGTTATTATTACAATGCAAGAAATATTGTTAACCTCACAGATATTTCAAGATAACCACAATATCTGAAAGAGTTGATTTCTTTAGTAAATGAGGAATGATTGCACATTTAATACTATCTTAACTCCACTGTATTTATTTTTTATTTATAACTATTATACAAATAAATAATATTAAAGACAACCGTAAATACCAACACTATCAACAACACACAAAATTATCCTGCACATCAAATGAGCAATGCTTCAAAAATTATTATTCCTTGACATCCAGAGGCTAATGGAAGTTCAGTACAGAATGCCATAGATTTTCTGAGCTCTATTGAAAATTTACTTACGGATTTCATCGTAAACCTTACAAAACTGGATGCAGACATGAAAATTAACCTTCCTGTCTTCCTACAATCACTTAAAGGCCCTACTGCTTCCAAAGACAGACTGTTAACACATACTTAGTAAGAAAGCAGTAAGTGACCTCTGTAGTATAATCTGAAAAACAAAACAGAAAATATCTTTTTTCCATTACTTTCAGCTCTCTAAATGCATTGGCTAACTACTTCAAAGTAAAGTAACATAAAATAAAGAAAATGGAGTTGCCTGAAGGGGTAAGTCCTTGATCAATTGTTTAAGGAGGAAAAGACTTGGTTTTTAAGTATGGTAAGTGTTAGTAATTAAAAGCTCAGTGATTATGAAATTGCCATCAGGAGTCCATTCAGAGAGATTTATTCAGTGTTACCCTACTACTGTTGAGATTAATTAAGCTTTAAACACTTAAAATAAAACACTGGAAAATAAAACAATCTGTTGTGTTGTAACCTTGTTATTTTGTGTCCGAGTTACAACACAGCTTGAAAACAAAGGTTTGCATGTCTTGATGTGAAAACTTATGTTTCTGGTCTCACTGGAGCCTTAACATTTAGTCCAACTCAGTAAAACAAGAGGCAAGGTAAGATGGGAATGGATCTTAAAAGTTTTTCTGGAAACATGAAGTTTAATAATTTTTAGAACTAAATTTAATAAAAGAAAAAAAATAAAGTTGAGGCTTGTAACAGCAATGCCTGGATTTGATGACTGAGCACATGTATTGTAGTCCTACGTTCTGCTTTCCTGAGAAATTTCACCAAGCATGCATAATTCATTTGACATTTTATGACACGAGGTAGACTAAATTCTATTTATTTTTCTTTGGGTTTTTTTTACATTTATTGGAATTCATATCTAATTAGGTTCTGTTTTGCTGTACTTACATGTAACTCAACAACAAAAGCAAATTTTATTCTGCAGGCTGTAGCAGTCAAAATTTTCCTGACGATTTAAAAAAAGATCTAGTGTATTAGAGGTTTCTGTATATTAGATACACTGGACTATCATATGGATATCACTTCCTAGGGAACTTTTGCATTTGTACAGGAGAAAATCAATGTTCAGAAGCCACATGTGAAAAATCTAGCTACTGAGGCATTTGTAGCTACTGACTACACATCTGGGCTACAGTACTTTTAAAAAATACCCCAAAGTTCATGAAGTGAAATTGAGTGAGATTTCTGTGGTAGCTTTTCCATAAAAGCACTTAAAAGATGGTCCTATTCTCACTGTATGAAATGTTCCTCTGTATGCAGGAGAGTGAATTTATTATCATGATCTTACTGTAAAAGAACATGTTGTAAGAATGGAAAATTGTACATATTGTAAAGTTATGTGAATGGCTTAGATTAGGCTACACTTTGGAAATCTCCACAGGAAATCTAGAGAAGATTAAATGGTGAGCTCAGTTCTCTGAATGTCAGCAATGTTACTGAAAAAAAAAATCTTTCCTTTACATAGGATATGTTTAGAGTATCTTTTTTTTTTCAGTGGGGCAAATAAATTCACACAGAAAAAACTCAAATCTTACAAGGTTCTTGCTGGTTTTGCCAATTTTGTGTAGCAGCAAGCTTGGAGACGTGTCAGAGATCATTTTTGACCTAGGAAATTTTACAGACTGTAGCTATGCCTTCACTGGGAGAAACACTGTAGTTGTTTCTCATCATCCGGTCTGTCCATTCTGCTCTCTGAATTCCCATGGCACCCAGACCAGTGACATTTACAACAAAACAATGAAAATTAATTACACTAGTGATGAATATCAGAAAAAACTGCTGGTCACAGAGGTCAGTCAGAGGGCTAGGTGTACATCTCTCCAGCTATGGGTAACCTCAGTCAACAGCATTTTAAAATGGTAACCTCAAAACATAACACTTTTCACCAAAATCCAACTGGACTGTGCAATGCTGAAATGTTCAAAACCCCAGATGTATGCAAGCACCTTAAAAAACTTATCTTTCTAACCTCTTCTGATTTCATCCTCCTACATTTCTTTCTGCAAGACTGGAAGGATCACTGTGTAGTAGAATTCCTCTGTAATGTACCTATACATAGGTTCTATGTTCTATCCTATGTAGAAGTAGTTCTTGCCTAAACCCTACTTTCAGCTTTATCTGACTTGTGGGGAAAAACCTGTTCCCAAACTTTCAGACATACCATAAATGACAAGCTTCAGGATTTATGGATTCCCATTTGCCTTCACTGAGAAGAAAACCTCTCTTGCCCTCTGCAAGTGACAGCACCTGGACAGCTTACAGTGTTGATTTGGAACTGCATTTGGAAGCGCGTTTATTCTGTAGTTGTGTCTCCTCGAAAGGGAAACAAACAAAAAGAAAGACCAGCAGAAAGTCTAACGCTGCTGACATGGCTTGCGTCACAAGGGCTCCTATTCTGCAGCCTGTGGGTACTTGATCTAGCTGTAAATTATTAGCAGCACCAAGTGCCTCCAGGAGTCCAGGCACAGCAGCACACAGCTCAGCATGAGGGAGTTCACTCTGATTCTCAGCAAACTCTTACCGTCCAGTTAGGCTAAGGGCAGCTATGCAAGACTACAACTGAGGGATTTTCTGGATTAGAGGAGGGACACCAGCCGGATGAATCAGAAGAAGATGCAGAGAGAAACAGAGTTCTTTATTTCTGCTGTGCTGCTGCCTGTGTTCTGTGCAAGATCCTGGGCTGCTTGCACGTTGGTAACCGGCCCTAAGCATTCAGCTTCACTATTTCCAAAATTAAGCCTCACTGGACATGGATAGTCTGCCCAATTCCCTATTTCTGGTGTATCTCTTAATGTGTAGGACTGATCTAAACCTTTGTCTCTGGGGGCAAAGTTTGCAGGAAAAGTCCAAGTCCTTAGCATTAAAGATCAACAGCTTTCATATTAGAAAAGTAAATAAATCTATCTTTGGCATTTTTCCAAGTTGGATGAAAGATGTGTTCTTTCACTTCATTTTGGTTTGTGGTTTTTATTATGTAGATGTTTGTCTGATTCCTTACCAGGCATCATTTAGATCCTTTGCAACAGTACAAAGACCTGATGGTGCCTTAATTTTCTGCTATTGTTTCTGTATATGTAACACTAGCTTTACCAAGTTTAGATTATTTTAATATACTGTACCTGTACCAACCTCCCAAAACAATCTGACAAGAGTTTTTAAGGGAATTCTGTTTATAGATTGCAACGTCAGTATTTTATTGGAAAATGCTCTCTAGAAAACCGTTTAGATGAAAATACATGTTCTTATGGCTGCTGTTTTAACTAAAAATGATACAGCATGCAGTTTAAAAAAAAAAAAGGTATTTTTAAGGGAACCCTGGTCTTTTGGGATATCATAATTTGCCCCAAAATTTGGTTTTTTTACCCAGCATGTAACAAGCCAATAATTACACACTTGAGAGAGACCCTGCTTATTTTTGTCAGAGCTGTGCGAGCCTAGGAGCTTGGTGGTACTGTACAAATCAAGCGCAACCACCGGACTTTTCCTGCCATTATTCACACAGAGCAATTCAGAGTCGGTGACATCCCAAGTGCAGCCCCTCTGGTACAACTGGACAGTAAATTTCCGTGCGAGTTACGTAACCCACGTCAGGGGAAGGGTCTTCCCCTGGCCAGGGCTCTTTTTGAGCTGTAGGCGTGAGTTTAAGTTTTATAATGAACATAGTTCAGCTACAGGACACATGGACTGTGAGTATTTTGCCAAGTTAGCAAGGTATACACGGACACACATCAACACATTTGGTTTACTGCATCCTTAATTAGAACATTGCACCTGCACTCCTCTGAGATGAGTGAAGCGCTGAAAACCTTGTCTTTCATAAAGCCCCACTTACTATACCTGAAACATTCTACTGCTTTGTGATTTTTACCGGGACTAGGAGTATGAGCATGTTTGTACAGAATAATACAGGTGTGTCAGTAGAAGATGTAATTATAAAAAAGAAGCCTCTCCCTGCTGCAGTAAGAAGATAGTAATGAAAAAATCAGCCTAGGTCACTATTTAAGGCAAAATCTACCTTCAAATGACTCATAATTCTAACATATTAGGTCAAATGGAACTCAATTCAGACATGCTGAGAAAGTTCCTGACCTTCCTTTGACAGAGGCATCTTTTTTTACTAAGTGCAGTATAAGACTTATGGTAACTGAATCTGGAACTACTACTTTTTATTTTCCATTTTGTTGCAATCAGTGTTACTAGGACATTTTACTGGCTATCATAAATCTTTCAAAACATTAAACATGGTCACAATTTTTTACAGAGCACATGTGTTGTACACCTGCAGATTTTGACCAGGGATGAGAGAAATATTACCTGAAGAATCATATAGTGTAGGACATGGTATAATACAAGGATTCAGGTGCTTAGTGTCTGACATTCTGATATCTGGAATGGCCTATCTTCAATAAAGACTTTGGAATAAAACAACTACCAGCGGGAACTGCATTATACTCATTATAGGATAGCATTACTAAAGCAACAGCTTTCAAATAGTAGAATCATTTTTTGTCTGCAAATTATTTTCAGTTTCTACATGTTCTTTAAGGATGAATTTACTTGTAGCTTTACAACTTACAGCAATATGACAGCACACCAACACTTCAGATTTTTTAAAAGCCATGTCATAGGCACTAGAAATGTAGACAATGTAATAGGCTGAATGGAGAGGAAGAACATGCTGGGTTCCCCTCTTGATTCTCTCACTTGCTAATTCATTGATCTTGTGCTGGGCATTCAGCCTGCCAGTATTTCCAACTGCAGTATTTATGTTCATTGCTACACCTTTTGATAACCATTTTGAGATGAACAACTCTCAGCATCCCTGAACACTTGAGAAGCTCTCAGGCACTCCTGCTAGAATCTATCTTTCAATCTAACCTACAGCTTTGACACAAATAGGGAGCTGCATGGAAGCCACAAACAAAATTTTACAGTTAGTTAAGTAAACAATCACAATGTTCACTAAAGACAACTGCAAGTTTGTGCTAAGACTTGCTGAGCCATTTTGCTGGCACAAGGAAGGACTGGAAAAGGAGGCAGAGGGATGCTAAACCAAGGCAGTGAGCAGCCTCAAAGCAGGGCAGTCCCAGAAATGTCACTAACTCTCCTAGAAAAATCACTACCTCAGTTTCTGCAGATTACAAGGCTCCAACACAAGGCAAGTGTTGTGATGCCAACAATCTGCCCACGCTTGTAACACTGCACACCAAGAACTCTATTACAGTGTTTCCACAAAAGACACTAGCTAGCAGTAAACAGCAAATCTAACCCAAAAGAAATACGCCTCAGAAACTGAAAATCTTAATTGCTAAAGTGGAAATGCAAACAAGAGGAACAGAAATTCAAATGTGCATACACTTGCTTCGAGAAATAGTCTTCATGTGTTTACTTGTTAGCCTAATTCTTGACGAAATATCTGTTTATTTCCACCTGGTGGTACTAAGGTTTGTGCAATACCCCACCAACAAGTTGCCCTATGAGTCACTGCTCATCTCAGTTACTTAAATATGATAATACCAGAAGATTCACACACAAGAACAACAGAGCATGTGCAATCCCACAGTTCACATTTTGTTCTGTTACTATGGACTTAATTTTCTGAAAATTGGTAATTGAATTCTTTACTAGATTTTTCAGAAATCCACTGGGACATCCACGCTCATAATTTTACCTGTCATCAGCACAGTAAAAAGAACAACACTACAAATCACCACAAATTCAAAAGCTAGTTCCCTCTGACTAAGATAAGAAAACCTTTTTGGAGGAGAAACATGCCATGATCCTAAAAGTCAGTTGTCTTCTGGAGGAAAAGAATCTTAGACAATTACAAATCTAATTTTTCATTAGCTAAACTAAAGTTATATATAAACATCTTCATATTCTTCCACCCTCAGAAAAGTCATCTGTTCCAATCATAATATGTCCCTAATGATTGTACTGTAAAGCAATGTTTGAAACCTCTGTTTAAGCTACAGAACTGTGAGAATCAGTGGTGGAGAAAGAGGATCTCAGTTCTGTGCAGAATAGGAAACAGTGAGAACACACACGAGCAGAGTAGGAGGGAAAACAGAATAAAGTAAATCAAAAAAAAGAAAAGAGTGCTGCAGCCAATCAACCAGAGGAAGCTCAAGAACACTTAGGTCTGGTCAATTTTGAGTGTAAAACAGTTACTTTGTGGTTTTCCACCCAGGAAGAATTTGACAGGGGCTGCAACAATTGACAATGCTGAAATCAGAATAGCCTAGCTGAAATCAGTTGATCTGGGCTGACTGATACCACGTGAGAGTCTAGCTTAATGTTTTACAGAAAAGTGGGATTAGACAAGTGTGGCATTAATTTGAGTTACTCTGGATTTACATATGAAGTAAGAAAGTAGCCTCACAACTCCCCTGTCTACAGTAGAGATTTCCAAACATTTCTAATAATAGTACAATACTTAATATTGAAAGGCATAGGATAAATACATTCTCCTTTCTAAACTTCAACACACTTTGGGGAATCAAATAAAATTCCTGAATTAATTCTTGTCTTTCTGACTACTTTGCAGAACTAAAAAATATGAAGTATTAATATGTTTTAGAATTGTCCTGCCACTATCTGCCTGCATAAAAAGTCCCTCTCCCTCCTTTAAGTACTGGAAGGCCACCACGAGGTCTCGCCAAAGCCTTTGCTGCTCCATGATACACAATTTTTGTGCTTGAACACCAAGATAGACAAATTTTTTTTTCCTGATTAAGAGAATTTAAAATTCTGACAATCAATCCAAGTCATGTTTTTATAATTATGGGAAAAAATATCTCATATTTATCCACCTTAAATGTTTTTGTGGAGGAATATTTAGATTATTACCACATATTTTGTTCAATGTCATTAATGAAATACATTTTGGTATATTTCTAGGGAGGTTTCATATATGGTTTTGATTTGGAGCAAACACTTCTTTCTGATTAACAGAGTTCTCAGGTTAATTACACCTTTAAACGATTAAATCTTAATATAAATCACTGTTATTTTAAGAGACAATGAAAAAGTACTAATTGAAGAGTGCATAAGCTCTGTACTTTGTTTAGAAGAAGATTGGAAGGACAAAAAATATATTATTTGCCACCTAAATCACGAAAACTTTGTCTGTATAACAGAATACTGGTACTTACTATATCTGGCTTAAGTAGATACTCATGTTCAATCTGAAAACTGTGAGTCTAGGCATTTAATGACTAAACAATAAATCCAGTATTTGTCTGCTTACTGTCCAGCACTAGGAAGAACTATTATCCAACACAACAATCCTTTCCAATTACAAAGTCTGTCCTGTACATGCCCCCTTCTCATGACTTCCATTTCTGGATTGTGTAAATTGCTTAAGATCATCTCGAGTGCCTCACATACATGTACAGTTATATCAATATTTCACAGAGCATTGCTTTATTCCACTCTTTATGGTAGACAAAAGTCTGTATCGTGGTGCATTCTTCTGGGTTTTATTGGGGAGAAGGTGAGGCAAACTCTGGACATCTGGGAGTTGTAAAGTGCATTAGCACTTCTCATTTACTGTCTTTGGCAAATTCTGTAATTTACAGAATGTTATACATCCCTGGAATGCACTGTCTCCTTTTGCCTATAAACTTGTTGCATGAATATCTATACTAAGATCGAATTGCCCTTCATTTCCTCTCAACAAACTTTCACTCATGATCTAATCTAAAATCACCCTTTTGGTTTTCCTAGGGTAATCAAGAAAAGATACCAAAATGAAATCACCTTCTATCTACATGTACTTTCAACAATTTGGCATTATAGGCCTGCTATCCTAAAAAATTTTAATACATCAATAATATTTTCATGATATATGAATATGTATCATGAGTGGTGGTGGACAAGATGGTGGTGGACAGGAGCCTCAGAAAATTTTCTTCTTAACAGTGAGCATGGACTCACAGTACTGTAAATGGGCATGGAAGAAATTACTCACTGAATTTATGGGAAGGTGCTGTATTCATCCGGGAAACTAATGATTCAATTCACATAATAAACAATGAAACATCAGGAAAAGAATGACCTTAGATTTGCTGCACAATTGTACCTACACGGAAAGAACCACACACACAAACTATATTTCAATTCCTGAAGAAACCTCTCACCAACAATATGGAGTGTGGGAAACCCCACAACAGCCATTCCACGAAGTGCCAGATCAGATGGTCAAGGTCTCTATTTCATTCTTTTTAATCAATATATTAAGACTGCAAACTCTTTACTACCTGTGCACTTACAATCAATGTACTGCCTCATTTTCAAGTTTTGTTAAAGATTCTTCATGACAGAAATGTGAATGACCAATACTTGAGTCAGTTCAATCTTATCCCATTTAAAATTCCATGGACAAATTCAGAGACAAATAGTCCCTCTATTACCTCCAAGGTTCAAGCACAGAGGAAACATTGTTCATCATTCAAATCCTTGAATACATTCACTTCATCTGTGAAATCCAGACAGCAGCCTATCCTGATTTAGATATACTGGAAGTACTCCAGACTTAATGTTCAGTTTAGATCAACATAAAATGCTGAAGACTTCTTGTCACATTGCTTCCTCTTCAGTTGGAAGGAAACATATTCCCACTAATAGGTCAAAAATAAATGCCCCCGAGCACCAAACACTCATACAAAATTCACTTAAGACCAATATACCAATTAGTGAAAGAACATGATGAATTCTTAATCATTAAATGCTGTGAAACATATTCCATCCTTCATTTAGAAGGATTTAATTGATATCCATCCCACAGGCACACTCACATGCACTTGGGATACAGCAGCAAAAGAAAAAAAGACTACCAAGTAGTGAGGTAATACAGTTGACAGAATTCTCTCCCAACTTTTGCAACTGAAATGAAACAGGAAAAGAAAAATAACTTCTCCTCTACCCATGAGGGAGCATAAGCAGGACAATAGTTAATAGTCCGTTACTATCATCCTAATTCTGAAAAAAATAAAAAAATAGGTTCTGAATCCTTGTATTCACATGTAGAACTGGTAAGACTTCTCTTAGACAATTGAAATTCTAGGGTAAAAACATGCCATTACATCCTTCATTTAGGGTCATGGCATGTTTTCACCCAGAATTCAAACTGAACAGAACAACTGCTACTTTTTGCTACATTTTCCACCAGACCTTTACACTGAAAAATTGTCTTCCCAAAAGTGTGTGAACTATATCAATGACTGTTGATAGAAAAACTCAGTTCAGTTAGCACTCAGTTTAATTGAAAATGTCAGAAGATGCCTTTCACAATAGCTCACATCCTGTATTCTTCTGAAGTTCATAAATTCTGTATCACTCTACTATATTACATTGGAAACTTCTTTTATACATTGTAAACATATTCTTAACAAAGATAAATCTATGCCACAAAAAAATAATAAAATCATAAACACAATTTTTTAGCTTCAGAACTTAGAATAGTAAAACAATTTTTTATTAGTTAGTCAGTGAGATTAAAAAGAAAATAGTTTTAGAAGTCTTTTCTATGAAAGAGATGAGAATATTGTACTTACAGGCAGTACTTTGCTAGAAGCATACATAAATCTAACAGTATTATTAGCATTTAAGATGTATTTTGCATTTTATCTAGTTACTGTTTTCCGTCACCAACTCTGCTGTCACCTTTTAGCTTCACATTTGTATTTATATAACACGTACTTTATTAAGCAGTTTATATACAGTCTCTTACATTGTTTACTTACCAACAGTATCACAGGGTTCATCTTTATGTACACAGAAATCCTTCCTAGAATTGGGGGGGGAAAGGAAAAAAGTTAAGCACATCAAGCTGTCAGAGGGTAACAACTGTGTGACCTATTTACAAACATTTTGTACAGCTCAATTAATAAATACAGAACACCATTATCTCAACAAAGAGCAGGGGGAAGCAAAGGCTAGGATTACACAAGCACTGAAACTCCAGTTTATTTTCAGAACAAATTAAAGAGGAGTCAGGTGACAAAACAGGTACAGTATATTCAAATTGCATTGTACCTAATTTCTGTGTTCTGTTGTTTTGCTGTTTTTGTTCGGTGTTTTTTTCTTTTTCTGTAAGCATCTTGAAAAGTAACAAGTCTAAAATTAGGAGGTTTTTTTGTTTGAAATGAAAATATATTCAGTGTTTAACACCAGATTCAAATGTAGCACTGTAATCCAGCATTTAGACCAGTGACAGAGTCAGCAAGCTTTTGTGCTAGCAGGTCAGTGGTCAAAATCACTAATAGGAATATGTTCTGGAGAAGCATTTCTGCTAGAACATCCCATTACAACAGTGAAAGAATTATAAATTAATTCACAGGGAGAAGACTACCCTATCTCCAACACATATTTTAATCCAGTCATAGCTCTATAAATAAGACTGCTCTGTTGCATAAAGTAGAATAAATACTTCAACTCTGTGTTAAACAACACCTGCATCTGAGATTCATTTTAGTTTCATACCCATTTCACTTGTTCTCAGAGATACAACAAAGTTACCAAAAGAGCAAAGGGAAAGCTGCTTTTTCACTGGAGTATTTGGAATTCATAATAATTTATTATTTTAAGTAAAAAAAGGGTTGCTGAAGTATGCATGAACTGGAGAGACTGGGAGGGAACCAATGAGGAAGTAACAACAAGTTTAGCAAACCCACAAATAAAGAAGTTCTGTTTTTAGCTGTGCCACAGAGTAATGGTCTCTGTTTTCAGAAAGAGACCATATGGATCAGAGAAATTTAATTTTTATATTCTGTATATGGAGGTACCTAGATATACACATAGATTGATAAGGATAAAGATATACACATAGAGAAACACCCATTTTCCAAAATTCTTTTGTTCTTGATACATAAGATACTGATATTTATAATTTTTACGAATGTAAGTACTCCAAAAGCTGTTCGTTTGTTTGTTTCCCAGAAACGATTCCTACAGAGTGATTTAGACCCAAAAGCAATCTCAAGAGGCTGGCAAAGTTCTGACACTTGTTAAAGGCTACAACAGATAGATACATGAGGTTATACAGCTTTTGATTAACCAGTCATCACTGCCAGATAATTACAGAGTAGAGAAGAAAAACAGCAGTGCTGTAAACTGATAAAGTTGTGAGTAAAACTGATAAAGTAGCTCTGGGAATATACTCGAAGAAGTCCTGGAAAATGAGCAAAAGGTGGTGAACAAGAAACTATAATCAGATACAGAAGAAAGTTATTTTTTCAAACCTGAAAGAAATTGATGAAATTAATGCACCGGGTTGTAACACAATTCTTTGTTTTTTGCTATGTGACACAAGGGACTTATTGTCTTGTTAAGCAACATGACAGAACAATTAGAAATATGGGACTTTTGGTGAAGCAAGAGAACATGTGTAAAGACAATCTAAGGACATAGATTGCCTTCGACACACACCCATCCGACCACCATAATAAGTAAAAAAACAAACAAACAAAAAAATAGAGCATACCTTCAAGTGTAAAAGAATACCATCTGACATGTTAAAACTGCCAGTATCCAAGAGGTTTCTGCTTATGTAATAGCTTTGTTCTTGTATACTTACTGAGCTGGTTTTGTTTTGTTTTTCCTTCTTGGTTGAATCTGGCTATGGTTATGCTATGTATCCACGGTTTCGTTATGGGACTTGGGGGAAATGGAACTGCTATGATTTGGCAAGAGGGAAATACAGTAAACCATTCTTAGTTCCTGATTTACATTGAAAGAATGTAATACCTCCTTTAATTTCCAAGAAAATGAATGCATTACATACATTTGAGACCATGCTCCTTAGTAAAGATTTACAGTTCTATCTAAACCTATCAGTGACTCCCACAAAAACTGCTCTCTAATTCCCACATGGTAAGTTACATATTCCATCACAACTACATTCCTGTATGCATAAATAAAATACATATATATATATGCACAACTCTACAATTTATATATATATATGAAATTGGCATACTGAAGCTATACAAAATAGAGGATACAGACTCTTCCAAGTAGGGGGAGGCATAAAATCAAGTAGTGAAGCACCCTTCAAAGTCCTCAGACAAGTTGCCTTCGTCCTTTTCATCCTTCCTCTTAGTAAAACAGGACGAAAATATTGGCATTACCATTAGTTCATATAGAAGCTTTTTGTGGTACAAGTTAGTAACTGAGTCTGCCACTGAAAGCAAGAAACTGGTTAAAGCACACTGAGGTCCCCCCCTCTCCAATACACAGTACACCATGTTCATTATTCTAAGAGGTGACTCTACACACACACTGAAAACAGGTCCTTATTTGACCAAGGGAAAAGAGGAGCCTTCATGAGACTTGAGGCTGAATTCTGCACTTGAATGAGCTGACAAACTCTAGAAGAGAATTCTAAGCAAAGATTAGCAACCACTAATCCATTGTTTCAGAAAATTATATTTAGTTAGTACATTTCAATTGACTACATATAGCACTATGAAAGACCTTCGCAGCAAACAAAGGCTAATTTCTAAATATAAAGTATCTCTGTACGTTCTCGTTGTTAAAATAAATCCTGATGTGTAGGTGGGATGTACAACAGAAGACATCAAGAACAGCAGAAGACTAAAGAAAAATCCAGTCTTTTCTTCATGAATAATTTGCAGCACCTTGTCATTTTAGATAAATTTAATACTTGTTTTAAGCAAGTCAAAATGTCCAAGCTGGTATATAATTTTCTTCCATATGCTAGATTGGAGAAAAGAAGAAGCAGAAGAAGACACCAAATGGATTTTACCCATGTACCAAATCTTCCTTCTGGCTTCACCCTACTCTTAATTTCACAATTTCTTTAATGATTGTAATTTTGAGAAATGTAGCATAGGTTTGAAACTGCAGTCTAACTCTTGCTGTTATCAGTGCTGGGTCTTACAACATTTAAAGGCATATTTGGGGCTTATTGCCCAAGAAAGAAGCTTTTATAAGGAATGGTTGCAATTAGTCGCCCTTGTGGCAAATGACATTATCCTCAAATTACAAATGCCTTCATTTGCACTGTGCTAAGTGAATAATGACAACACTGAAGAAGTTCTTGTCTCTTCACATAATAGGAATTTCTGAAATTATTCTCACGTATAAAGTAAGCACTTATGTACTAACTAATAGATGCACATTTAATGAAAATAATTAAATTTAACACTGTTCTGTTGTTAATGAACTACAAGAAAAATTACATATTTACTATTTAGTTGAGAAGTTAAATAAATAGACAATGTTACTAGCAGAAATGCTATTTCAGAAACTTTGAGGGTAAATACACCAGTATGAATTGGTCAGTGTATTATAGCAAAAAAAGGAAATACTATATTTAAATATTTAAAATAGCTAACAAATCACTTAAGCTCTGTAAAGTCGAACTGAGATTAAAAAGGATAATATAAATAGGCCTTCTAAAGTTCATGTTTCAGTCAAAGTGAAAAACAACAATTCATAAATATAGCAAGTGAATAACTGAACTGAAGGTGCAATTAACATATCAAAATAGATATGGAATAGTTAGGAAGCCAGAGAAGGCATTTTTGAGTGAAGTCCAACAGAATCTAGACTCAGTATTAGCATTAAACAATGAAGTAGAAGAAAATAAAAGAACATTACTGGTGAAGTTTAAAAATTAAATTAGGTCTGATAAAATTGAGACAAAGCAAATTTTAAAGATGACTCATTTGAGTAAATTTTCTTTTAATGTAGCCAAAAATGGACCCTCAGACTTGAAAAGACACAACAACAATGTGACAACATTAATAAAAATTCAAACAAAAATCCAAACAAACAAACAAAAAAACACACACACAGAAAAGAGAATTTGAAATCAGGCAGTAAAAGGGCACAGCATCCTTGGATGAAGATTCAGGAAAATATAGGAACAGCACCACTACAACTGTTCCCACAATACTGTGTCCTGTTTTGGTGCTTGTGCTTGAAAAAATAACTTTGTCAAGAGGAAAAGGTCTGGAAAGAGATGAGATAATAATTACACAGAGTAATCTCTGTAAATTACTGTAAAAGAAAGAAGAGTTGTGGCTTGACCACAGCCTACAAGTATTTCCATAGAGAGGAGCTTTTGAACAGTAGCAAAGGGTACAAAGAGATCCGTGGATGAAAACTGAAGCAACAAAAATTAGAAATGAGACCAACAGTCCATTCTTAAAGTAAATAACCCTGCCAATAATCTGCTGCAGAACACAGTTAATATTAATTTCTTTTAAATCTTTGTTGAAAGACTGTCTAGTTTTCTTATTCACCAGACAATTTAAAATGTAAAAGTAACTGTCTAAATTTTATGTAAGGGTCTTGCACTAGATAATCAGAGATATTAAATTCACTTTAGGCCCCTGTAATCCTACGGAACAGATCTGTACAGTGAATGGAACATATGTAGCCTAATTACCAAAGTTTGAAAGAATAAGCTGACAGAAACAAGCAAGTTCATGAAGTTTTTCCCCAGATGTATTACTACAAGCATTACCACTTCACAGACTCAAACACCTTGAACATAGAGAAGAAAAAAACAAAACAGCATGTGATGACTTGAAAGTAGTGTGATTTTTAAAATACACAAGATAAAATACATGTCTTAAAATTTAAGTGATAAATACAGGAGATAGAGGCTTTTCTAAAAAAAAAAAAAAATCTTTTTATTCTAAAAATCTTTATATTCTAAACCAAACTTTTTTAACATTTCCCTGCTTCTTTCTGCATCTACAACCCTATTACAAAATAATTAATAGTAAGGCCATGTGAGATTCTCATGAACTTCCTTCATGAACTTCCTTCATGATGTCTGCTGGTGGTGTCAAAAAAAAAAGAAAATGAAACCAGCAAACAGTGTACAAAAACATCAAGAGATCTGGCAGCATGGAAATTACACTCATGAAGACAAAATTAAGAATAATCTCATCTCTCACCATTCTTATTTGCAAGAACCCACTTTTCCATTCATTAGGAGTTTAAGAACAGCAATAGCAGCCTAATAACCAAAATCTCTATCTCAATATATTTCAGCAAATTGGAACTGCCAAACACTGCAGCCTTTTGGGGTGACCCTGTGATGTCAGTTTTAATCATGCAGGGATCATTCACAGTCTTCTTCCTCTGACTTTCTTGAGGAGGTATTTTTGGTTCAGAAAGGTAGTAAAAAGCGAAGAGAGAAAAAGACCTGTACTTTTTCTTGCGTGCATTGGAAGGTAAGAGCAATGCTTAAAAAATTCTTGACCAAGCTTTGGGGACAGTTCTGGAGGGTGGGAATTATTAGAAATTAAACAGTATTTAACAAATCTAGGTGCTGTTTATGCCATTTTCTACTTTTATAGAATGGGACACTTTCTTACAGTGACAATGTCCCAAAGCACTGTTTCAATCATGTGTCACCCAGAGCAAGAGATTTCAGATGCTGAAGGTCAGTATGAATAAATGGCTGATGTACACAGCCAACATGATGAACATGGAATATCACTGTGTATCTGATGAATATTGAGAAAATCAGAGATCTACTTTCTGACGCAAGCACACGTGAAAATATCAGTTCTGAGAAGGAGAATAAAGAATTTGGGGGTTTTTATATATATTATTCTTTTTATACATACTTGTTTTTCTAAAAAACACTGTGACACAATAGACTGATTAATGCACTGGAAAAGCAAAACGATGCATAATTTTCAAGTGAAGACAGATTTTGCCTCACTCTTGTATGCACATTTTTTTATACACTCCAAAGCTTTCATTACCATTTGGAGTGGTAATGGAGGCAGCATAAGAACTTCAGTAGCATCACAGAACAAAGGGGGATGAACCTTTTCCTGCCTTACTTTCAGTTACCTCATTCAGGTCAAGCAACCTATCAGATAGCAACTGGTAATGTCTTCTCAGTGCCCACCAAAACTGGGGTTTGTCTCTGGGCATTCACACTGTAACTTAAAAGGCAAGGAGGATGTTGATGCAACATGCTGTGTCTTGTCCTCAGAGAAAAGTAGTTCCTGATAATGTCTATTTCTAAAGTAACAATGCTAATTTATAACTGTGGATACAGTAAAACTTATCTGATAAAACAGGTTGTTTTATAAAGAAAGTCCTTAAAATAATTTCTGTCTTAATTATCACATTCTCTTTATATCTAACCTCCACAGGGATCTTTACTAAATCCACTACAAACTCTTTCTGCCTTCCCTTTACTTTATGGTATCATATTTTATATATTTATATATTTTATACATTACTTCACTGAAATAAGCCAATTTAAAGGGAAACTAAACAAAAACTCAAAGGCTGAATTAAAACCAAAATAAAGTGAAATGAACAACTTGGTAGCAGATTCACATGTATCACTACATACTATCTGGGCAGCAGAGAAAGCTGTAGGGAGAAGTTGGTCTTCCTTTCCTTTTTACAAAACAGATGCAAAAATAAGTTTTGAAAAGTACCTTTTTCATGAAAAGGCTATGACGGCTCGTTGACTGTTCAACAACAGTCTCTATAACATCCAAGGTATTCTCTTTGTATTTAGGCATTAAAAATCAGCTCTGCAGAACACTCAACACTTAATTTCTAACTCTTTTGGTTACTACACACAACAGGCATGTGAAAGCACAGGAAAGGTTTTAAAATGCACTCTTGCTGTTCTACTATCATGCAAGACAAATGAGGAGGTGTGGTAAGTTTTAGGAAGTCTGCCACAGAATGTGCTGGATAACCAAAACTTTGCATTTTAACTCAAAAAACACAGTCTGTGTTCATCTGCCTAAACAAAATTATTTCTCTCAATAAAGTAGATCTGCTGTCCAAAGCTCTTTGGAAGTTGTGACAAAGGAGCTTGTTCTGTGTTTGCAAAACAAAATGAGATTCAGAATTAACAAAACACACAAGTAGAGCCACACATGGGGTTAGCTATATCATAAACCTGATGATGTGCAGAGGGAGCCTGGATTAGCAAAACATTCCCACAGTCAGCAAACCGCACCAGTATGATTTATTAGCAGCTAAAGCAGCTCTAAGGTGGGAGGCAGTACAGGCTAGAGAATAATACCACTGAAAAAATAAAAATGTCAGAAGAACAGATCTTTAATTTCTGGCTCCAGCACTGACTTACTGTCTGACATCTAACCAATCACTTCCCTGCTCCCTACTTCAATTTCCTTAACACTAATCAGAGATTTAATTAAAAAGAAATTGTATTTAAATTTACAGATAAAAAAATTGTAGATGATGCCACAGCAAGTCCAGAGGAGGGTCATGAAGGTGACCCGAGGGCTGGAGCACTTCTCCAATGGAGACAGGCTGAGCTGGGGTTGGTGAGCCTGGAGAAGGGAAGGCTCTGGGTCAACCTTACTGAAGCCTTACAGTACCTGAAGGGGGCCTACAAGAAGGTTGGAGAGGGATTTTTTGCAAGGGCATGTAGTGACATGACAGGGAAGGCTGGTTTTAAACAGAAAAAAGCTAGGTTTATATTAGATATAGGGAAGAAATTCTTTACTGTAGTTATGAGACACTGCAACAGGTTGCCCAGAGAAGATGTAAATGCCCCATTCTTGAAAGTTTCCAAGGCCAGGTTGGATGGGGCTTTGAGTAACCTTCTCTAGTGCCAAGTGTCCTTGCCCATAGCAGGGGTTTGGAACTAGACAATCTTTAAGGTCCCTTCCAACCAAATCATTCTATGATTCTGTGAAATCAGAATATCATTATTTACAAAGCAATTCAGAAAAGCACATCTTAACATACAACTAGCATTTTGCAAAGGTTTTTTACCATTCAGAATCACAGAGTTGTTGGGGCTGGAAGGGACCTCTGGGGCTCATCTGGTCCAACCCCTCAGCAAAGTCATGGTGTCCTAGAGCAGGTTACATGGGAATGTGCCCAGAAGGGCTTTTGAATGTCTCCAGAGAGGGGGACTCTACAACCTCCCTGGGCAACCTGTTCCAGTGCTCCTCAACATAAAGAAATTCTTCCTCATGTTGAGGTGAAACTTCTTGTGTTTTAATTTATGGCCATTGCTTCTCATCCTGTTGCAGGACACTGCTGAAAAGAGCCTGGCACTGTCCTCTTTACAACTGCCTTTGAGATATTGATATGCACTAGTCTGATCCCTTCTCAGTCTTCTTTAGGACTAAATAGGCCCATTTCCCGTAATCTCTCCTCACAAGAGAGATGCTCCAGACCCCAAATCAGCTTTGTGGCCCTCTGCTGGACCCTCTCCAGTACCTCTGCATTTTTCTTGTACTGAAGAGCCCAGAACAGGACACAGGACTGCAGATGTGGCCTCACTAGAGCCAAATAAAGGGGGAGGATCACCTCCCTCAACCTACTGGCCATACTCACCCCAATGCACCCCTACCACTGGCCCTCTTGGCCACAAGGGCACATTGACAGCTCATAGTAAATTTGTAATCCACCAAGACTCCCAGAAATGCTGCATTAAATTCAGAAAGCTGTGTGGCCAAATCCACTGACTGCTGAAGACATCTCCAGACTGCTGCCTCTTGACTACTTAACCAATGCCTTGCTTGCATCTGTTCAGTAATGTGCCTAATGCTGATCCAGCCCTGAGTGGTTTAAATATGGTTTTGTGTTTTTAATGAAAGTGTCTACAGGTCTGCGTGTGCTGCCTCTTTTAAATGAAGGCTCATGGAAGAAATCATCCAACCTTAGCTATACATATGTCTAAGGCCTCAGCCCTATAGACAAAGAAGAAATAAGAGAGTAACCCATTCATCATTTCAGATGTTTACCATCTGGTAACTACTGCCTGAACTACTGTTCTGAACTATCACTTTACCACCACCTTTGAGTTCAGGAAAGACGCCTCAAGTTGCAAGCTTCCTGTGTTAGTCATTATCAAGTCCTTTGATCTATGTTCATATTAGGCTGTTGCCTATTTTTAATGCTCATCTTTTATTATTTTACCTTGTGATCAGTATGGCTGCATCAATTGAAGACATGTCTTCTCCCCAGCTTGTTGACATTTCTAAGTGTATATCATTCTTCTTGCCAAATTCTTCATGTTGCCATTTACAAAAACTTTCCAGCATTTTTTCCCCATGATGTCCAATATACATATCTGCCTGGAAATCAAAAAAATATTAATGTTAGTAAAATTATGATTCTCTAAATAGAATTCAGATGCTTCTTTGACTGAGTTAGTAAAAATAATCTGCCTTTTATGGCATAATATATTCAAAGCGAAACAACTCAAACTTCAGGATCAGAGACCACCTTTTTCTCATATCAAAGATACAAATGGAGACAGTGCACTGAGAAGTGCACATGCATCTCTTCACCTGAACTCTTGTCTTATTTATTTTCTGATTTTTCATTATCCATAGTGAAGAAAAGAATAAAGGTGTGAAGATCCAGAATTTGATCACTAAATGAGATTTCTTCAACTGCCAAGAGGAACTGAAGAAAGAAATACTTACTTCTTCAATGGAAAAATACGATATTTTAAAATTAGAACCATGGATAAGAGAATCCCTTTTTCTTATGAACTAAGTAAAGTATGAAAGGATTTGCATAAGATTTTGTAGAAAAGAAACCAAACAAGCAATCAAGTTGACATTGTCCTGAAATAAGATATAAAACCCACAGGTTAATGGAAAATTTCAGTCGGGGTATCAACCGACTTGTCTTTCTTCAGAAAAAAGAACAATATTTGCGATGATGCCTGAAAAGGGTAAAAGAAGTGCTTTATCTTGTCACTTTTTGTTTGTCTAGGGATTAGCTAACAAAGAACATCAGTACTCCTTCTACTGCCCATTTGGTTTAAGGGGGATGACTTTTATATTGAACCATACAAATGCACAAAAGGCAGAGCAGAGGCAGACTTTGTTAAGATCCACCTGATTTCCACAAGGAAACTTTGATTGACTTTTAACTGCAAAAACAGTCTCAATACATCATCATCATGGCTGGGCTTCGTGAACGAAGATTTGGGAAGGGCTCTACCCACGTTTGTTGTGAGCACGTTGGTGGCTAAAAAGGCCAACATGAGATAGGCATGACTGGTTGCAAAAGGCACAGCAGAAGGACTCCTTAGGTGGTATATTCTGCAAGACACGATTCTTTCTGTGTTGTCTTTTCTCCTCGAGAGTGATCCTGCGTGTGTTCTCAAAGGAAACAGCAGCGTTGTAGATGGTGTGTCTCCAGGCCTCCCCATTGGAGGCCAGAGTAGACCAGTTATGTTGATCAATGTGGCCGAGGCTGAGATGTTGTTTCAGGCAGTCCTTGTATCTCCTCTTTGGGGCTCCTCTCTTGCAGCAGCCGGTGGCAAGTTCACCGTAAAGCAAGATCTTAGGGAGGGGGTGGTTGGTCCTTCATCCTGCAGACGTGCCCTGCCCAGCACAGCTGTGTTCTCAGCAACATGGCCTCAATACTTGTGACTGCTGCTTGTTCTAGAACAGATGGATTGGTCCCATAATCTGAGCAGTGGATGTTTAGGATTGTACGGAGGCAGCGTTGATGGAAGCGTTCGAGGAGTCGCAGGTGGTGGCGGTAGATGACCCAGGATTCAGATCCGTATAAGAGAGTGGACAACACTATGGCTTTGTAAACACTGATCTTGGTACTTTTCTTCAAGTGTTTATTTCACCAAACTCTTTTATGAAGCTTTCTGAAGGCACTGTATGCCTTTGCTAACCTGTTGTCTATCTCCCCATCAATCTCACCATCTGAGGAGACGAGGTTGCCCAGGTAATTAAACTGCTGGACTGATTTGAGCTCTGATTGGCCAATGGTGATATGGGGATGATGGGGGACTTCCTGAGGTGCAGGTTGATGGAGAACTTCTGTCTTCTTTAAGCTGACTTCCAGCCCAAAGAGCTCAGCAGCATCTGCAAAGCATGATGTTAAACGCTGCAGAGCTGCTTCTGTGTGGGCAACAAGGGCGGTGTCATCAGCATAAAGCAGCACATAAATTACAGAGTCACAGAATTGCAAGCCTGACTCGCAAGTGAATGGTCTGTACAGGGATCAAACCCATGACCTTGGTATTATCACCACCATGCTCCAACCAACCAAGCTAATCTCAATTAGGAGAAGCCTAATCTTCACTGGGGCTGCCCATTAGTGACAATCACTAAGTAATGCACAAAAGCTAACTGAGGAAATTTGCTAGTCACTAAAGTTGGTGAATATTGCAAGCCTTTGGAGCAACAAGCTAAGTAGTGTTACCCTCAACAGGCTAAGACAAAGGTAATAAATACTTACTGGAGTCTCATGAAGGAGGACAAGCTTAGTCACTCGAAGGTTTACTTGTAGTCCAAGACTCTTGTGCTGGAAAAGGTTAAAAACCTAAGATAAAAAACAGCAAATAAAAATATGTGCTTGTATTGCACACAACACACTGTATACTAAAAATAGTAGAACCTCAAAACATTCTCATATTCCACTGTGACTGCTTTAATATTCCAAAAATTGAACACAACATTAAGCTAATATACTGTGTTGGTTTTCTGAAAGAAAAAAGAGAGCTTAGCCAGTATTCATTCCAGGAGCACAAAAAAAGACCTTTCCCCCTCAGTGACCATGACCACTTTACAAACTGTAATCTGTTTCTCCAAATATTTACACGTGCATTTAATACTGTTCACATGAAAATTTCTGTTCAGTTAAATCCACAATCAGGGCCCAAGTGGTCTGAGCCAACCTCTAACTCTAACTCTCTGACTTTCCCTATCATTCAGAATAGCTAAAGTTTATATTAATTGCTCAGCTTATGCTCCTTCTTTAGGATAATCTCACCTTGTACATTACAGATGCTATTTTTTCAATGCTTTAAGCACCAGATGAGTGCACTAGAGCTCCAGACAGAGCTGGGAGGGAGTGTAACTGTCCAAGTCCATTCCTCTTTCATTTTTTTAGGCCACTAATGACCACAGAATCCTTTTCTACAACATCATGTCTTCATAATAAGCACAGATCACCAGAAACCATCCAACACCACAACCCTTCCAACAACACCTTGGACTTCTAACCAAAAAGTAATCTTGTTCTCTCATTTTCAGGCTTCCCTGAAGATATATGATCAGACAGCACAGACAAGTCTGCACCACCATGGTTTTATGCTGCAAAACATATGGACTAAGCCCTGACAGCCTGCTGATGGTCATGTGCTGATTGTCCCTTAAAGTTGTTCAGTCATAATCATCAGAAGGAACAACGAAATCAGCCCCCAGTATGTGCACTGTTGGCAAAACATCAAAATTCATTTTAAATTTCTTACCATGTTTAAGATGGTTAGAATAAATCTTCTGGCAGCATCTGTTCCATGATACGAAACCATAGCTGGATCTGCCACCACAACAGTTTCTATATTGTACTCCTGAGGTAACTTGAAAGAGTATCGCTTTCCTCTTCCACTTTCTGATACTTTTTGATTCTTGGATTTTCTTTTGTCTGTAAAACAAAACATTGCTTGAGAAACTCATCCTTCAAACTACCCCCTACACTACTTTTTAGGATTTGTTACCCTCGATTATGTTATAACTCTGTGGAATGCAATAGCAATGAACTTGAATATATACTTACTTGCCACAGCCAATGCTAAGGCTCATATTAAAGGTCTGTACTACGTATAAATATTAGTTCACACCAAGAAAACAAGAATCTTATCCATCTGTTCAAATAAAGTCAGAAACATTCTTTGCATTCTTTTTACCTAACATATTAATAGGAGAATATGTATGTCTCCTAGTTTGGTTAGTGGGAGAAAACTAAACTCATGTTGGGTCTGAAAGAAAAACAGTCCCACTGACATTGCAGAATTGGTGTCTGTCCATCTTCACAAATCACAGAGAAAACATCTTGATGTAATTATATTTTAGCAGCCAAGATGACAAATGCAGATTTGCCACAAATTCAGCATTAGGAAAATACATGGGACAATTGGTGATTTGCAAAGATGAAAGAATATTTCAAATGAATGACAGAGAACGATATGTAGGATACAGGTTTGTTAGAAACAGAAAAGTGAAGTCCTACTGGCATGACTTCAAAGTCAGTACTGCTGTCACCATAAGCAGCTGAAGTAAAACAACAAAACCAAACCCTGGAAACAGACCTCTAAACCTACAGAAAGCTACAAATCAAAACCATGTTACATTTATGGTAAGGTAGAGGTTACTGCTGGTGTTAATTTTAAGTTTCCTCTCCAAAAACACCACAAAATCCCTATTACTACTACGATACATGTGAAAAAAGAAAAACTAGTTACACTGAAACAGTTCAGGCCAGGTGGTGGTCAGATATACATACAGCAGTTAGCAACGACATTTTAAATAATTTAATACAAATTTAAGTACAATTCAAAATAATTTAAAACAAAATACGGAATGGAACCTCTTGTAATAGCCAAAGTTTGTTAGATTCTGTTGAGAGGAAGTAGAACTTCTGAGACTGATCTCATTGAAGTAATTGAAATCAAGCTTTTTTCACCATCTGTAATGGAATATTGGGCTCTCTGTTTCCAAAAAAAGTGATGCTTGAGATCACAATTATAAACACATGTTCTAGAAACAATCAAATATTCAGAAATTTTTAGGAAATATTTTGCAATTAATCAATCTCATATTTAACAGGAAAGTTCCTATGGTTCTTTTTATAACACTACTCTCCAAAAAAATAAGTCACTCTTCAGGAAACTGTTACAAATATGCCTTAAAAGCCAATAAACTCACAAACTCAAAATATAAGATAATAGTGGAAGAGGGGTCTCTGTCCTTGTCCTTACAGTGGACTTCAACTTGCCAGAAATTGACTGGAAGCATCACACAGCTGGTTCAACCTGGGCCAGAAGATTTCTAAGAAAACCTGGATGAATACTTTATGGAACAGGTCCTAAGGGATCCAACTTGGAAAGATGCCCTCCTTGATCTGCTGCTTGTCAACAGAATGGATCTCATGAGCCAAGTGTAGATTGGTGGCCTCTTGGCCACAGCGAGCACAAAGTGATTGAATTTAAAATCTCCACTGACAGGAACAAAAGTGCCAGCAAAACCTCAGCTCTGGACATGAGGAGAGCAGACTTCAGGCTGCTCAGGGAATTAGTAAGTAAGGTCCCCTGGGAAAATGTTTTTGCAGGTGCTGGGTTCCATCAGTGCTCGTCACTTTTCAAACATCACCTCCTAAGGGCACAGAAGCAGACAATTCCCAGACGTTGGAAGTCAAGCAGCTGAGGCAAAAGGCTGGCTTGGCTGAGCAGGGATTTTGTCTTGGAATTAAGGCAAAAAAAAGAAGTTGTATAGCCAGTGGAAGCAAGATCAAGTGACATGGGAAGAATTCAGAGATGCTCCTTGCTGCTGTAGGGAGAAAATCCGTGCAGCCAAAGCTCACCTGGGGTTGAAGGTGCCAGAAATGTGGGGGACAATAAAAAGAGTTTTTTCCAATACATTAATGGCAAAAGGCAGTATAGAAATATCATCAACCCATTACAGGATGAGGATGGTCACCTCACAAACAGTGACAGAGACAAGGCAGAGGTGTTTAATGCTTTCTTTGCCTCTGCCTTCAACACGGATGATGGACCAAGGGGTATCAGTGCCCTGAGCTGGAGGACCACTGACTGCCAGAATGATCAACTCCCAGTCAACCCTGAAATTGTGAGGATCTGCTGCTCCAGCTGGATCTCTACAAACCTATGGGGCCTGATGGGATTCATCCTATAATCCTCAAAGAGCTGGCTGATGTCATCACAAAACCTCTCTCAATGATTTTTGAGTTCTCTTGGGAATCCAGAGAGGTCTCAGCTGACTGGAAGCTGGTGAACATTGTCCTGGTTTTCAAGAAGGGTAAGAAGGAGGACCCTGGAAATTAGAGGCAGTCTCACTTCAGTGCCTGGTAAAGTCATGGAAAAGATTATTGTGGGAAGTATTGAAAAACACCAGAAAGACAATGCAGTCATCAGTCACAGTCAGCACAGCTTTGTGAGAGGAAAGTCCTGCTTATCAAACCTGTTTTCTTCTTATGACAAGGTAACCCACCCAGCAGACCAAGGGAAGCCAGACGATGTGATCTTTTTGGGTTCCAGTAAAGCTTTCGATACTGTCTCTCACAGGATCCTTCTGGACCAAATGTCCAGCCCACAGCTGGATAAACACATCATGTGGCGGGTGAGTAATTGGCTCAGGGGTCAGGCACAGAGGGTAATAGTGACTGGGGTGACATCAGACTGGGCTGTCACTAGTGGGATTCCACAGGGCTCCACCTTAGGTGCTCTTCAGCATCTTCATAAATGACTTCGATGCAAGACTGGAAGGGATACTGAACAAGCTTGTAGATGATACAAAACTGGGAGGAGCTGTTGACTCCCTCGAAGGCAGGGAGGCCCTGCAGAGAGACCAAGAAAAATGAGAGAACTGGCCAATCACCAACCATAGGAGGTTCAACAAGGGGAAGTGCTGGATTCTGTACCTGGGATGGGGCAAACCCAGATGTATCTACAGTCTGGGGAATAAGATGCTGGAAAGCAGTGCCATGGAAAGGGCCCTGGGGTCCTGGTCGATGGCAAGTTGAATCTGAGCCAGCAGTGCCCTGGCAGCCAGGAGGGCCAACCCTGTCCTGGGGGCATCAGGTAAAGCATCACCAGCCCAGTTTAGGGAGGGGATTGTCCTGCTCTGCTCTGACCTGGGGCAGCCTCACCTTGAATATTGTGGTAGTTTGGGGCACCACAATGTAAGAAAGATATGAAGCTGTTAGAGAGTCCAAAGGAGGCAACAAAATTGGTGAAAGGCCTTGAGGGGAAGCCGTGTGAGGAGTGGCTGAGGGCACTTGGCGTGTTCAGCTGCAGAAGAGATTGAGGGGAGACCTCATTGCAGTTACAACTTCCTTGTGAAGGGAAGAGGAGGGGCAGACACTGATCTCTGCTCTGTGGTGACCAGTGACAGGACTTGAGGGAATGGTCTGAAATTGTGTCAAGGGAGATTTAGGCTGGATATTAGAAAAAGATTCTTCCCTCAGAGGGTGGTTGGGCACTGAACAGGCTCCCCAGGGCAGTGGTCACAGCACCAAGCCTGACAGAGTTCAAGCATTTGGATGATACTCTCAGGCACATGGTATGACTCTTGGGGATGGTCCTGTGCAAGGCTAAGGGTTGGACATGATGATCCTTAAGGGTCCCTTCCAACTCAGCATATTCTGTGATTCTGTAATGTAGATTTAATGTAAATATAATGTAGATATATTTTTTCAATGTAACAAGTATGAGTTATGCATGCTAAAAAAGGCTGTCCATCTTTTTCTGTAGTCATTTGTAAAAGATTATGTATATGAGTGATTTAGTCCAACCCACTACATATTAGAAAGGCTTACTGATTCCTATATGATTGGTGACAATGTAAAACACTGATAAGTATACACATTTACTAAAAGAAAAAAAGTATATATTCTCCAGAAATAAACATTTGGTGTTTGATTTCCTAGAAGTAGAAACAGTTTATAAATTCATAAGCTATCTAAGATTAAATTTAAAGTCATTTTGAGCCTTCAGACACGTGCTTAGCTTCATAACTTCTGCTAGCCTCTAACCTTATTCACGTTTTCTAACTGTGGATCTACAGCCTAGTTTATAAAGCATTATGTGTGTTTTCATCACTCTTTTGAGAATAATTTCTCATGAAGTTTCAGTGTCAGTATTTGTGCCAAAACCTCCACAGTCTAAAAGCTATAGTACTATGATTTAATATACAAACATTTAATGCTGCAAGAGTAAGCTATAGATCTAAGTTTAAACAGTTGACTAATTTGGGTTAGAAAAGATCCCTCAGAAGCCATCTGGTCAATCTGCCTTCCTCATAGGTACAGTGACTGATTCCAGTGCAGTTTCCAGGAACAGTTTATACATTCCTCATTTCTTTGTAAAAAACAGCATCTAGCCTGTACAGAGCAGTCTGTTAACACACCTCTCTAAAAGTTATAGCTAGGAGTGCAGAATTGACAGTAAGCAGTCCACAATAAAATACAGCATTGTGCTAAACACTAAGGTCACTGTGGTCCCATAAACTGCAAACTGTTGAAACCTCCACTTCTAGGATTGTAGTGGATGAGAAGACTACACAGCTCTGCAGACAAGCTGTCTGCCAGGGGCTGTGCCCATCGTTTGCCTTAGCTATCTGTCCCATTAACAAACCAATGGACAATCTGTTCTTGGCCAGCCAACCTTTCCCAAATTGCTGGCAGAAATCCCCATCACGAGATTTCATTTATCAGAAAATTGTAGCTCTTCCCTAAGAACTTCAAATAAATGGAATTAGTAATTTTGGTACTACTGGTATTCAAACAACTGTCACGGTTGCTACCAGATAACAGGCAAAACAGGTTTTAAGTAAAAAAACTTGCTTCTTTATATAGTCATAAATATAATTATAAAGTCATAAATATTATAAAGAACAGGTCATTATTGAAGGTACAGTATTTAAGAGATAACAACTCCCGGAAAAAAACCACCTACATCAATCCTGTATGTGCTAGCAAGATAAAAGTCTGATTAAAGATGCACAAATTCATCTTAATATTTGATTACATTGTCAAAATAAAAAGTAAATTCTACAGGAGTGTTCTGTCCAATAAGACTTCTATTTTGTGCACACATCAATTTATTACTTAAACTCAATTGACTGAAAGGAAAGCTTGGAATATTGCAGTACTCCAGCAAGAAGGCTAAAAATACTGCAGCAAGTACATCTGGCATTCAATAGGCAATTAAGAGAAAATAACAAGAGTGTTAACAAAACAATAACCCCACCCAAAACCCCAAAAGGTATTTAAAGCCGGCTACTATATCCACAGGTTACGTAAATTATCTGAGCCAACACTAAGAACAGGCTGCCAATACAGGACTGGTGTACCCCTACAAGTCCTCAGGCACAAAAGCATTTCCTGAGTATAGGCTCACGAGACCCAAACTACAGAGCAATCACCATCACGCACCAGCTTTCTTTTCCCAGGGAAAAGAAAAACGGGTACCCTAGTCACACGGAAATTGCAGTACTCTGTCCAGATAGGGAATATTCAGGAACTTAAGCAGCCATGAGCTACACCTCCGCTACAGTTTGAATAGGGATTTAAATACCTTCAGAAGGATAACTTTTTTTCTAATCCAAGGAACAGAAATGAATATCTCAAGTAGCACCAGTCTCCACCTCATAGATCCAGAGCTATGACCAAGATGGTTTATGTATTTTATTTCATGACTATCACATAGAAACAGGCTGCAGAGCAAGAATCAACACAGCTCTCCCAGCTGAGTACCCAGTCTACATCCCAAAAAGTAAAACTTCACCTTTTGATTCAGTGAAATTTAGCAGGCTTTTTCCTGCAAAACTGCATCACGCTAAGAGGAGAAGCATGCTGGTAGCCCAGGACAGTATACTGTTTATCGCCAGAACTAAGAAGTAGAAGAGGAGTCTTCCAGTCTCAAAAATTCAGATGGGATTCAAAATTCACAGTTAACATATCCTGGACGAGGTCTCACTTCGTGTAAAGGAATGACTACTTGAGAAGATTTTTTTTTCCCCAAAGTTTCAGATTAGGTAGAAGGAAAATAACTTAGCTTCCCAATGTGGCCCTTTGCTCTAATTACAACCTCTCTCCCATTTTCTCTGTAACATGCTCCTGAACTGGTTGCTTTTAAAGGTTTCATGGGCCATGTGCTAAAGAAAGGTGTGATGTGTAAGGTCTGTGCATGTGCAACTGGCTTACATATGTAAATAAATCATACACACTTTCAACAAAAGTATGTACATGCACAATGTTACCAATCAAGAAAGCATCTGCTTCTGTTAGTATGACTCTCTCCCTCCCCTAATTACTAAGAAAACCACCCCATTCACAAAAACAAGTTCTTTGTTCTCTCCAAACAAGTTTGGCCGTGTAGCAAATTTCAATCCAGCCCTCAACAGTAACGGACAACAAACAATACCTTCTTTGATTGCCTCTGCTAGTTCTCCATGAAAAGCTATTATTTCCAATAGTGATCCTTCAACACCTCTAGCACAGACATTCATTCCTTAACGATGATTACAGTTCATCACTGGCAATACACATTTGCTTGATAGGTAGCCAGCCTTTGAGACCAACTTGGATCAAAACCAGCAGCACAAATACCTGTCCCAGAGTACCTATTCTGACACACAAATACTGTAGAAGCAAGAGATCCGGTTGTAAGATAGGTCCCTATTGCTGAGAAGTTTCCATATTACTGAGTTGCTCTGTGCCACAGGGCTACAACTCTACCAAAAGCAACTGTGCATAACCTGAGACTATCTCAGAAGCCCACATACTCATTTGTTTTATATCTGTTCAACTGATCTACTTAGTTTAGGATTTGACTTAGAATTTCTAAAATATTGATGTAAAGGCTTATCATTGATGCTTCAACCCACCTTTAAGTCTCTGTCTGTAACGTTAATATTTTGGTGGTATTAGCTAACTTCATGTCACACCAGCAAATTGCTCCCAGCATACACAGAGCTTTTAAGCATGTAACTTACTGCAGCCGCTCTTATTAAAATAACTTATACCTGCAGAGTGAGGGACTGGTCTTGCTAGTACAACAGCATCAGTAAGAAACAGCAGATACTTATACCCTCCAGCAATAAAGTTATGCCAGAAGATGCTAATCAGTTAGGCACAGCTTGAACTATTCTGAAATTTAAAAGCTGATAGTAGAGATAATGAAACTTACTTCGAGCAAATATTTGAATCTCTGTTGACAGACTATTTGCAACAAGTCAGAGCCTTGAGAGTAAGATTATTGTAAAAGAATAAGCTGACTTTTCTGTTTTAGAGCATAAGAGCATAAAGGATATCTGGCAATGAACATCACAGAAGAATAATGTCCTTACAGAAGAGTTTGCATCTTTACTCATTTTAATACCCATCATGGTTTGCTATTTGTCAGATGCCCCTCTCACTTCACAATGCACACACCATGCATACTTTCCATTTTCTCTTCCTCATTCCCAAACACATGCAGGCATGGATACTCTTAACTTATTTATCATTAATAGGGAAGAATAAACAGTTTTACCTTATGTGAACAACTTTTGCTAATATAGAAATCTTCACTTTAAGACAAGCAGTGTCAATAAAATACAATGCCTAGAAGAGTAATATAGAGTCTGCTGGAGGAAGTTAAATGCCATTTGTTTAGTCCTGCTTCATAGCTACAATAACAGCCTTGTTTTGCTGATTTATCTTTGATTTCAAACTGTGGATGCATGCCTAACTATAAAAACAATACTTCCAATATGGGGGGAAAAGGAAAAAAAAAAAGAACACCAAAAAAAAAAAAAAGCCTGTCACAGTTATTCTGTAACCATATAAAATGTGGAAGGATTAGATAGCCACAGAAAAGCACAGGCTGAAAGCGATCCCTGGAAGGCAGCTAGTCCAACCTCCTGCACTAGCCTGTTCAAATGTCAAAGTGTCATTAGCTCTCTTAGAGCCATTTTCAGTTAAGTTTGATAAATGTCTGAGGACATGGACTCAACAACCTCACTCTTGCAGTGCCAAGCATTCTTGCTGAGATTTTTTTTTTTTCCTTATGCAAATTGAAATTTCCTTGAATGCAAGTTACAGCTGTTGTCTGTCACAGCATACCTCTAAGGAATGTCTGGCTTCATCTTCTCTCTGCAGACCCTTAGGCACCAGAAAACTGCAGCTGCATCCTTCCTTTACCTTTCCTTGCCTATTTGAAATAACTCAGTTCCTTCTGCCTCACCTCAAATATACAATCCAGCTCCCTACTCACGTCAGTTACCTCTGCCATTTCTTTCACTTTGTCAGTATCTCAGTTATGCATGAAAAACATGCCTACAAATGTGCACTCATCCTGGTTGATTTCCTGAAGAAAAACAATTTCTGACAACAACATTAGAAACACCCTCAGCTCATGCTGAGGTCAAAAGACTGAGATGCCCTCTGGCCTCTGAAGAAGGTGAGCTGATGGTGAAGCAGGAACAACAGAATGTCACAAAAGCAAGTTTTACTTCTCCATTGAAGACTATTAAGTTATCACCATGTGCCAAATTTTTGTTGAAACCCTTCTACTTCAACGGCTTCTTCTAGCTGTCATTGACAAAGATGCATTAGGATTGTTTCATACAGGTCTTTTAAGTATCAATCATAGAACCAGAACACTTATAAAAATCATTTCAATTCAGTGTCAGACATTTGAAAGCTCAAGACTTATTACTAACCAAAACTCTTCAACTCTTCAACATACTCCAGCCTTTTAAAACAGAAAATTAAGTAGAAGCCTTGCATGTAGCGAGTAATTAAGCAACTATGAAGAGGGGGAAAAAAAATAGATTGTAATTATTAAGTTGAAGGAGAAAAATGATCCAAAGAGTTCTACTTTCATATACGAATGGAAATTAAGAAGCAATGTCTGTTCCTCAGTGGACAGTTCCCTCTTCCAACAAGTAAAATTGCAGCCTCAGCTTGCCCACCTCAAAGTTCACCATAAGGTATTGCTACGAGAATGATTAGATATGCTTTTGTTGTTTGGTTTTTGGTTCGTTTGTTTTTTTTTTTTTAACTGGCGTCTGCTTATCTTAAAAAACGTATTTGCCACGTTAGAACTTTTCAGTGCAGTTTGCGTGTTACCTGTAACCACACCACAGTACTGGTTCTGAGAAGCTGGCCTTTCGGTGACTTTCTCCTCTGTGGACCTTTTCCGTCGGTACACCCTGTGTGCGTGGCCTGTCACGGCCAAAGTGCGGTTGAGTGGCTCAATAAATATGAAGTCCTCGTTAATCTGTATAAACCCCATCTGCAAAGGAAAACAAAAGGGACACACAAGACTTTACTAAGTTGTGCACAGTCCTGCAGAAGAAAAAAAACAAAACCCACAAAACTCCCATTTAAGAAAACGCTTTGTTTTAGTAACCTTATGAGTAAAGTGACTACCTTTGTGTTTTACAAGCCTTCTACTTAGAAGAACTAGAATAACTTTCATTTATTTCAACTATATCTGGGTGGGTGGGTGGCTACCTGCCAGTAGCATATGCACAGTAAAAGATACGGAATGTTAAAAGTTTGGTTTAGGAGACCCAGGGGGTCATTTAAATACATACAGCATTTACAGAAAAGTCTATACACTGGTTTTATTATTCAGTGTATTGTCACATTTTTAGATAACCATATTTAATGAAATAACAGGAACAATTTAAGGCATAAGAATACATCCTGAACAAATGCGAAGATGGAAAAGACATCTTGTGGCACTCCTTTTACACTTAGTCAAATTTAAAACAAAACAAAACAATCCAAACCTATAAAAAAGGGCGGCAATCCCTCCTTAGTTGCCAGCAGTTACACCAGAAAAATATTTTAATACAGCCACTTATTTGTTTAGCTTCTCCCCATCCCAAAATATTTATACACACAAACATACGTGAAAAGTTAACATACCAGATGCATATTTAATATTAACAGAGTGTGGCCAAAGTTAAAAAAATACCATAAAATGTATTTATATAAATACCATACAAATCTAACTCAGCTCAAATTGTTAAGCTGCCAACACATACAAGTTCCTATCAAGAGTAAAGCAGGAGACAGAAAGATTTTGGGGGCGTTTTTTCCCATACCAGCAAGAGTGACAGTTAACTTACTCATTTTCTAAACTTAAAAAACCTATTAAACAGTTTTGTTACAGAAAGAAAACAAAGTGATGCCTCTGGCTAAGAGAAGTAAAAAGCTCTTCTCTATGTTTCTATGTCACATCGATGGAGAGAAATAGACAACAATTTTGTTTCTTCCGGAATTATGTAGGTGCCATTATCACATTGGATATCCTGACTGACATATGGATAAATCATCCCAAAAGTATTCTGACCCAAGCAAAAAAACAAACTCAAATTTCATATGTGGTACAAAACACAGTTTCCTTCAAGCATGGGTGGGCATTACCTTAAAAAGAAAAATCCAATAAAATCTTTCTGCACAATCATATGAAATAAATGTGAATACGTGTATTTAATTTTTCAATCAGCTACACTAGTTATGGAATGCTGAACAGACATTGAAAGGTCATCACTAACACTGTACACAAACATAAAATATCTGGGGTTTTGGCTGTTCCTTTTCCTTTTTGCACTTGCTTTTTTAGGTTCAGTTCATCATGAGCTTTAAATGTTACACATTAAAAGATTAGCTAGTTACGTATCACTAAGTACTTTCTGTACACCTGCAAGATAACACTTCTATGCATCTGGAAAAATGTTATTTTTACATAAGAATTAATTTTTCTAATATAAATTATGAGTGAAATTAATTTTTATTTAAAAGGATAGTTCTCAAATACTAGTAAAATGCATAGACTACTTTTCATTTTATTTTTATGTCTAATGCTGAATTTCATTCAGGCATAGATTATTTATTTTTTTTTAAAGAATTATTTAGACTATAAAAGATGTTGATAAACTCTGGGTATAGAACAGGAGTAGCAGTCCATTAGGTGGTGCTGCAAGTTTTCCCTGTCCACCAACTAAAAACAAGGCCTTAGTCCCCCTTACACAAAGACTCCTTCGTAGAACATTTGCCATATTTCTTCTGTCTTCATTCTCTTTGCTGCAAATTGAAACCAGGGCTTTAAGATTATGCTCTTCAGACTGCCAACTGAAAAGCTGTGCTATGACCACCAACATTTAATGTTTTCTTTCAGCTCCTTGCATAAACCGAATTTTAACTCAATGGTTGAGAAATCAAAAAATCTTGCCAGTTTCCTGAGTCAGAAGTTAAAAAACAGTGATGTAAAGTTATATGTATGCAAATGGGTAATTTTCAGACAAATCTGGGTAACCAAATAATCTCTGTTACCATTCTGACTGGTTTTGAAAAAAAAAAAAAGGCTATTTCTCCATCTATTGGACAATTTCACAAGTAGAAAAGGGAAGATGAAGCTGTATCCTTGCCAACCATACCCTTATTTTTCCATAATCATTAGAAGTGGAGTTAAGGAGATCTTAAGTGATCACAGAAAGTGAATACAGAAAGTAGAGAAAATCAAAGTAATGCATTAAAGCACCACAGTTTCCATACTTTTTCAGACCTTGAATGCCAGGGGCAATTGCAGCCTTTAGACAATTCCAATCGCAAAAGTTCCATGCCATGAAAAAGCACAGCAAAACAAAGATTAAAAAAAATGTAAAAATAAAAACCCCTAATATGCATCTGGGGTACAACTCTGAGTTCTGAGGAATTAACCCATCTTCCAGCAGTTTCATCTGAGGAAGTACCACTGCTCACAGCTGCAACTGAAACCCCTACCAGTGTGCTGGAACTTATCTCATGCAAAGGTAACATAACATGCCATTGTCATGCAGGTTACCCGAAAAAAATTAAGCAACCTTAAATGTAGCACACACATCTCAGTAGACTTCAAGCCCAGCACAGTCTCATTTGGCAACAAATTCCTCAGATTTTCTAAGTAAGGATGAACCAGGTACTTGCTCCGCTTTTTATTTACTTTGTGCAGTAAAGAGGCACTTTAAGTATGGGGCAAACTTCATCAAATGATGGGGAAATAAAACTTGACCTACAGAAAATTAATTTACTGCCAAATTAAAACAGATTTGGATAGTAGAAAACAAAGAGAAATGAAAACATCTTCCCCCAGTACCCTGAGTGCCACAGGGTGGGTGAAGAGCAGGGGGTATGGCCAGTTGTAATAGTTTCAGTTTAAGACTTCCTGCAATCAGCTCTCCATTGCTTCATGAAGCAAATGCACACAAGGACAGGCTGTACAAGACTGTATTTTTTCATGCTCAGGCAAGTATCAGTATGAAAAAAGTGTATGGGTATCAGACTCAGAAAATGTATGTATCATTTCAAACACATATTGCAGCCATCAGCACCAAAATATAAATGTCATCTGCAGTATAAAAATGAAAGGTTCTCTTCAATGTACCATGCAAAAAAACAACTCTTGTTTACAAGTTCAATATTTATTTATTTTGAAACATAATCTCATAATAGACTTTGTATTATTTGTCAAACGTCATGGAACCGAAGATTTGTTTCTGAGTACAGAGGCAAAATCTTTAGTTAGTATATCAGTATCCCCATCTGAAGAATGTCTTCCTCCATGATTATATAAGTTCAGATTAAGTTTAGTATCATGATTCTAACAATGCTTTCAGAACCTGACTCCAGCCGAAACACAACAAAAATAGAATCTCCAGCTCATACTAAAGCGAATAATAAAGCAAGATAACAACAAGTTTACAAACTGTGTAAATAACAGTGTAAGAACTTCACACACTCCTGTTATTCAAACACACTACTGCTTTCCATCTTTAAGAACCTCCATTGCTGAAGGCTGAAGAAATATGTCACAAGTGTCAGCAACTTCTGTCTTCAGTTAACTGCATTTCACGGCTCTGCACATCATATACACCATGCTTCTCCTAAAGGTTTCCTCTACCTGCCTGCTCACTCCACTCTGCTGCACAGAGTTGGGAGACATCAAAACAGGGAGAAAGTCAGTATTATCACTGCTGACTGGCTTTCAGCTGCTAACATAGCATTCAATCCAATCCTTTCTGGGATCCGTTTTGATGGTAGGTCTGTGCCTTAAGAAAGTGCACATACATGTACAGTGCAATACCTTTATAGTACTGACAGTGGAAAAACATTCAGATTCTTATGCAGAGACCACTGGGATAAAATCATGCATTCAGGTACTAACCCCCAAATTCGAGATCTGAAGAAAAAATTTTTCCATGGCTTTTAAATCCTTCCAGGCTCCTGTACTTCCAGTCTGGTTTAAGACACACACTACTCTGAATCCTTAGAGAAATCCTTCTCTATAGGATGCTGCTCTCATGTTTAAGCTCATGACTACTTTTAGCAAAAGCTGTTGTTGCACATACAAAAGGATTTCTTCAGTTTTTGTTAGATACAAATCAAGTAGAACAGTGAAGTGTTAAAAATTGAGATGGGTCTGCATATTCTGACACATTTCAACATATGCCATTGTTCAAATAACCTTATTCAACTGAGAACAATCTCTCAAGACGACAGTGGAGAGTGAAGTGTAAGTGATCACAGAAAGGACATAAATCCAAAGGAATCAGATTTCTTGAAAAGAAAATGAAGTAATGGAGACTAATGGATAAAGAAACTATAGGTATCAGGTCCATTGACAGGGTCTGTGTTTTTTTACCCCTCAAACTACCATCAGCCAAACCCCTAAGATGTTTGGCATTTCCTATAGATTCCAAATTTTCTGTTTCCTAACCAGAAATAAAATATTTCCTTTGTTACTACCTAAATCTCTTTCTATAAACACATTAATTGAAATCACTGCTGTGCTGAATGCAAGGGCTGGTTAAATTGCCAATATTCTAATATTTGCTATGATTTTTAAACTGTCTTCACAGTGCAGGATGATATCTATACAAAGAATAGTCTACCTAAGAAGTAACCACAAACAGTCATTGACTACCACCACAATAAAAATATTTTAATAATTCTATGTGTGCAATGAGTTATTTTGTTACACAAGTTTGCAATCTATCACAGGATGTTACCAGTTATTTCACTTATTATCCTTGATTTTAAAATCACCTTAAACAACATATAACTGTATACTCTGAAGATTAGCAGTGAACATTCCATGATACCGTTTTAAGACATATCATATTTTATATGAGGAATTGCAACAATATACAGTATTCCTCAATCCCTTTTCTTTTTTTTTTTTTCAGAAAAATACTGTGGAAATCTATTAATCCTACTTCAACTTTTCCCTATTCTTCCTGATTTATGCTTATAAATTAAAAGTTCCAACTCAGAGTTAAATCATCTCTCCATTAGAATCCATGTATATTTCTTTATATGTGCAGTTAAGTCATAACTTTAAAGAGAATAATCCAGGATAGCAAACAACACAGCACTGCCAAAATACAGAACCAACAGCAACACAAGCTCTTATTCAAGCTTACATTCCACTTTTTTAGCTCTGCAACATGAATGCTACTTTCACTTTTTTAAATCAGCTTTACTTATATAGAGTAGTTTTTCAAGTAGAAATTAAATGCATTTCTTTGTGGAGAAAACTCTTCCTTTCATACCTAGAGATGAAAACATTTTATCTGGACTGTACAGCGCTTCCTACCTAGTGAAGAGCAGCAGAGAAGCAGCAAATTTACCTGGTGGCAAGAATATCTCACCAGCAACACATTGTCCTATAGCCATGTTCCAAAAACACTGCCTACTTCCCACGAAAGTTTCAGGTTCTGAATTTCAATTATTCAGTTCTCAGTAATGTGCAGTCTATCTCGTTGAAGACTTGTGTTCTTCAAGTGGTATTTTTACAAAGTACAGCTCAACTGAGAAAAGGTATTTGAGTTTCAGCTGGGAAGCTGGTGTCAGGCTATATTCTCTGCAAGAATCCCACAGCTCTGAAAAAACCTGCTCACCCAAATGGTCCCCAATAGTGCTGAACTTTTTCTCTGAGAAGCTCACATTCCTTTTCCCTGCAGAAAAATCTGAGATTAAAAGGTAAACCTCTGTGATTAGAATATCTATCTTTAAATTGCAGACTGCACTCCTAAGATATAAGACACATAAATTCTACACAGCTTATTTACACACTGCCCACTTACAGAGTGCAAATAGTGTAAATTACATGACTAGTTTTTCACATTTGGGATGTACTTTTAATATATGCAAAAGACATCTGCAGAAATGTCTCGATTGTATTTAATGTATTCTTTGTGACGGCCTTAGATTTTTTTGGACATTAGACAAAAATGCTGCATTATAATAAGAACTGTTATAGGGAAAGTTCTCATGTACATCTGAAATAATTAACTATCAAGCTGCAACCTGTCTGCACAGCTGCAATACAGTGTCTTTAAAGGTAAAGGATGCATTTCACACACTTACCTTAAGGTGATAAACAAAAACCCCACAGACATTTTAAACCTATAAGCATAGACAGTTTGGCCTACGATTTCCCAAATAGGTCAAAAGAGCTTTTCCATGCTTACAGGTAAAATTCTCACTGATAACACTAAGCTTTAAAGTGTTTCAATTAATTCTGTCTTTAAAGAAAGGAAGAAAAAAGCTGCAAAGGTAGATATATCAACAAAGGTCTATGTCAAAAATCTGTATGTATCACTATAACGTTCTAATCTCATCCCTGTTTCACATCTGTTTTTTGTTTCAGGATTGTCACTTTTATCACAGGTCCCATGGTATCTGGGTTTACCATAAAAGCTCTCATCTCTTTTGCTTTCTTCTGAAGTTTTCTAAATCCACAACAACCCATGCCAAAGATGAAAAGCGGAAATATTCCCCATGATACAATACATGATCATAATAATAAATGTGCAATGGTGATATCTGATTTATATTTCATGGAATTTATACCTAATTGGCTTTAGCCTACATGATGTACAGTTAAGATTCCTTTTAATGAAGATATTACCTAAAATATGCTATGAACCGGTACACAATTCACAAGGCTAAACAAAAGAGTACAAATCCCTTTTTTCTTAAAGACTAACACAAATTTCAGAGCAAGTACAAATTCCCTACTTTCCAGCAGAGTATACCCATCTTTCATGATCATCATCTTAAGCAGACACTGGGGTTTTACGAATAATAACATTAAAATGCTGAAGTAGTTATTACACTTGCCGCACTCCTCACCCTCTGAAAAATCCACATAGATGCAGGAAAGTATTTGTGTTGGTACTCAGCAGCACTCGGTATGCTACTTGCCGTTAAACAGGTGCTCGCTACACACAAAATGAAACTGCAAATAAAACCCACAAAATTTATCAATTCTAAACTCTCTTGTTTATTTTCAGTTTCTTTTTCAGACAAAAGCAAAAACCGTGCTTCCTAATTGTTTTTAAAGTCAATATTCAGTCGCTGCTATCAGCAGTGAAACTCATGAATCAGACTCAAGTCCCTCAGCTTTCTGTGAGGTGTAACAAGCTGGTCATCAGGTTAAAGTGAGCACCTCTTCACATGCCAGCTACTCTCTGTTCTTATTACAAATATCAACTGGCTGTAGATTCTTGCAACCTGTACTGTCCCATCACTCAGAGAGTCCCCTGGTTCAGCTTGTGCTGGTTCAGCTTGTGCCACTATTTTCAGAAATATCAATGCATTTTCAACTCCTGTGTATTTGGCCTTTAACCTCCAGAAGAATTTAGTAGAATCGACAAACCAATTGCAAAGTGCTGAAATTAACGTGTTCAAACCCCCTTTCTTTTCCTGTGCCCAAGAACCCTCTTGCCTGGGTTCCAGCTGATTAAACTGTGGGTTAAAGGATCAAAAACTCCTGAACTTAGGAAGGATTTGTGACGAAGTAAAACGGACCCCTACACAAGAAGAAGCTGTGTATTCTATAAAAGGATAAAAAAAACCAGCAGGAAAAGACCACCTGCTACTAAGTGAGTCATCTGGACTTCTTCAGTGCTGATTGGAGCACTTGATATTAACACAGGCCACGCATATTATTCAGAACAAAGGACACTGTCTTGATGGAAGCACCAGCTGAGGGAACAGTTGGCTTGTTCCTCCAGTGACTTACCTAGCACAATGGATTTTCAGCTTTCTTATTACTGTCTCAAAGTCATATAAAGCCATTTAATCTTCTTATTCTAGACAGGAAATCAAACATTTTAAAGGAAATTTATACATCACCTGCAAAATTGTAGGTTTGCTTATAAATGTCACTTGAATATTGAAACAGACTCAGCTAAACTCAACTTGCTAAGTCAAATCAAAGTTTCCCTTTAGGTCATATGCAGCATGTATTATTGCATTATTTTCACTATACCACCTAATTGTCACTGCTTAAGTCCTGTAGTATTGAAAAAAATGATGAAGAATAAGAAAGTCTAGAACAGACAACGTAAATTACCTCTGTATTTTAAATGTCTTAGATCCACAGATCAAGTCCAGTCTTCTACGCATTCAAGATTTTACACTTACCCTTGTAACACAAATCCTTTGTCAGACTACATTTCTTTTTAATGTATTCCCTGCTACTGTAATTAAAACAGTTTCAACAGAATTGCTGCTGTATTATTTTACTATTCTTACTTGAAACATTTCATATTTTTATCTTCTAACACTTGGAAATCTCTCCAATTTTCTACCTTTATTGATTCATGGTCATTTTTTTTAGATCCATCTGCCCCAGGGTCTACATTACTTTCCTTCTGGGCCAGCTTTCCAGGTTCCTTGATATTCACACCAATGTTTTAATAGAAGGTAATCATACTTTATCACAGTTTCTGCTGTCTGATGATAAATGCACCAGCCTTTGACTGTTGCTTGATGAAATAGGCTTTACCACTAATTATCCTTGTAGCCACAATTGAATTCCTCTCTCTGAACATCAGTAAACAGAATTTTTACTGGAACTCTTTGTCTGTCAGATAAATTTCTGAGAGCTGGACTTTGGAGCAGTCGTAGGAAGTTGCTTCAAAGGTACCTCTTCCACTGAAAGGCAGCCAGCTTCACATGGAGAAGGAAGTCTCAAAGAAGTGGGAAAGTAAAGAAAAAGAGTAAAACATGTCAAAGGACCACTGCATATAACACACTTCCTACTCTTTGCTATTTCCAGTTTGTTATTTTATAGTCATTGTAACATCTGACATTCAGTTTTTATAAAAATAACTTTTTCCATCTCAATTCCCTAGATCTAACTAGTTTTATCTGTTAATCTTTGATGTTACTTACTTTTATTAAGGCATAAGGCATACAATATGTTACTAGCTAGATACAGTGGTAAAAATTGCTTCACCTAAGTAATGTGCCAACAAGTTCATTACAACATCATGTATGCTTTCTCATAAAAAAACCCAAAAAATTAAGAACAACTTCCCCCCCTAAAAAGAAAACCAAACCAAACCAAACCAACCAAACAAACAAACAAAAAAAATAAAAACCCCCAACAAACTTTAAGAAGTTAACTGAAATTAAACATATGTTGTTCTTTTAACAGATCTATTGCTGTGAAAAATGTTTGAGGGAAGCATAAAAACTCTAAATGCTTTTTTTCCTGTGACCATGTTACACAGCTAAAATTACTCTGTAAGTAAATGTATTTTTTTACTAAGTTGCAACTATCAAGATTTTAAATACACATCCTCCACAGCTTTACATCTATTAATCTGTCACGTGTTTAGATTCTACATCCTTTCAAAGAGGAAGAAAATGAAAGGGAATAAAAAGATGGTCCAGAATCTTGAGTTTGCAGTACATGAAATTCCATTTTCTTTCACTTAAATAGTTTCATTTTCCCTCAAGAAAAGTATTCCACAATTACATCTTTAAAATCATAAATTCAAAATTATTAACATCTAAAGATTTATATTTAGAAACTACAAATTAAAAAATGCAGACTTAGCACAGGCATGTTCTTACTTCTTTTCTTTATGGAGCATTCTGGAAGTTTATGATGAACAGAAAACCTACACTGATTACAGGTGACTTAATTTACAAAATTTTAAAATCAGACTAGCATTTCTGATCCAGGCACTACAAGGCACTGTTGAAATGGATCTCAATGTATGTGACAGTCAACTTAAAACCCATTTTCAAGCCACATTGGGTTAGACACACTGAAAAAAATTTGACTTTTAAATTCACTTAAATCGAAAAGCTATTTTATTAATTTGCTACAGGTAACTGTGCAAGGATTGACTAATATAATTAAGAATAAATACAGCTATTGGCAAGCCAGACTGCATCAGCAGTGCAACTATTGTATGTTCAGAATATCCATAACTACATACAAGGCACACTCCATAATCCTTAAGAAGACAAATATGATATTTCCATCCTTAGATGCCTAAAACAACACAGATTTTATGGCAACCATGACTATGTCACAAAAGACAACATCACATAGTTCTGCCAACCCAATAAATTAATGATCTTTTTCTGATCATTTCTGCCTTCAATCAGTAGCTCCTACCCTTTATTCTTTTCTCTCAAGTAGTTTGGTTTCCATTACAAAAGAAACAGAAGCCTTAAGAAAGGGCTAGAAAGCCTTAAATGTCTATTTAGTTCAGTGACATAAACAGAATTAATAAAATAATAAACTCATAGAATGGTTTGGGTTAGGAGGGACCTTAAAGATAATCTTGTTTCCATCCTCTGTCATGGGTAAGGACACCTTTTTCACTAGACCAGGTTGCTCAAAGCCCCATTTAACCTGACCTTGAGTATTTCCAGGGAAGGGGTATCCCACAGTTTCTCTGGGCAACCTGTTCAAGTGCCACACCACACTCACAGTAAAGAATTTCTCCCTAATTTATGATATAAATCTACCCTCTTTCACTTTAAAGCCATTCCCCCTTCTCCTCTTACTCCATGTGCTTGTAAAAAGTCCCTCTCCAACTCTTTTGAAGGCCTCAATCAGATCAGACATAGAATGTTAAAAGGGAAGACTAATGAGATTGTTATGGAAAAATCATTCAGGATGATGACTCTCAATCTGCTCTGGTCAATATATGCTTAATAAAGCAAGATACAGAATTCCATCCTCTCTGTCTAAAGCCTAAGAAGATCCTGATCTGATTTCATATTGATTTAGATCAATGGCAGTGCTTTGATAGTAAATACAAAATTATTTTACATGATCAAGATTCTGAATTTATGCTATGTAGAAAAATTCATTGCATATAGCTTTATGTAAAAAAATAATTTATTTAAAAATAATAAGTAATGAATGGAGCTAGAGATACTAAAGAGAGGAAAACTAAAAGGCAGTGTCTGTGCAAAAGCAACAAGTTGGCCACCTAGTTTATTCCTCTTCACTTGCATGAAAAAATACTATTAATAGGAAGTCAATTAAAAATTGAATTATTCTATTGAAAGAACATAGAAACTTCCTGTACTCACAACTCCAAATGATCATCTAAAATCAGAAATTATTTCTTCAATGGTCTCTTAGCGTTTTGGCTTTCAGGTTATATATTTTGATCTGTCCTTATATGAGATCCAGAATTACTTTTTTTTTATTTTTATGAGCTCTCATTTTCACATAGGGTTATGTTCCAGGAAGCTGGAAGACACAGTAACAAATGGGCCATGTCTTCAGTTTGGTTCATTAAAAACACAATGATCAGAGCTGCCTGTGATTCAAGCACAGTTACCACATGAATGAAAGGAAATGACTACCATTACAAAAGGAAGCATTAACCAACTACTGAGGCTGCTAAACCAAATGGAAAAAAAAATTCAAAAATGTCATATGCTTGAGTCCTATGGTCAAATACCTTCATTTTACCCCCTGCACAATCCTACATTAGGCATACATTGTATGTGGTTGCATGACTTCAACTCCATTGTTGGTGCAAGCACCAACTGGTAAATGAATGAAAATGCTTCCTGTCTGTTACCCCAAAATGTTCTGGAAAGCCTTACTTCATTTTGCTTCAAAAAGTATGCTGGAGCAATATGCTCAGCCAACCACAGATGACTAATACAAGCCAACAAAATAAACTACAATCAAAATGAAAAGCAAGATAAAATTATATTTGAACAAGCACGATACAGCCCTTTAGTCGCAGAATTCAAATCAGAGCTGACATAAATATCCATTTTAAAACAGACACTTAACCTGTAAATTGTGTCTATCATTTTTCTAACTCAGGTATAATGTTGGTAATCATTTGGTTTTGTTCATCAAGTACATGTTCCATAAAATGGAACATGACCACTGACTTACTGTCAAAAAAAAATAAATAATCACAACCCCAGACATATCTCCTTTCCACAACAAATACAACAACTTCTATAAAGGAAGTCAGGATTTTAAAAAAATATTATTCCATAAAACTTAAGTTAAAAATTCTTTACAATGAACTGTTTTAGTGATATTTCAGATCACTTATTACATAACAACATTTCAGCAGTTATTAATACTGTCTAAGAAAGTCTGTTTGCACAGCTAAACATGACCAGTCATAGAAAAAGGAACATCTATGGAACCATACCACCTAAGGAAAAAATCCTGGCAATTAAGACTCAGTGCTTGTAAAGATGTTTCTTTAGAACATTTTGGTGTAATATGAGTAACTCCAGCAATTCTTGTGGAAAGACTGAAAACCACTTTTTGGGGTATGAATCAAAGTGCTACTACCTTTAACTAATGAAACTTCATTAAATCCATTTCTTGATTTAATCCCATCAGAATCTGAAATGCTGTTTTATGCAGGCAAAAATGTAGTAATATGCAAAGGATGAGCACTAAACATCCTACAGCCAGTCCCATGCAGGGGACTAAAACAGAAAATATCAGCAACTCTGCCTGTAACCTACTTTAGATAAAACACCTAGAATAGTACCAAAGAGACCAACAAAAGGGATCCAAGTCTAAATTGATTCATCCATGTAAAACACTCAAATAGTGCATACCAATGAGTTACCATTGTTCAAACCCATGTGCTTTCATGGTAGCCACAGAAGGACATGGCACAGTTCCAAAACCCGCCCCTGATTGCCCATAGAGAAATTTAATCTCTGCTAATCCTTATTGAAATATCTACCCACGACTCTATTATTTTGGTTTTCTTCTGAGAGAGGGTCTGAACTGCCTTCATACACTATTTAATTCAAGGCAACACTCCACGAAACTCAGTTTCGTTCAAATCCGCAATTTGCCAAAACTACTAACTGCGGAAAACAGTAATTCAAGAAAGGAAAATAAAATATATTTATAGGCACAGAACTACAATTCGACAAATCAAGTTAGTCCATCTGTAAAATGAAGTTATGCTTAGGCTTTTTATATGTCTACCTAGAATTACATGAATCCAAAACAGGCAGCTTTAAGAGAAATAAACAAGACTCTCACAATTTTTTATAACTTTAGATTCACATTGCTTAAAAAGATTAAAAATATATAGAAGTCACATTCTTCTGTGACCCCATTCTTAACTGAAATTCAGAAATAATTTTTTTCCAAACTACGCAGAGTTTTTTGCTTTTAACTTTAAACCTCAATTATCCTTTTCCTTTTTGAGGGAAAAAATATTAATTTACCTTTTTTTAAGCACAGAAACTAGTGTTCTGCTACCCTTACGAGAGAAGGTACAATATCTAATTATTTTTCAAGAACTATTATTTAAACTAAAAGGAAAATATAAACCTGGGAGAACAGTTTTTTCCTTTTTTTTTGTTTTCTTTTAGTTAGAGACCTTGATTTTATGTGCATAAGAATACAAAAGGTGAGCAGAATGGAGTTTTGATATTAGCATCTTGAACCAAGTAGCGTCATTATGACTGGTCACTTTTAAGCAAATTTGTTTACATGAAATAAACAAAAGATTTATCACCCAACATGACACACAAAAAAAAAATGAATTATTTACTTTCATAATTTCCAATGCAAACAATTTAGTATTATTAGGAAAAAAACCCCAAAACTCAAAACCCAAAACAAAACAAAACAAAAAAAAAAAACAGAAAACCAAACCAAACCAACAAAAAACCACAAAAAACCAAACAACAAACAAAGGAAAAAAAAACAAAAACAAAGGGACACACAAGAAATTTGTTATTATGCTTCCTTAGATAGGTTACTACGGAAGAAACAGGTGATCAGACAGAAAAAGGGAAATATGCTAGAACTATCAGCCAGAAATTGGAAAAACAAGTTTTTTATATGCCTAGTTGCATCCCTATTAGTCTATAAACCCTCTTCTTCTTTGAATTCCCTTACTCCCTCATGTGTTACTTAAAAAATATTTGGGGTGACGTACATTTATGACAGAGAGGGACAGATTGGGGATTTCTTAGGTATAAAATCACCTAAGCAACTTCCCGTCTCCTAATTTACAACAAGATTTTCCATTCTCAGATTTTTCAAATTGCCTAAATTAGAAGAGTTTCATGTATAGCTTATGACAGAAACAGTTAAGAGAGCTTCAAGCTAAGAGTATTTCTTGAAAAAAAATTAAGCAAGACTGCAATTAAATATTAAGAGAATATGTATCCCTTATCATATTCCTTTTATTTGCTGCCTCCCACCTTCAGAAGAAAACCAAAGCACTTCACACATGCCTTGAGGTAGAGCTACATCTGAATTTTCAGGACGTAATCCAATTGCCAGGCTAATCAGACAAAAAAAAAACCCCAAACCAAGATCACACATATAAAAGATGTCATCATTTCTATAAAAGATGGCATTACTATAATGGCTGTAGCCATTACTTGGGCACTTCTCCCAGCCAGCACTCCCTGAAGCCCAGAGAGACATAACAGGACATTTACTTTGTATAAAAGCATAAAAAGTTGTCCCCAGCTGAATTAACATCATGTGCAGTAATATCTGTATTTTCCTTAACTTACTGCTATCTAAATAGGCTTGACCTGACTTGACCCAGTTAAACTTCTGACATATAATGAGAACTTAAGGTAGCACAGCTGAGATCATAAAACAAGCATATGCAATAGCTGGAAGATAATCACACAGAAACTTAATCACTTCACAAGTCAGTTTTGGGCACATTTCTACATTTTTGAACGCAAAACTCATTCAGAAAATAATTCTAACCGAAGTGCTAGTAGACCCAAGAAAAACATTCAACAGCACAGGCTTCCAAAAATTTTACTTCTACTCACTTACGTGCAGATGCATGTATTATTAGCATCTAATGTTAGGATATTGATTTAGCATTCTAAATCAACTCTTCTACAGTTAACACTAGAACTATTCTTCATTCTTTTCCTTCCAAATAATATGGATTCCAAATAATTTCCTTTCTTTGCTTATTTATATCATTATTAGAAGCAATAAAAATAAACAGGGCAGCCAGATTGTCCAGGCAATGACAGGTTAACAACAAAAGGTTAACTGAACTGTTAATGCACAGCAGGTGTAAATCTGATTTTAAAACCAGTACAGATGATTTGGGTTACTGTTTTATATAAATTTGACCAACCACCGCCTGGATACACAATATAACACACACATGCACGTGCTCAGCCTATTTCACACTATTTTCACCTCTTCGCTGATTCTGCTAAACAAGAAGAAACCAACCAACTCTCATGCTATGTCCCTGAAGTCACCTGTGAGACATCCAAGTGAGCCAAGGAAATACACACACTCTACAGAAGAACTTTCTGTAGACGTTTCATTTCTGTAGACTTTCTGCAAACGTTTCATTCTGCCCCAAATCCAAATGGCTTTGCCTCACCCCTTTCTATCCTGGTAGTTCTCTTTATCACCTTCAACATCCGAACACTACCTCCACGTGACTGTTGGTTTTTACAGACTCCTCACTGAATATTCTCACTTACCATAAATCCCACAACTCTCGCACCTAATGCTTTCTGTTGTTTCCTCCCTATTTCCCAGCTCCCCCTGTTTTGTGGAATTATATCATGGAGATCGTGGATGATGCTCTTTTTTCTCCCTGCCACAATCCACCAATAAGTACCAAAATAACCTCCATTCTTGCAAGGAAACTTCTAAAACAGAACAGTACTTTTAACATAATGCTAAAAAGGAGAACATTTCTTTCTTTTAAAAATCCTGGTTCATTTGCTAAAGAAACAATTGGCATACAAATAAGATAGGTCTTATTTCCGCAAGACAAAAGTCTTGAGGAAAATGTTAATTCCACTAACGATAGCAATGTAGCTGGGAGACACTCAGTGCTCTGTCTTTTCTTTTTAAAGCAGTTAACTTCAAATTAGGGGGTAAAAACTTCACTAATTTAATTAATGAAATTACCCAGGTTTTCTGACTTACCATCTCACTTCTGTATCTTGCAAAATAACCTTGATAATTTTATATTTATTAATTACAATGGGCAGAAATCTCAAGTGATGTACAATAATTTTTTTTTTATTTTTTAAATAAAGCCACTCTGGAGATAGTGTATTTCTCAATTATGATTATCACTTGGAAATATATTGCAAAGGAAGTATTTGCACTGAAACTAAGCACTTTAGGAGAACAGTAGTCTATTATTAGCAGGACTGGAATCACAAATCAAACCTGTCTCAAGATGGAGTGACTACATGATTGTAGGATAGCTCTTAGAAGGAGAGAAGAATCATTACCACATGGTCTGAGGCATCATGGCCCAAAATCTCACATACCATGCCACAGTGTTTAACATTAGAAGAAACAGAGATAGTTATAGTTCAAAGGTAGTTTTGGCCTAAGTCAAAACTGATTTTCTAAATCATTTAGCTTTACATTAACATTACTCTTCCTATGTTTAAAAGACTTATCCTTCTTATGAATTAACAAGAGTTCTCAGATACACATAACAAAAATCCAGTCAAATGATATCTCATCCAGAAAGACAAAAAGTAGCAACAGATTGCAGCATCAGAGCTCAGGAAAGAAAACAGAAACAAAGAGGTTTTATCCCTTTACCTTTGAACAGATCTTTGTTGTTTTATAGCTCTTAATGACAGTAATCAAACTTTTAAAGGGCTGCCATCTCCAGTGGTCCTTTCCTTTATTAAAAAAAACCACAAAACCAAAACCAACCAAACAAAAAACCCCACCCATTCAACTTGGATTTAATAGTTCTGTTTGTAATCAACTTGCTTGTTAATAGTGTTAATATTTGTACATATATGCTTGGGTCTTCAGCTGGCCACAGTCACTTTTTGATTTTAATTTTCTCAAGTTTTTCTACGGTGTATTCAGTTCTCCTTCATTAGATGCTCAAGGTGAGATTTTGATGAAGGTATTTGAATATACCAGAGAGATTACAAACACAGTAGCTAAGCTTTTGCTGGAGGCAAAAATGTGGCAGCTGTGCCTGTGCCTAAGTTTGCCAAAGTAACCTCATATTAACAGCTTGCTTTGTCCTATTGGAGACCAGACCTCCTACAGGTCTTGGCTGCCCTTCCCTCTCCCACCTTCCACTGTCACATAAACCCAGGAGGAACAACCCAGTCCAGATTCAACAGAGACACAGAAAGAAGGCATTCTCCCAGGAGCACCTCCACATTTCATTGGTTCTTCTATCTTAAGCAGAGGTGGGAAGTACAAATTTTATTCCAATGCTTTATTTTTGCAGGGATGCTTGGTTATGGGTTTGTTTTTTCTTTGTTTGTTTGTTTGTTTTTCTTTGTTTTGTTTTGTTTTGTTTGTTGTTGTTGTTGTTGTTTTTGTTCCTGGGGGAAAAAAAAGACAAAAAACCCCAACAAACAAACAAACAAAAAAAAACCAAACCACAACTTTCATAAAGTAGCAAAGCTGCTTTCTGTTCTGACATTTCCACTCATGCCACACCTTACCCACCTATTTCTACTGAGGACAAATTTTACAGTGCCCATTTCAAGATGTTCAAAAACACAACTAAGGCATAAGTTAAAGTCAAGAAATTAAATTTTGTTGAACCTGTGACCTCTCAGAGTGGGATACTCACAGAGTGCTCTCACTCACATATTTATTTCTGTCCCTCTCAGCAAAGTTTTATTTCCTTAACAAACTTGTAATGCAAGAGTAGGCAGACCGTTTGTATTTGTCCTCTCCTTCTTGGGTGGATAGAAGGAGAGAGCACGTACTTAATTTCATCCTGGCAGCCTGCAAGGATAATCCTATTCAATTTTATAATCCTCCTCCTGCAATGTCAAACTTTAGCCTGTATGTATCAAATGGACCATAAAGATTGCTAACAGCCTCTTTTCTTTCCCCTTTTACAAAAAATTGTTGGTGATCTCCGTTTTCTAATGCTTACCACCAGCACAAAAGAAGCTGCAATTGTATCAAATTTCTTTAGGAAAAGCATCTGGTGTGGAAGTTACTCAATACCCATGTGTAACTGCAACATCACTGAAGTGGGGAGGTAGAGGCACTACATTTGTTTGACAAAAGGCTTGGAATTTAACCCATTGCATATTGGTACTGTATGATTCAGGATGTGTAACGGGGAAGTCACTCTCCGGCTTGATCAAAGCAAGAAGTCTATTTGAGAAGTCTCAGAGCCTTACCCCAAGAACTCACAATCTCTAACAGAACAGCTTCTCAGAGCAGTGTATAAGTCCATGAGTTGCTTCTGACCACCTGCTTCCCTAGCCTGACAAAAGCAGGGGGTACTCACAAAGGCAAGATTTTATCCTGCACGTCCACTGCACAGCAAATAGACCCTTTACTGACACCAAACGCAAACGGCCTATTCATCCTCAATCCATCTGACCCTATGCCAGGAAAGGAATTGCAGCAGGTTAAGTATTGCACTGCCACTGAAAGAAGGTGTATAACCAAAGGGTTATACTGCCAAAAGGCAGAAGTTCAGCAGAGCTCTCCAAAACTGTCCAAGCTGTGCAAAAATTCACGCACACTCGCCATATCAGGCACTACTCTCACTGCAGGAATCACAAGGAAGTGTAACTAAGAATTATATTCATTGGGATTTTTCTCATACAAAAATATTGAAACAGTGTGGCTAAAATCCTTCCCTAGGAGGAAAGATGTCAAAATATATATTCAGCCTTTTCTCAGGGTGAATCCTATCCTCAAAAGTGACTATGTGAAGAATTTAAGGTAAACTGAAATTTTTAAATTGATTTTATTACTATTATGTGTCCTCAATTGAAGGGTCGAATGAATTTAGAACATCCTAAAAAATCTAAAATATTTTGAATCCATCCTGTGTAATTCCATTACTATTAGTTAATGACACTAATCTTCAAAACACATTTTGTGTCAGAAGCAAATAAAATAATACATTTCCTGTAGAGGTGCTTCAGGAAATCTCAAATCTTACTGAAGTGCTATGCAACCTTTCCATTAGCCAAAGAAGTCACATAGGTTTTTCATATCCTAATTTACTTGTTCTATAGTAAAAGTAGGACGTTACCATCAGAAATATTTGTTGAAATGCTGTTTTCCAATGATATTTGACACATGCCTGCATGACACAGAACAACTGCCTGCATTTTTTTGCTGATGCTAGCAGCACTGCTTCAGATAGTGCTCTTTAGGTGAAGTATTTGTCTATAATCTATTGATCAGCTTTTTAAATACCTACTTGTTAAAGGCAATGAGGCCTAATAAAAGCACCATACACATCTCTAGAAAGACCTTTTCCCTGGGTCAGATTAGAGGTGTCTCAAGACTTGTTCCTACCCAAGTGACTATGAAAATGCACATTAATTTCAATACAAACAGTACTTGACACTGACTTGTTGGGTATTTAGAAAACTATAAATATGCTTACATTTTTAAGATCCAGTGAAAATCAGATGAATTTCAACACTTCTCTCCAGTAAATTAACCCAAATGGCAATGCTGCCTTTTTTAGGCAGAACTCCAGAGATGTTCTGTCAGAAAATGCCCTAAGCACTGAGATGAACAGCACAACTGGATGAAGCTGCATTGTCCTGTTCATCCTCTCTGCATACATTTGGTCCTCTTTGCACTTCTTGAAACTCTAAACATGCCCCATTGATTTAGAAATAAAAAGCCATTCAAATCGCTTCCCTACTTAGCTGTTCTCTACTTATTAGACTGCTTTGGTTAAAAGAAAAAGAAACATTGTGAAAACCCTGCCTGACAGTACATAACCATACAGTACTACCTAAGCAATTCAGTGGTGAGAAAAAATTACGTTAATACCTCTCTTTCTGAAATTAAATGAGTAGGTGATAAAGCACACATCTGCCATGTTTACAGAACTATTTGGGAAAAGCAGTGAGGTTACTTTAACTTTCATTCTAATAATAGGTGAAAAAACAGTAGCCAGATTTCTTAATTATAAGTCCACAGTAAGCTTCTCCTATAGCATGGTATAAAAAAAATTACCAGTTATATATATTACCAGCCACAAATAATACTGTTCAATAACATTTTATATTATTTTTTTTCCTTATTTCAAATATTATATCCAAACACAAGCTGGAAGAGGAAACAACCATTTAAATAATTAATAGTCCAGCTCAGTCCCACTGTCACCATCAGGACTGTTTGCATCCTGGTATTTGGCTAACCATGAACAACAAGGAGGCAGTCAGCATACAGATGGGATAACCCCTGGAAACCTTTCCTTATTAGTCTTCCTAGAGCACCAGTGCAGAATCCCCAAATGTACTCAGAGCAAACCCCACTGAGCTTCAAAAAAGATGGAAGAATCCACAAGCATTTTACCAAGGAGCTGGATAGGGCTGTCACCACTGAACACTTGAGCTCTGAGATGGCAGCAAGGTCAAAATGATGGAGTTTCTAGACAGTCCATGCATAGCTCCAGTTTGTAGTTTCATTAGAAAACATCCATTATGTTTCCTTCATTTTTCAAGGTAAGTTCCCAAATGAAGACAATGCTTGCAGTCAGGATATGGTCAATAATTATGTAGGAGTACAGCTCCCATTTTTCATTTGCATTTTTGCATGATTTACATGGTATGTTATGAACCCCATTATTATCACCCCTCCATACTGGCTTTGGATGAACAGCTTGAGAAAAAACACATTATTGAAGCTCTCAAGAACTGAAATAAATGTGGAGAAGCTTCAGTGTTGTGCAATATGTTACATGCTTCACCCTAACACAACCAGTGGAATATTCAAAAAAGTATCTCAATCCCGTTTCAAGGGGATAAGGTGCCTAAAATCTGCAACAATATTCCTCAGTCATTCCGTGTATAGAATTATCAGTTAAGACTTCTACACAGACAATTTTTTCAATTTCCTGGTTATCACTGTCATGTCAGGTCTCTGTGCCTTGAGAGGCTGGAACAGGCACCAGCATCCTGCATGGATGGTACAACAATTTCATCCAAGGCCCTTTTTTCATTTATTGAAGATGCAATAGTTTTTCACAAAACTAGCCCTACAGCAACAGCCATACATCTGCACTGCCCTGCTCTTGATGGTCAAACCACTATATTTCTTCACGCTTCCTCCTGTGTGGCAAAATCACTATTGTCTGTCAGACTAGACTTAATTTTCTTGGTGGGTAAAGAGATTCACTGAAAGAGCAGAATTGTGGAATCTAAGCTGCATTTTAGCCCACTTGCTTGACTTTCCCGAGTGTATGCAGCTTAGTAATTCTAACCCAAAATCTGCAAGGCTTTGATATGAGAGTACATGTAAGACATTCATAACTTATCTTCTCTGAAATGTCTTTATATTTAAAATGAAAAAATAAATTCTAATTGAGGTAGCTACAATAAAATATTTGTAGGTTCAAGTTTCAATGAATTTTTGCATCTTAAAAAAGAAAATGTAGTTTGAAATACTGCCTGGCTCTATTTGCAGGGCAAGGCCTAGATGAAACAGGGTGGAATATGCAATTCATGTTACGATGTTTTTTCAATACTCTTGGAAACTCAGCAACTTACATATGTAACAGAGCCCAAGCAATGACTGAATAAAGAATGACAAATAGCTTAGGATTTGTTATGACAACTTTGACATAATAGCACTGTGCAATTTCTCTAACCATGCCTGACACAGCAACACTCTCAGGAAGAACAGTTGCTTAACTATTTCACCACAAACAAGACTGTGCAGTTGAGGATCATGACAACACCAGTCAACGTAAAAAACCCAGTTTCCAATTTTATTTGAGATACACAGAATACTTTATGTTCCAGCTGCAGTTTTCTGGATGAGGAAACATGATCTGGGCACATGCATGCTTAGATGGCCAGAGGGTTGGGAGCAAGCTGGTGCTCCTAGTAAAGTCTAATGGAATCAAAAATTATTAATGGGACTCTTAAGAAACCGTGGTCTATTTAAACAGTGAATTTCAATTTATAAAACAAATCAGAGAAATTACAGATATGCAACAATGTACATCGCTTTTGAGCAGACATTTGTGACAATTATCTCCAACATTTTTTTTGCAGAGATTTTCTCTGACTTAATTTTACCCAAAGACAATGTAGAAGAAGGAAGTAAAATTCTAAAAATAACGAAGAGTACAGAAGTCAAATGCTTTTCCATAACACAAAATCTTTTACCTGATTGCTTTCAAACAAACCGTCGGTTGACTTTCAATGTTTTTCTCCACAATTAATTCTGCTACCAGACTTCGGAAAATCTGACAAAATGTCAATAATTAGATGCCAGCCACTTAGAGTTGTGTGAAACTTGGCGGTTTCACTTTGCAGGAGTGCAGGCAAATATTTTATTTGGTGTCAATCCACATATGTTCCCTCTCCACTACTTTCTGTTTGTGTTTTGACTTTTAAATACGTTCAAACAGGCAAATGAATAAGCAGTCAAAATTTCCACATTTTACCTGGTTTCACTTCATGGCCGTACAAATAAAAAGCAGGCAGGCATATCTTCATGAATCAACAATGAAACAAGTTAGATGTTCAAATTCAGAAAAAAATACAAGAAAATATCTGTCATGTGATTGTGGTGATTTACCACCATCTAGCCACCCAAAAAACCCAGGATCATGAAGATGCTAACTCCTCCTAGTGCCATTACTGCTTGTATTCTATACTATGTTAAGCACTGCAGGCACATGCATTTATGATGCTATATAAAGGCCCCAAATGAGAATAATAGTAGCAATAATAATAGGTCTTGGTTTAAATCCTGTCAGCATTTTACATCATAACAGTTGCTTTCTATTCTTTCCATCCATCCCCAAATATCTTAGGATTGTAGCTCAGTGGATCACCACTGCTGTTGTCAGTGTGCCCAGTTCTGGTCTTTATCTGGCAAAAATCATGAGTGATGCAACAGAAATAACAGCAGGTGAAATTTGTTTTAAATAAGGTAGGTATGCCACAGAAGTAAAAACCATTGATAAGGTCTGACTATATTAACATTTCTGCTGAGAACATACTCACTGCATTCTTCTATGGAAGAACTGAAAGAAGCCCCAAATCCAAGTAACTACAAGTACCACATGTGGGAAGTTGTGAGGTAGAGTAGAAAAAGGCCAAAGGGATGAGAGGGATGAAAGAAAAGGAATAATAAAGGTTAGATAAGAGACATAAAATACTGGTAGAAGTAGGAAAGACAGAACAGTTTGAAAACAGAGATGCAGAAGACAAGGAAGATAACACAGACGAGAAAGAAAATTTTAGAATACAGGATGGGAATGAAGAACAAATGGATTACAGATGGACTGGAGAAAAGATGATGATACAGAAAAAAGAAAGAAGAGTGAGGATGGAGGTAACTAATTACAGACATCCACTGAAGACTAAAATAAAACTACAGATGGAGATGAGAGAAGTTTTAAGAAAGAATGGTTTAAGAAGGAAATCCAAAACTGGAAATGTATGGGACTGAAAAACAACAGTGTATCTGGAAATAGGATAAATAATATCACAACTGTACAGGATAAAGGCAGAAGGAGGATTTGAGAAAAGTTATGAGTGGGATAACAAAAGTATGAATGGAAAAATGGTTAAAATAAGGAAAAGTACAGAGGTAGGACCCACAATGACGTGAAAGAAAGAAGACCTTAGGAAAGAGATGGGAGTGAAAAGCAAGAGATGAAGCAGACACTTGGATAGAGATGCTGGAGATACCCCTGCATGCAAAGTCATCTTACCAATCCACCACAGGTACTGAAGGAGGCGAAGGAGCCTGGGTAGCGGAGGACAGCACCACTGTAGTAACAAGCTCTCTCAGGCTGTGACTGTGCAGCACTGGGTGGACTTTTGCCCTCACTCCCGAGCCGCTCCTCCACGGCAAAGCCAGGAGCCAGGAAGCGGCTGTCCCTCTTGAGCAGCAGGTACAGTTCCCGAGCAAAAGCTGGGATCCTCAGCAGCACCTCATCTCCATCCTCTGCAGGAGGTGGTGGTGGAGGGGACGGTGGTGGTGGCAACTGAGAGGCAGCACCAGACCCCTGGGGCAGGGGGGACCAGTGGTAAAACTCCTGAGACTCATACTCATCCTCAGTGTCCTCTTCCTCTGCTGCTTCCCCTACAGCCTGTGCCTGCCCATCCACCGAGGAGGAGACGGAACGCACCTCTCGGGAGCTGCCCGCCACTGGGCTCGGTGTGACAGGGGCACTGAAGGTGCCACTTCGGTTCCCACTGCTGGGGTCGGCGTTGCAGCCCCCACCACCACCACTGCCACCTGTTGGCTCCTGCTGGCCCGGGCTCCAGAGTGCCGGGAAGACGATCTCCCACTCCTCGATTTCTTCCGAAGCATGGAGACCTGCAGGAAAGCCAGCAGATGCTTTAAATGAGTGGAGCACCCAGCAGCATCCAATGCCTGCCAAAAACCTACCCTATGCCCCCCACAACACACCTCTTCTGACTCCCAGAGCACCAAGCACGCCACACAAAATACAGTGGGCTTCATTTGCCCCTTTCATCCCCTCCTTATACACAGCAGGGGGGCCAGCTGCTAAATGTGTCTGTGCCTGCTGATGCGTCTGGGATGCACCACAGTCCTGACACATTTCTCTCACTGAGAGAAAGCGGGACCCAAGCTGGGCAGAAGTTGCGTTTGTACCAGTAGCTGGGGATGTTCATCCTGACCACCACCTCCCCACAAGGAAAGTTACACTAACCCTTCCTCATTTAGACAAAGTAACAACTTTTTCATATAGCTAAAAAAAAATAATAATAAAAAATTGCTGGAGAAAACCTGAGCAAATTTGAATATTGTTCTCAGCATGTTTTGCAGGACCCATTATGATTTCCAAAGTTCAGCCAAATACAAACACACACCCCATGGCTGCACATTTGTGAGTGCACATACAAGTGGCAGTTGCATGCACATGCTGTATCATGACGGTCGTTACAATGAAACTGAATTAGAATCATTAATTAGCCGTGTCTTTGTATTACACACACACACACTACATCACAGTATGACCAAAATTCCCAGCGTAAAAGCATTATGTTTATAAACATCTGAGTACACACAACCTCCACCGGACTGAGACAGGAAACAGTTTTATTTACACATTCATCCCACACTCTAGGAAAAGCACTGCCGAGAGAGATGACGGGGCTGCCTGTGGAAATCAGGTCCCGTACAGAGGAGCGCTGTGCACCCTCGCAGCCGAGGCGCGCACTGTCTGATCGCCCACCGGTTACAGGGGGCGGGCACGGCTCTTAACAATGGGCAGGTACCGGCCACCGGCAGCCGCCGGGGCGCGGAGGCCGCCCCAAACTCGGCCCGTCCCACGGAAGGCGCGCACTTACCTGCGCCGAGCCCGCTTGACAGCACGCACAGCTGGTAGAACACGCAGCAGACGCGGCTCAGGCGCATCCTCCCGCCCAGCGCCATCGGCTCCGCGCCCGCGGGACGCCGGCTGTCAGGACACCCCGGGAGGGCCGTGCCGAGTCGTGCCGGGCCGGGCGGGGGAAGCGCCGCGGGGCGCAGCCACCTGGGCGCCCGCGGAGAAACTGCG